>NC_079199.1:50457147-50770687 GCF_029499605.1 Hyla sarda | reverse complement strand
CAAGCCACGCCCCCTTATTGATCTCTTTTTATTAATTTTTTCATGATATAAAAAGTGATCAAAAATGCAGTATTTTGGACTTTGGAATTTTTTTGCGCGTACGCCATTGACCGTGCAGTTTAATTAACAATATATTTTTATAATTCGGACATTTCCGCATAATTCGGACATATACCATATATGTTTATTTTTATTTATTTTGTGGGTTTTTTTTATGGAAAAAGGGGGTGATTCAAACTTTTAATAGGGAAGGGGTTAAATGATCTTTATTCACTTTTTTTTTCACTTTCTTTTGCAGTGTTATAGCACCCATAGGGACCTATAACACTGCCCACACTGATCTTTTACATTGATCACTGGTTTCTCATAGGAAACCAGTGATCGATGATTCTGCCACTTGACTGCTCATGCCTGGATCTCAGGCACTGAGCAATCATTCGGCGATCGGACAGCGAGGAGGCAGGTAGGGACCCTCCTGCTTTCCAGTAAGTTGTTCGGGATGCCGCGATTTTGCCGCGGCTATCCCGAACAGCCCACTGAGCTAACCGGCATACTTTCACTTTCACTTAAGACGCGGCGATCAACTTTGAACGCTGCGTCTAAAGGGTTAATAGCGCGCGGCACCGCGATCAATGCCGCGCGCTATTAGCCACGGGTCCCTGCCGTTATTAGAGGCCAGGCCTGATGCCGTGGCCCCGCGTTATAGATCGGGAGCGGACACATGACGTTCCAGTACGTCATGTGTCCTTAAGGGGTTAAATAGTGCGGCCCCACACAGGAACCAATCCCTATTTCCACCTAAAAACCCTGGGAAATGGCAGTTTTTGTAGGTGGAAATAGGGAGAGGTTCCTGTGTGGGGCTGCCCATTTTAGGGCGAGTAACACTTGCCAAGAAGGGAATTAATAATGTGAGAGTAGGGCCTTACAGGGGAAGTTTTTATCCCCACCAGTAACAATGGACCGTACGTTGATCCCTTCCACCTTTTTTACAGGTCTTTGCATCACATCAATACTTGGTGGTGTAGGTGGCACATCGTGTTTTTTGCACACCTTTCCTATGGTTTGATTTAAAAAAAAAAAAATTGGGTCCATACATTTTATCCTAAGCATATTATTAAAAGTTAAGTTTTATGTAATGCATATCCTCAATACTTACTTGTGCACACTAACACTTTTACAAAATAAACAATTTTCTTCTGCCTACCTGCCTCAGCTACTATTCAGATCCTGCCACCTGCCTGATGCCAGGCATCTAATGCCAAGTTCTCCTTTTTTCACCCACCTTCGTCACCGGGAACTGGTATTGCCACCCACTGCCCCACTGTCATCGGGTCACTTCCAGGACTCCTGATGCTGCTGCCACCTCCAGGCTGTCTCATTCTGCCACCATATGTTCTCATGCTGATGTCTGCTCCAAGGTGTCATATACTGCTACATATGTTCTCCTCATGCTGCTGCTACCTCCAGGCTGTGTCATTCAGCCTCTATATAGTCTCCTCATGTTGCCGCCAGCTCCAGGCTATGTCATTAAGCCTTTATATGGTCTCCTCATGCTGCCGCCAACTCCAGGCTGTGTCATTCAGCCACTATATGGTCTCCTCATGCTGCCACCAAATCCAGGCTGTGTCATTAAGCCACTATATGGTCTCCTCATGCTCCCGCCAACTCCAGGCAGTGTCATTCAGCCACTATATATTCTCCTCATGCTGCCGCCAACTCCCTGCTGTGTCATTTAGCCACTATATGGTCTCATCATGCTGCTGCCAACTCCAAGCTGTGTCATTCAGCAACTATATGGTCTCCTAATGCTTCCGCCACCTCCAGGCTGTGTCATTCAGCCACTATGTTCTCCTCATTCTGCCGCCAACTCCAGTCTATGTCATTAAGCCAGTATATGGTCTCCTCATGCTGCCGCCAACTCCAGGCTGTGTCATTCAGCAACTATATGGTCTCCTCATGCTTCTGCCACCTCCAGGCTGTGTCATTCAGCCACTATATTTTCTTCTCATGCTGCCGTCAACTCCAAGCTGTGTCATTAAGCCACTATATGGTCTCATCATGCTGCCGCCAACTCCAGGCTGTGTCATTCAGCCATTATATGGTCTCCACATACTAATGCCACCTCCAGGTTCTGTCATTGTGCCACTCTGCGACAGTGATTCTAATATCGACGACTCTGATCTGCATGTCATACGGAGTAACAGTATTATTTTATTTACCCAGCACATACCCTATGCGTGTTACAGCAAGGCAAAGTGTTCTACACCCCTGTTGAGGCTCTCTGTAGGCCGTTTTTAATAACGATTTGCCGCTAATAACTTTGGACCTAAACAAATTTTTGGGGAAAACTCAGCCAATTGGCCGAATTGCATTGTAGCAATATAGCATTTCATGTTTTATCTGTATCTTTGTGCTAGCAGTGTGCTGCTGTATTCTTCTGTTATGTACATTTAGCCTAGCAGCATGCACCTGTACGCCAGGTCCATGCAGTAGTTTGGTATCAGTATGTGCTGGCCAACTTGACCTTTTTTGTGTTAGATAGATAGATATGAGATAGATAGATGGAAATATATGAGATAGATCGATGATAGATAGATAGATAGATAGATAGATAGATAGATAGAAAGATATGAGATAGATAGATATGAGATAAATAGATAGATGGATATGAGATCGATAGATAGATGATATATAGATATGAGATAGATAGATAGATAGATAAATCAATGATAAATCCGCAACACTCTTGAATCCATAAAAAAGTGAAAAATGTGTTCCATATTCAACATAGTGTCACAGCAACGTTTCTGCCAGCTCACCTGGCCTTTCTCAAGCTTAATACAAACTGTGGTAACAACCATTTTATAAGGATATCACTTATAAGAAATCAATCTAGTGTAAACAGTGTACATACTACACTATCTACACTGTTTACACTAGATTATTTATTAATTTCGCTGCTGATGTCTAAGTGATATCCTTATAAAATGGTTGTTAACACAGTTTGTATTAAGCTTGAGAAAGGCCAGGTGAGCTGGCAGAAACTTTGCTGTGACACTATGTTGAATTTGGAATACATTAACTTTTTTATGGATTCAAGAGTGCTGCAGATTTATCATTGATTTATACTTGCATATGGACCCCTGACCCAGGTCTGGCTCTGCATGCACCGGCATTATTAAATTACTGGATTGTGCTGCTTCCCTACTGCATTAGATAGATAGATAGATAGATAGATAGATAGATAGATAGATAGATAGATAGATAGATAGATGTTTCAGGTAGAAATTCTATAACCTCCAGAATTTCTATCTTTCTTGATAAGGTACTGAGACCATTTGCAAAACAAGCCAAATCTTGTATTAGAGACACCTCAGATTTTCTTTCCAAGATTGAAAATATTGAAATGCCAGAAGGGGCAATTATTGCCTCTTTTGATGTGGTGAGCCTCTTCACCTCCATCCAACATGATGGAGGTGTGGAGGCTGTCACCACATCTTTATTACAGGCAGACTTTCCATCCACTAAAATTGACTTTGTTGTTGCCTTATTAAGTGTAGTACTCGAGAACAATTATTTTGTTTTCAATGATACATTTTTCTTACAAAGGCGGGGTACCGCAATGGGTAGCAACGTTGTACCAACGTATGCCAATATCTTTATGTCACAATTTGAAGAACGGTACGTCTATGTATCCCACCACTCCAGGTTTATCCTGAAGTGGTGGAAGTATATGGACGATGTATTCCTAATTTGGACAGGCACATTGACTGATTTATTGTCTTTTCAGGACTACCTTAATGAACAGGACCCAGACATTCGCTTCACTTTGACCCACTCCTATGTATCGGTGAGCTTTTTGGACGTACTAGTGACGATACAGGGACATCACTTGACTACAGACCTCTTTGTGAAGGACACTGATTGCAATACATTGCTTCGATTTGATAGTTGCCACCCTAGACCCATGTTGAACTCCTTGCCCTATAGCCAACTGCTTAGGGCAAGGAGGGTCATGGACTCGGAAGAGAAATATGACAAGGCTCTAGATAAAATGGTTCAAAACTTTAGGAATAGGGGATACCCCATGAGAGTTATTGTGAAACAAAAGGATAGGATTGATAGAACACAAAGGGGACTGACTTCTGGATGGAGTAGGACGCCCACAGATCCACGCATAGCGTTTGTCTCTACGTATAATGATCTTTCACCTGAGATCGGCAGAATTGTTAGAAAGTATTGGAATCTGCTAGAGGGATATGCACAAATTCCAGAATTAAAATCACCTCCCATTATGGCCTATAGGAGACCTACCAACACAATGAAAGGGACCTGAGATTCATGGTCTTAGACCATGTACCCCCTTTGAAAAGAGGGGGGGACAGGCAGGGACGTCTGAAGAGACTTGAGCTTAAATTGATATATACTTTGAACTCTTTCAGACCTCATGGTCTGAATGTTGAGTTTAAGATTTCACATAGGGTGGTAGGTAGGTAGTTAGTCCTGGACATCCTTTGAGTTGTGCTACATGGAAACCAGTGTATGTAACACAAGTGAGATAATTGTTTATTTAATTTTTTGGAACTGAATGTTTCCATTCAGACTATATTACTAACCATGTTATTTCTCTTTCTCTTTTTTTTGCAGTAACCGGAGGGGAATATTGTCACTCATGTTTATATAAAAAATTTCCTTCTATTTTTCTATATTAAATATTTTCAAATTAAACTATTGTTTGATGTTGTCTGTCGGAAGCCAGAGATGCATAATACATGTGTAAGACACATGAACTATGGTAGATGGAATATATACATAATGCATTCAACACAGCATCTCTTATATTTTACTTTTATTTTTTCACATTCTTCATATTTACTCCTTATTTTTTATTATTTTACTTTTTTATTTTTATTATTTTATTAATTTTTTATTACTTATTTTTAATGTTCATTTTTATTTTAATCATTATTATTTTAATTTTTTAATTATTTTGATTTGTTTATATTTATATTTTTGGGTCTTTGCTGTTGCTAACAGCTACGGAATGAGTCTTGCCTGGACACAGCTCCAGTTGTTTGTTTGACTGCAGTCCCCTTTTTAGCCCAGGATTAGGGCACCTGTGGTGCAGTAGAGAGCTGGTTACAGCGGTGACCTCAGACTATGGCTACAGCTGGATACCGTGCTCCAGCGGATCGGAGTTGAGACACTTCATTGTGCCTACGGCTCGGACCTGCAGCTGCACGTCTTAAGACTATTATGGGATCTGTATCAATACCTCTGAAATCAGTAGACCATTCCACTCTTTGTTTATTTTAATTTTACTTTTTTCTTTATTATTATTATCCACTTTACTTTGCTTAGTTTATATCTATACACTTATTTACACATTTTCATCACATGATATATTACAATGGTGACGGGGACGCTAGACAACCTGACAGTGTGGAAACGAGGCCTGGAATACTGCGCGCGTGCGCAGTAGGGCCCGCAGGTTCTGATAGTGAGAGCGAGGCTTGGAACGCCATGAGCATGTGCAGGAGGGCCGATACGCTGTGTCCACACACGGTCACCATGACTACGTGTCATATGCATCTTTTGACTTCCGTTGCAGGACCTGGGCGCACATGCGCAGTTACTTTTTACCCACACTTACTTTCTCTATTATGGCGGTGAGTGATTCTCTCCATACCTGTTGCTGCAAATGTTTGTTTTTAATGATTTTATTCACATTACACATCTGTTCTGAGTAGGTAATCAGAACCTTATTAGGGATTTACATATGATTTAGGGACACATGTTTGTATATATGTATTGAATTGTGTATAGACATATGTGACACATGTTTTGCACTTGTTTATGATATGTATTTTTTTGAATTTTTACACTACACATTTATTATGTATATTTTTTCACTAATTAAGATTGTAATTGTATGGCCCATAAAAAGGGACCTTTTGTTCACTTGTGTTATGCCTGAGAAAGACCAGGAGAGCTGGTTGAAACGTCGCTGTAACTTTCACCTGATTATGGAATACATTTTTTCACCTATTTGGATTGTGTGCTGTGGACTTCTACTAATTTATAGATAGATAGATAACCAAAGCACACAGGTTGCTTGATGGAGAAAAAAGTTATAGTTTATTCCATCTCCAATGTTACAAAAAAAGTGGTACTTTTTAGCAGCCTTTCACTACCATTCTCAAAGCATATTCAAATGACAAAGCTGGGACTTTAAGTAGACCACAATGTGTCCATACTGATATACCAATTTCCTAACATATGTTATATAAAAGTGCATTTGTTATCTTGCCTGGGTGTCGCGGATCACCGGGATTTGTTACGGTCACGTGGTATGTTCCTTCTCTCTTTGTCCTTTATTATGTCCTGTCCTTTCTACCTTGCTCTTTTGTCTTTTGCCCCTCATCCTCTTCTTCTTCTTCTTCTTCTTTTTTCCTTCTTGCTTATTCCTATCTATATTCTGTCTAGTATTTTCTTCATATTTTATAGTTTAAATATCCTTTCGTGTTAACAAAACAGTCACCTATTTGTTAGGTTGGGTACTTACTTTCTTAGAGATTATAGTCTTGTATGTAGCCTGTATTAAGGTTTCATTGCTTTGCCTACTACAGATTGACTTTATTGACATGGCGTTGTAATGTCCCATTGTATTTAGCTTTTTCCCTTAATGGGTGACTTCCTTATGTCATGCGTTGCACTGATTTGAAGTGCAGTTCCATTTTTGGTTATATGTCCTTTTTCCAAAATTTCAATAAACACATATTGTATAAAAAAAATAAAAATAAAAATAAAGTGTATTTGTGCATAATTAGAAATTTAAACACCCTTGTATAGAATAATAGCTAACTTAGGCTGGGTTCACACTACGTTTTCCCCCATACGGGAGCGCATACGGCAGGGGGGAGCTAAAAGCTCGCGCTCCCGTATGTCACCGTATGCGCTCCCGTATGTCATTCATTTCAATTAGCCGACCGGAGTGAAACGTTCGGTCCGGTCGGCTCATTTTTGCGCCGTATGCGCTTTTACAACCGGACCTAAAACTGTGGTCAACCACGGTTTTAGGTCCGGTTGTAAAAGCGCATACGGCGCAAAAATGAGCCGACCGGACCGAACGTTTCACTCCGGTCGGCTCATTGAAATGAATGACATACGGGAGCGCATACGGTGACATACGGGAGCGCGAGCTTGCAGCTCCCCCCTGCCGTATGCGCTCCCGTATGGGGGAAAACGTAGTGTGAACCCACCCTAAGTGCTAATATCGGTGTGTTACACTCCCCAATCGATGTGGCGTCCATTACTGAGTTCCTAACCAAGGCTCTTACACCTGCGAGCACCATGAATATTTTTTTCACAGCAGTGGTAGTAGTTGTGGCGTTCTTCTGTAATTTTGTAGATCAACTGTATAGATCATTTTTTTAAATATGTTAATATTATATTATCATTTAGTTAATTACAATAGTTAGCAGCCGCAGAATAATGAAATCTTATAATTATGGACCCCCTAATGATATGAAAGGGCTGATATGGAATACTTCAATGACATGTAAATCCTAAAAATTAAAAATGCAAGTTAATCTTAGGAGGAAACATCTATAGAAGACGTTCAAAGGGAATTAGAAATTTCACAAATAGGTGGCAATTAAATTAGCCAATAATTGTATATTGTTTCATGGGCCAGACTGCAATGAACAAAGCACAGTGATATTCAATATATATCAGAGCAAGATGTATACAGATAAAGCAATAGTTGGACAGGCAATATAAGTGTGATGAACTCACCTTGCTTGGCTCCAACGCTGCCTCTGTTTCTCTTTTTTCTTGTTGTCGTGAAGACACTCCTGCATTTAGCAGGGCCACTCATCATTGTATGATGCGGTTGGCCCAGCTAATGAGGAGATAGATGTCACAACAGGGTCAATCAGCTGCCGCACCAACACTCACTCCTCCCAAAGGCGGGATATTGGAAACTGTGTTGTAACTCAGTCCTAGGCCTGTGAGTATGAAATTTTCCTTTACTAGCGTTTATGATAACCTGTTTAGATTTTTCTGTGACCTGACCTCTTTCTGTGACCTCAAACTTCTAGGGGTGACCACCACCAATTGTTTATTACAGTATAACTTCCATTCAAAAACGATGCGTTGCTAACCCGGACAGGGTTTTTCATCAGGTTACACCCATTACATTAGGAGCAACCCCTGTCTTTTTGTTGTTTCCCTGCAGAATTTCATTTGTCTATGACCTAGCCTTGCCTCTTGCCTGCTGATTCTGTACTACAATACTCTCTAGGTTTGACCCTTGCTTCTTCTGTTCCTATTTTGGATTTTCTACTGCACTGCCCTCTTGGTTTCTAGCTTGTCTCTGGTTAACCCCTGTTTCTGGTTAACCCCTGTCTGTTGATTTTCTACCTTTTCTGCCCATGTGTTGCTGATGAAACCTGTCGGACTTCCCTTGATGCCTCATGCACTTATTTCAATGTAGGGACTGTCACCCAGGTGGGGCCGTCATTTGGGGTCGATTGTCCAAGTACATAGGGTGAGTATTAGTCTGCACTGATCCCTACCCCATATAAGTTTGATTAGAGGGAGATTTTACATGCTGTGTGCATGCTTTCAATAACTAAGATCATCGAATTCAAGGAGTTATCCAGTAGGTTGCAAAAATTCATATCCTTCTGGGGCCTGGAGGAAACCTATACTTACCTGTCCCTGGTCCCCCTGTTAGTCCCCCAAATCTTTCATTTGGCTCTTCAGTCCCCCCAATCTTCTGTCTCTCCTTCTCCAGAGACAAGTGCTTGGCACAGGATCTGCCAGCTCAGCTTATCATTGCCCGAGACAGGACACCGCATTAATGTTGATGCGAAGCAACCTCATTTAACAAAAGCTTTTCTGTTTTCTTTTTTCTAAGTAGTGAAATATACCAAACTATATTAAAAAAAGTTTTCCATCAAACTTTATAATTGAACATATGCCTCCCTGTACCATAAGACAACAAACACCCGCTCACTTGCTTCCCCTGAGCAACAGCTGACATACTTTCTGAGAGGTGCTCCTGTCTTCCTTCTTCTGGTGACATCTCACTCCCCCCTCTGGTCTATGATTGGTTTGATTGGGAAGAGAGATCACCAAAAGAAAAATACAGGATAAGTGATCAGAAAATATGTCAGCTGTATTGTTGGGGGGGAGAGGGTGTTGGTAAGTATATAGGTGTTTGCTATTTAAAGGCCTGGGTTTATGTAGTGGGTTTTCATGGTAAATACCTTTAATTTAGTATCATTGTAACTGTACTGAACTGCAGAGGAAATTTAAAGGGGATGTTTCATTCAGAAAATGACCTTTTGGTAAAATCTCCTTTTTTTTTTAAGTTAAAATTTTTTTTCTGTAGAATGTTTTGAGATTTTTTTTTCTAAATTTCAATTTTACATAATCCTGAAATCTTGCAGTTTAAATTCTGGCCTTTAAGTCTAATAGTAAGCTGATACTGGAAATAACCTGTTCTGGAAATAAATATTTTCCACAGTCTCCTCACTATCATCACAGGAGTAAAGCTAAATGTGACTCAAGTACAAACATAAGATGGGAACAGGCCATCCTCAATAGATAATAGTCACTCATGCACAATGTCCTCTGCACAGAGCACAGAGTGTTAGGAGTTGCGCCACGGTCAGACATGCTGGCCGTGGACGCACTCCTCCGCTGCTTGGCGGGGTTCGCACTACGATTCGCATCCCGCAATGCGATCATACCCAGCCCACAGCTCATTACTTTCCCTGTCATCCCCATGTCTCCTCTGTTCTTCCTGTTTGCCAGCGCTCGCTTCCCCACCTCCTAGGGCATGCACGCGCTGGCTCTGTGAAAGTTAAAGGGCCAGTGCACACTTAATTGGTTCTTGCTGCTCCATGACCCTCTAAGTAAAAGCACTTCATTTTGTCCCTTGACGGATCTTTGTGCCATTTCAACCTTAGAGAAAGCGTGCTGTTTGTGTCTTGCCTTGCCGTGTATCTGACCCCATTGCTACGTATCCTGACCTTGCTCCGGTGCCGCCTGCCTTCTGATCTCTTGCTACGTGACCTGACCTAGCTACAGTGCCACCAACCCTGACCTCCTGCCTGTCCTGATTTCGAGTTGCCTGATTCTTCCTGTGCCACAATACACCTCAGCTACCTGTGTGGACAAGTTGTATCAAGGGTAGCGACCTGGGTGCCGCCTGCAGCAGCATGTCCATCCTGCTTTGCGGCAGGCTGTGGTTAAAACCAGCGACACCTTAGACTCTGCTCCCTGGTATGGCCCACGCCATCATCCACACGGGTACAGCGGATCCACTTCACCTCTGCCGTAATAGTAAGATCCAGCCATGGATCACGCCAAGGTGCCACTGCCTAGTGTTGAGAACCTCTTCTCCATTGTGGCTCAGCAGTCACAACAGTTAGCTCAACAGGCCCAGCAACTGGATCAGCTGTCCACCATAATGCAGCAGCTCTTTTTTGTTCAGCAGCAGCCACAACAGCCGCAACAACAGCGGCAATGCACTCCTGCGGCTCCTTCGGGGACAGCAACTTCCGGTGTATTCCTTGGTCCCAAGCTTCGCCTTTCTCTGCCAACCAAGTTTGAAAGGGACCCTAATTTGTGCAGAGGCTTCGTCACCCAGTGCTCTATGCACGTGGAACTCATGTCTGACCAGTTCCCGTCTGAACGGGCTAAAGTGGCTTTCACGGTGAGCCTTCTTTCCAGTAAGGCACTGGCCAGGACTACTCCACTCTGGGACAAAGGAGATCCAGTTACGACCGATCTGAATACTTTCATTTCGGAATTCCACAGTGTCTTCGAGGAGCCAGCACGTTCTTCCTCGGCTGAAACCGTGCTCCTGAACCTCTGTCAAGGGGATTCCTCTGTCGGCGACTATGTGGTCCAATTCGGTACTCTAGCTTCAGAATTGGATTGGAATGATGCTGTTACGCCGAGCGCTCCGGGTCCCCGCTCCTCCCCGGAGCGCTCGCTACACTCTCGCTCCCGCAGCGCCCCGGTCAGATCCACTGACCGGGTGCGCTGCGATACCGCCTCCAGCCGGGATGCGATTCGCGATGCGGGTGGCGCCCGCTCGCGATGCGCACCCCGGCTCCCGTACCTGACTCGCTCTCCGTCGGTCCTGTCCCGGCGCGCGCGGCCCCGCTCCCTAGGGCGCGCGCGCGCCGGGTCTCTGCGATTTAAAGGGCCACTGCGCCGCTGATTGGCGCAGTGGTTCTAATCAGTGTGTTCACCTGTGCACTCCCTATGTATACCTCACTTCCCCTGCACTCCCTCGCCGGATCTTGTTGCCATTGTGCCAGTGAAAGCGTTTCCTTGTGTGTTCCTAGCCTGTGTTCCAGACCTCCTGCCGTTGCCCCTGACTACGATCCTTGCTGCCTGCCCCGACCTTCTGCTACGTCCGACCTTGCTTCTGTCTACTCCCTTGTACCGCGCCTATCTTCAGCAGTCAGAGAGGTTGAGCCGTTGCTAGTGGATACGACCTGGTCACTACCGCCGCAGCAAGACCATCCCGCTTTGCGGCGGGCTCTGGTGAACACCAGTAGTGACTTAGAACCGGTCCACTAGCACGGTCCACGCCAATCCCTCTCTGGCACAGAGGATCCACCTCCTGCCAGCCGGCATCGTGACAGTAGATCCGGCCATGGATCCCGCTGAAGTTCCTCTGCCAGTTGTCGCCGACCTCACCACGGTGGTCGCCCAGCAGTCACAACAGATAGCGCAACAAGGCCACCAGCTGTCTCAACTGACCGTGATGCTACAGCAGCTACTACCACAGCTTCAGCAATCATCTCCTCCGCCAGCTCCTGCACCTCCTCCGCAGCGAGTGGCCGCCTCAGGCCTACGACTATCCTTGCCGGATAAATTTGATGGGGACTCTAAGTTTTGCCGTGGCTTTCTTTCACAATGTTCCCTGCACTTGGAGATGATGTCGGACCAGTTTCCTACTGAAAGGTCTAACGTGGCTTTCGTAGTCAGCCTTCTGTCTGGAAAAGCTCTGTCATGGGCCACACCGCTCTGGGACCGCAATGACCCCGTCACTGCCTCTGTACACTCCTTCTTCTCGGAAATTCGAAGTGTCTTTGAGGAACCTGCCCGAGCCTCTTCTGCTGAGACTGCCCTGCTGAACCTGGTCCAGGGTAATTCTTCCGTTGGCGAGTACGCCGTGCAATTCCGTACTCTTGCTTCAGAACTTTCCTGGAATAATGAGGCCCTCTGCGCGACCTTTAAAAAAGGCCTATCCAGCAACATTAAAGATGTTCTGGCCGCACGAGAAATTCCTGCTAACCTACATGAACTCATTCATCTAGCCACTCGCATTGACATGCGTTTTTCCGAAAGGCGTCAGGAGCTCCGCCAGGATATGGACTTTGTTCGCACGAGGCGTTTTTTCTCCCCAGCTCCTCTCTCCTCTGGTCCTCTGCAATCCGTTCCTGTGCCTCCCGCCGTGGAGGCTATGCAAGTTGACCGGTCTCGCCTGACACCTCAAGAGAGGACACGACGCCGCATGGAGAATCTCTGCCTGTACTGTGCCGGTACCGAACACTTCCTGAAGGATTGTCCTATCCGTCCTCCCCGCCTGGAAAGACGTACGCTGACTCCGCACAAAGGTGAAACAGTCCTTGATGTCAACTCTGCTTCTCCACGTCTTACTGTGCCTGTGCGGATATCTGCCTCTACCTTCTCCTTCTCCACTAAGGCCTTCTTGGATTCCGGATCTGCAGGAAACTTTATTTTGGCCTCTCTCATCAACAGGTTCAACATCCCAGTGACCAGTCTCGCCAGACCTCTCTACATCAATTGCGTTAACAATGAAAGATTGGACTGTGCCGTGCGTTACCGCACGGAACCCCTCCTAATGTGCATCGGACCTCATCACGAAAAAATTTTGTTTTTGGTCCTCTCCAATTGCACTTCCGAAATTCTCCTTGGACTACCCTGGCTTCAACACCATTCCCCAACCCTGGATTGGTCCACAGGGGAGATCAAGAGTTGGGGTACCTCTTGTTTCAAGGACTGCCTTAAACCGGTTACCAGTACTCCCTGCCGTGACCCTGTGGTTCCCCCTGTAACCGGTCTCCCTAAGGCCTATATGGACTTTGCTGATGTGTTTTGCAAAAAACAAGCTGAGACTCTTCCTCCTCACAGGCCTTATGACTGTCCTATTGACCTCCTCCCGGGCACTACTCTACCCCGGGGCAGAATTTATCCTCTGTCCGCCCCAGAGACTCTTGCCATGTCTGAGTACATCCAGGAAAATTTAAAAAAGGGCTTTATCCGCAAATCCTCCTCTCCTGCCGGAGCCGGATTTTTCTTTGTGTCCAAAAAAGATGGCTCCCTACGTCCTTGCATTGACTACCGCGGTCTTAACAAAATCACGGTAAAGAACCGCTACCCTCTACCTCTTATCTCTGAACTCTTTGATCGCCTCCAAGGTGCCCACATCTTTACCAAACTGGACTTAAGAGGTGCTTATAATCTCATCCGCATCAGAGAGGGGGATGAATGGAAAACGGCATTTAACACTAGAGATGGACACTTTGAGTATCTGGTCATGCCCTTTGGCCTGTGCAACGCCCCTGCCGTCTTCCAAGACTTTGTTAATGACATTTTTCGTGATCTCTTATATTCCTGTGTTGTTGTGTATCTGGACGATATCCTGATTTTTTCTCCCAACCTAGAAGAACACCGCCAGCATGTCCGCATGGTTCTTCAGAGACTTCGTGACAATCAACTTTATGCCAAGATGGAGAAATGTCTGTTTGAATGTCAATCTCTTCCTTTCCTAGGATACTTGGTCTCTGGCCAGGGACTACAAATGGATCCAGACAAACTCTCTGCCGTCTTAGATTGGCCACGCCCCTCCGGACTCCGTGCTATCCAACGTTTTTTGGGGTTCGCCAATTATTACAGACAATTTATTCCACATTTTTCCACCATTGTGGCTCCTATCGTGGCTTTAACCAAGAAGAATGCCAATCCTAAGTCATGGCCTCCTCAAGCGGAAGACGCCTTTAAACGGCTCAAGTCTGCCTTTTCTTCTGCTCCCGTGCTCTCCAGACCTGACCCATCTAAACCCTTCCTATTGGAGGTAGATGCCTCCTCAGTAGGAGCGGGAGCGGTCCTTCTACAAAAAAATTCTTCCGGGCATGCTGTTACTTGTGGTTTTTTTTCTAGGACCTTCTCTCCGGCGGAGAGGAACTACTCCATCGGGGATCGAGAGCTACTAGCCATTAAATTAGCACTTGAGGAATGGAGGCATCTGCTGGAGGGATCAAGATTTCCAGTTATTATTTACACCGATCACAAAAATCTCTCCTATCTCCAGTCTGCCCAACGGCTGAATCCTCGCCAGGCCAGGTGGTCTCTGTTCTTTGCCCGATTTAATTTTGAAATTCACTTTCGGCCTGCCGATAAGAACATCAGGGCCGATGCTCTCTCTCGTTCCTCAGATGCCTCGGAAGTAGAGCTCTCTCCGCAACACATCATTCCTCCTGACTGCCTGATCTCCACTTCTCCAGCCTCCATCAGGCAAACTCCTCCAGGGAAGACCTTCGTCACTCCACGCCAACGCCTCGGAATCCTCAAATGGGGTCACTCCTCCCATCTCGCAGGCCATGCGGGCATCAAGAAATCCGTGCAACTCATCTCTCGTTTCTATTGGTGGCCGACTCTGGAGACGGATGTTGTTGATTTTGTGCGGGCCTGCACTGTCTGTGCCCGGGATAAGACTCCTCGCCAGAAGCCCGCTGGTCTTCTTCATCCTCTGCCTGTTCCCGAACAGCCTTGGTCTCTGATTGGTATGGACTTTATTACAGACTTACCCTCATCCCGTGGCAACACTGTTGTTTGGGTGGTCGTTGATCGATTCTCCAAGATGGCACATTTCATCCCTCTTCCTGGTCTTCCTTCTGCGCCTCAGTTGGCAAAACAATTTTTTGTACACATTTTTCGTCTTCACGGGTTGCCCACGCAGATCGTCTCGGATAGAGGCGTCCAATTCGTGTCAAAATTATGGAGGGCTCTCTGTAAACAACTCAAGATTAAATTAAACTTTTCTTCTGCTTATCATCCTCAATCCAATGGGCAAGTAGAAAGAATTAACCAGGTCCTGGGTGATTATTTACGGCATTTTATTTCCTCCCGCCAGGATGACTGGGCAGATCTTCTACCATGGGCCGAATTCTCGTATAACTTCAGAGTTTCTGAATCTTCTTCCAAATCCCCATTTTTCGTGGTGTACGGCCGTCACCCTCTTCCCCCCCTCCCTACTCCCTTGCCCTCTGGTTTGCCCGCTGTGGATGAAATAACTCGTGATCTTTCCACCATATGGAAAGAGACCCAAAATTCTCTCTTACAGGCTTCATCACGCATGAAGAAGTTTGCTGATAAGAAAAGAAGAGCTCCCCTCATTTTTTCTCCCGGAGACAAGGTATGGCTCTCCGCTAAATATGTCCGCTTCCGTGTTCCCAGCTACAAATTGGGACCACGCTATCTTGGTCCTTTCAAAATTTTGTGCCAGATTAATCCTGTCTCTTATAAACTTCTTCTCCCTCCTTCTCTTCGTATTCCTAATGCCTTTCACGTTTCTCTTCTTAAACCACTCATCATCAACCGTTTCTCTCCTAAACTTATCTCTCCCACTCCTGTCTCCGGTTCTTCAGACATCTTTCCTGTAAAGGAGATACTGGCCTCCAAAAAGGTCAGAGGAAAAACCTTCTTTTTGGTTGACTGGGAGGGCTGTGGTCCTGAAGAGAGATCCTGGGAACCTGAGGACAATATCCTAGATAAAAGTCTGGTCCTCAGGTTCTCAGGCTCCAAGAAGAGGGGGAGACCAAAGGGGGGGGGGGGTACTGTTACGCCGAGCGCTCCGGGTCCCCGCTCCTCCCCGGAGCGCTCGCTACACTCTCGCTCCCGCAGCGCCCCGGTCAGATCCACTGACCGGGTGCACTGCGATACCGCCTCCAGCCGGGATGCGATTCGCGATGCGGGTGGCGCCCGCTCGCGATGCGCACCCCGGCTCCCGTACCTGACTCGCTCTCCGTCGGTCCTGTCCCGGCGCGCGCGGCCCCGCTCCCTAGGGCGCGCGCGCGCCGGGTCTCTGCGATTTAAAGGGCCACTGCGCCGCTGATTGGCGCAGTGGTTCTAATCAGTGTGTTCACCTGTGCACTCCCTATGTATACCTCACTTCCCCTGCACTCCCTCGCCGGATCTTGTTGCCATTGTGCCAGTGAAAGCGTTTCCTTGTGTGTTCCTAGCCTGTGTTCAAGACCTCCTGCCGTTGCCCCTGACTACGATCCTTGCTGCCTGCCCCGACCTTCTGCTACGTCCGACCTTGCTTCTGTCTACTCCCTTGTACCGCGCCTATCTTCAGCAGTCAGAGAGGTTAAGCCGTTGCTAGTGGATACGACCTGGTCACTACCGCCGCAGCAAGACCATCCCGCTTTGCGGTGGGCTCTGGTGAACACCAGTAGTGACTTAGAACCGGTCCACTAGCACGGTCCACGCCAATCCCTCTCTGGCACAGAGGATCCACCTCCTGCCAGCCGGCATCGTGACAGATGCAGCCCTGTGTGCTACCTTCAAGAAGGGACTTTCTAGCAGGGTAAAGGATGCCCTGGCCACACAGGACCCACCATCTTCCCTGGCTGAATTGATTCTGCTGGCTACCCGCATTGATGTGCGTTTTGCTGAGACACAGGAGGAGCTCCGTCAAGGATGTTAACCTGCTCATTCACGTTGTCTTCCCCGTTTGGCTCCGGTGTTCCAGTGGCCGCCTCTGCCTATTTCTATGCCTTCTGCCGAAGAGCCTATGCAGGTGGATCAAGCTCACCTGTCTGCAAGAGAGGTCACGCCGACGGGAAGAGAATCTGTGCCTGTACTGTGCCAGCCCGGAGCATTTTCGCAATAACTGTCCTCTTTGGGCTCAGCAATAACTGCCCTCTTCGGGCACGCTTATACATGCCGGTCTGGCTCTTCTCCTCTTCCGGTTTCTCATTTCTTGTTTCTGCTTTTGTGGATTCTGGCTCAGCAAGGAACTTCGTGGATGCCTCTCTGGTCCATAAATATAATCTCCCAGTCTCACAGCTCGCTAAGCCTTTGTACATCTCCACTATCAATGGGAAGTGCCTGAATTCTACGGTAAAGTATATAACTGAACCTCTGAAGATGCAAGTGGGTGCTATGCACAAGGAGAGAATCAGGTTCTATGTGCTCCGTCACTGTTCTTCTTTGGTTCTCCTTGGTCTGCCATGGCTGCAATGCCATGCCCCGGTTCTTGATTTGCGCTCCGGAGAAGTCTTTCATTTGGGCCAGGTTTGTCTGAACCGCTGTCTGGTGACAATTCAACTGAAGCATCCTATTCCTTGCCCCTCTTTGCCGGGTCTGCCTACTCCGTACCAAGACTTTGCTGACGTATTTTGCGAGAAACAAGCAGAGAGTCTTCCTCCTCTTTGCCGGGTCTGCCTACTCCGTACCAAGACTTTGCTGACGTATTTTGCGAGAAACAAGCAGAGAGTCTTCATCCTCATCAATCCTACGATTGTCCAATTGATCTTCTGCCGGGTTCTTCGTCCCCTTGGAGAAGAATGTATTCCTTGTTCTCTCTGTCCCTGCATTGATTACCGGGGACTTAATAAAATCACCATCAAGAACCGGTATCCCCACCCACTGATCTCAGAACTATTCGATCGCATACGGGGAGCCAAGATTTTCACCAAGTTGGACTTGCAAGGGGCGTATAACCTTATCAGAATCCGGGAAGGAGACAAGTGGAAGATGGCTTTTAATACCCAGGATGGGCATTATGAGTGTCTTGTGATGCCGTTTGGTCTCTATAACGCCCCGGCTGTTTTTTAAAGAATTTGTCAACAACATTTTCCGAGATCTCCTCTACACTTGCATTGAGGTGTATCTGGACGACATCTTGATCTTCTCGCCCAACTTGGAAGTTCATCGCACTCATGTGCGTCACGTTCTTCAACACCTTCGGAACAACCGCCTCTGCGCCAAGCTCGAGAAATGTCTCTTTGAGAAGTCGACTCTGCCGTTCCTTGACTATATTGTCTCTAACCAACGTCTTCGAATGGATCCTGAAAAGCTGTCTTCGGTTCTAACCTGGTCGCGACCTTCTGGTCTGCGGGCTATTCAATGCTTCCTTGGTTTTGCCAACTATTATCGGCAGTTCATTCCGCACTTCTCCACCCTGGTAGCTCCGATTGTGGCTCTTACCAAGAAAGGTGCCAATCCCAAGTCCTGGCACCTACAGCAGAGGAAGCATTTTCTCGTATGAAGTCGGCATTGGCCTCCGCACCTGTTTTGATGAGACCTGACCTGGACAAGCCGTTCTACCTTCAAGTGGATGCCTCTTCTGTAGGAGCCGAAGCAGTTTTGACTCAGAAATCCTCCAAGCGCAAAACGGTGGCTTGCAGCTTCTTCTCTAAAACATTTTTTCCTGCTGAGAGGAATTACACCATTGGTGATCGGGAACTCTTGGCCATTAATCTCGCTCTGGAATAATGGTGTCACTTGTTAGGGAGAGCTACTCATCCTATCAATATCTATTCAGACCATAAACATTATCTTTACTTACAGTCCGCACAACATCTGAACCCCTCGGCAGTTTAATTTTCTCATTCATTTTCAACCTGCAGAGAAGAATGTCAGAGCCGATGCCCTCTCTCGTGCTTCCGAAGTGGTGGGCCAGGAACCTATACCTTTTCATATTGTGCCTCCATATCGATTGGTTACGGCAGCATCGGTCAATCTTCAGCAAGTTCCCCAACTCGCCTTGGGATTAAGGTGCTGAACTGGGGACATTCTTCTTTATTGGCTGGTCACCCTGGAATACGGAAGTTAACTTTGCTCATCACTCATCATTATTGGTGGCCTAACATGGAGCGTGATGTTGCTGATTTTGTCCGTACCAGCGTTATTTATGCTCATGACAAGACGCCTCGTAGCAAACCGATGGATCTCTTACAGCCTTTACCTGTCCCTGAGTTTCCGTGGACCCACATTGCCATGGATTTTATCACTGATTTGCCGTCCTTCTCCAGTTGCATGGTCATTTGGGTGGTCATTGATCATTTCTCTAAGATAGCTCATTTTGTACCTTTGCCTGGACTTCCTTCAGCTCCTCAGTTGGCAGATCAATTCTTCTGACATATTTTCCGCCTGCATGGTCTACCGCTTCACATTGTCTCTGACAGAGGGGTCTAGTTCGTTTCCAAGTTTTGGCGGGCCCTCTGTTCTCGCCTCAAAGTCAAATTGGACTTTTCATCAGCATACCACCCGCAAACCAATGGCCAGGTAGAGTGGGTGAACCACGTCTTGGAGAGTATCTTCGCCATTTTGTTTATGCCCAGCAGGTCGACTGGTCCAATCTGTTGCCCTGGGCTGAGTTCTCTTACAATCATTGTGACTCTGACTCTACAAGTACCTCTCCATTCTTTATTGTTTACGATCATCATCTTCATCCTCCTCTACCTCTGCCCGCTTCTTCTGGAGGAGCAGTAGTTGATATTTTGGTTTGGGACTTTCAAACCATTTGGCAGGAAACCCAGCATTCTTTTGCTTTCGCCTTCTCCCGCATGAAGTCCCAGGCTGACAAGAAGAGGAAGTCTCCATCAGTATTTTACCCCACGGACAAGGTTTGGCTCTCTGCAAAGTATGTTCGTCTACTCTGAAGCAACCTAGTTACAAACTGGGCCCACGGTTCTTGGATCCTTCTAAAGTCCTATGCTGCATTAATCCGGTTGTGTACAAGTTGCATCTTCCTTCTTTTCTGCGCATACCGAAATCCTTTTACGTCTCCCTTCTCAAGCCGTTGGTCCTTAACCGGTTCTCTCAGAACTATATCTCTCCTACCCCTGTTACCGGGGCCTCTGATGTGTTTGAAGTTCAGGAGATTCCCGCCTCCAAGACCATCAGGGTGAAACGGTACTTCCTGGTTGATTGGAAGGGTTTTGGTCCTGAGGAGAGGTCCTGGGAACCTGAGGAGAACATCTTAGACTGGGATCTGGTGCTCAGGTTTCTCCAACGTAAAAAGAGGTGGAGACCTAAGGGGGGTACTGTTTGGAGTAGCACCGCGGTCAGACATGCTGGCCGCGGACACACTCTTTCTCCGCTGCATGGCACGGTTTACACTGCAATTCGCATCCCGCAATGCGATCGCACCCAGCCCACTGCTCGATACCTTCCCTATTGTCCCCGCATCTCCTATGTTCTTCCTGCTTGCCGGCGCGCACGTCCCCGCCTCCTAGGGCATGCGCCAGCTCTGTGAAATTTAAAGGGCCAGTACACACTTAATTGGTTCTTGTTACTCCATGACCCTGTAAGTATAAGCACTTCCTTTTGTCTCTTGCCCAATCTTTGTGCCATTTCAACCTTAGAGAAAGCGTTCTGTTTGTGTCTTGCCTTGCCGTGTATCTGAACCCATTGCTACGTATCCTGACCTTGCTCCTGTGCCGCCTGCCTTCTGACCTCTTGCTATGTGATCTGACCTTGCTACAGTGCCGCCAGCTCTGACTGTCATGATTTTGAGTTGCCTGATCCTTCCTGTGCCACGTTACACCTCAGCTGCCTGTGTGGATGAGTCGTATCAAGGGTAGCGACCTGTGTGCCGCATGCCCCAGCAAGTCCATCCGGTGGGCTCTGGTGAAAACCGGCGGCACTTTAGACTCCACACCCTGGTACGGCCCATGCCATCATCCACACAGGTACAGTGGATCCATTTTACCTCTGACGTAACACAAAGCATGTCTAGAAACCTCTTCCACAGTCAAGTCAACGAGTCAACTCCAGACTATTGTTTCTTGTGTCCATGTAGCTGCTATAAAGCATCTAAACGCCATTACTAGAGCACAGCAAAAGCTGAAGCAATATGGCTGCCTCCAAATGTGATTTTTTTTATTATTTTATTACAATCAGAAAATAGAAATAGATTAGAAAAAAAACATATTTTAGTATCTGGCTCTAATCAGTTAAAAAAAAAAATTGGTGCAATAAATAGAAAAAAATAAAACATCCTCAATCCGAATGAATTGACAGCATATTCTGTATGTTTGACTATTGGTTTACAAATATGTGTTATTATGTGTTATATTCCTATTTGCAGCATGATCATCGAGACGTTGGCAGTCCTGCCCTATTAAATTACTGCAGAGCAATCTGTGCTCGCACTATTATCATTAGAACATCCTCAGTGATATTACACTAATGTACAGTTTGTTTACTGCAGGACAATCGCCATGACATTAGCTGTTCAAAATTGCTCCAAACAGATCGTTTTCAGGCTACGGATTATAGTAAAACAACCAGATGAGGCATAAGGGTGATTACTGACAATGACTAAAATATAAATCATTGCTAATATACCACAATTTGATTAAAAGTATCAGTACATGTAGAGTGATACTAATGGGATACACAAGGGTATTGGGTTGAGTCCATCCGTGGTGTTGTCTCTGGAAAGCGCTTGTGTTTCCCCACGGTTCTCCAACCACAGTCTGCTAGGTCATTTGGCTTTAGATACAAGTGATTATAAGCCTGTCTGCGTAAATTAGGCTATAAGATCGTCGCAGATATGCCTGTTACCCCATAATAATAGTGTTACATAATGGTAATCATTATGAGAACACTCTAAAAGTCTATGGGTGAAGATAACCACAATGTCTCGATGATGTGAATACATTCTTTAAGAGGGCATCCTTGAAAGGGAATTTTCATCTAAAAAAAGAGAAAAAAATCACAATTTTAGAACAATGTCTAATAATACCAATGCAACTTTGATTTTAGTTTTTTTTGTTAAGGGGATTACAGTTGACAGCAAAGCAAAAGGGAAAAATGGGGAAATGTTTTCGAATTACTGCTTTAAGTAGAAGAATGGAAGTGAAAACTTCATACTTTACCAAGTCCATAACATTTTACTTTCTCTCCCACCTAATATTCATAGGCTCTAAGCAGCACCAGGATAAATGTCATACACCAAGCTTAAGTGATAAGGTAAGGCTCCTAGGAGGTTGGCAGAACCATTTAAAACCAATATATTTTTTTTATTTTTTGTGATATTGGGACAATTCACTATAAACAGCCTTTGTTTATGGTTTTGCATAACAAAATGTGGACCTTCTGGGTTCCGACAGATTTGCCTTTGTGAGTCTTCACCCATAACCTCTGCAGGGAGGTGTGTACCTTCAAACAGGCAATACCTAGACCACCAGGAGTAGACCTTAGTAACAACAGTTGAGCAATGAATGGTTTGGAGATGAGATAAGGTACCAGGGCAGAGGACAGAATTTGCAGTCAGACAGTAGTCGGGATAGGTGAAGTTTCTATAAAATGTGAATCAGCTAAGAGATCAGTACAGGCTGCAGACAGAAGTAAAAGGTCAGGAGCAAGCCAAGTCTTTAAAAGAATAACCAGGAGTGGACATACCCTTTGATTCTAATGAAAGGTATGGCTCAGGCATCGAAGTATAGGTAAGGGGTCCCCAAATAGCAGGTCTTGATTACATCAAGTAAAGTGAAGCACTGAAAGGTAGCTAGGGCTAGCCAGAGCTGAGCCCCTACTTCTCATGGGCCTTATAGTGACTACCACTATATTGAAGCTCCTGTGCCCCAATATAAAACCTGCAACTGGATCCACCACATACTCTAAGTGGTCTCTTCTTAAAAAGTACCTGTCACCAAACTAAAATTTAAATATATTTTTCCTTATGTAATAATAAGAAACGTTGCTATTTACTTGCTGTTAAAATTCTCAACCTTTAAGTTTTTAATGTGATGGAAAAAATGGCCACTAGGTTGCTCTGTTCTGTTCCCTGCACAAGTTAAACAGTTAGTTTGGTCTCCTCCCGGCCTGGCAGGAGACCAAACTCAGTAAGTGCATGCGGGGCATGGTGAGGCACCACTCTCCCAGGCTTCAGTGAAGTCATGCCTGCTGGGGAATGCCCGCTTTCTCCTGCCGGGAGATCCCACAATTTGAGTAAGGGGAAAGGTATGATACAGAGCTTTTTAAAGCTCAGAAATGTATTTGAAGGGCAGGAGAGGTGTTATGAATAGTTAGGGAATATAAACTGCTTGGTTTGCACACTCTGCTATCTTCACCCATGATTACAATGAAGTTAGACTTTAATTCATCCTTGCCCCCAGTATTTCTATGAATTTTGCAGAAAGAATCCTCAGCCTTTTTGTTTCACATTGTAATTATAATTGATAATGTTAAGGCAGTTGACAAAAAAAAATCCGGTTTGAGGCTGAAAATTAAACGAAATTATCAGTCCGGGAACGCTGTTTAATTATGCATGCATTTCGCTAGGCATCTTTAAATATTAACAAGATATGTTTACGCACTTATGACCCAAGATATTCACAAAAGTGTGAAAACCCCGTCTGCAATCCAAGCTGAAAACCAGTGCATCAGAACTGTACAAGTCATATTTCTCTTTTCTGATGAAATATGGGATTGCTGGGCTCAATGACGCTCACGAATGTAACAAGTCTTGCAATTATATGAAATTATATTGAATATATTTATGATTTCAGCAGATGATTAATAATGAATGGCATTCGGTGAGATTCCCTTAATTGAGGAGGGGAGACTCATCAACAGATGTTTGATTTAGAACATACGCCATTACCTGCAAACATAGTTTTGTGTGTATGAATAAATAAATTCAGATCTTTAAGAAAACCAAATAATTTAGAAATAATACGTGATACGAATGATAGTGAGATATTCCATTGCATCACTTTAAATAAGATTCCTCACTAAAGGGGCTGTCTGGTAAAAAAAAAAAAATGCATCCCCTATCCACAGAGCGCTCGAATAATATTGCTATGCAGCACACATATAATACCACTATACTGTGCTCAAATAATACTGCTGTACAAACACTGGAAAACTGTCCAAACAAGTGGAAAAGAAAAATTACAACTCAGCTCATTCACCACAGGGGCCACAGGTGAAGGGATTGCTTTGTAATCTGACGCGCTGGAGCTCGAATAAAGCGGGTCGTCTGCCCATGTTGACATACAATAGAAGGTGAGGGATCCAGCTTCACAGCAATGTGGCTGTTAAAATTAAAACTTTAATATAATCAATAAAACATGGAAACAAATGAAAAAAACTAAAAGCAGACACTCCGACACGTTTCGGGCTATTACAAGTCCTTAATCATGGCTGCCAGGATTAAGGGCTTGTAATAGCCCGAAACGCGTCGGAGTGTCTGCTTTTAGTTATTTTCATTTTTTCCATGTTTTCTTGATTATATTAAAGTTTGGATTTTAACAGCCACGTTGCTGTGAAGCTGGATCCCTCACCTTCTACTGCATAATAACACTTTACAGTGCTGAAATAATACTGTTATACAGTACACATATAATACCACTATACAGGGCTCAAAAATAGTGCTATACAGTACACAGATATACAGTGTTGCTTTTAAGTTCACAAATAATACACAGTATATGTTTTAAATAGTGTTGAGTGGCATAGGCCATATTCGAATTTGCGATATTTCGCGAATATATGGACAAATTTTCATCATATATTCGCTAAATTAGCATATTTGTAATATTCGTGTTTTATTTTCGCATATGCGAATATTCGCGTATGCGAAAATTAGCATAAGCGAAAATATGCACAAGCGAAAATTCGTATATGCGAAAATTTGCACGCCAGTCTCACACAGTAGTATTAGAGCCTTCTTTACACCACACAAGCTGGAAGCAGAGAGGGATGATCACTGTGATGTGTACTGTGGAAAAAAAAAATTAATATTCGTAAATACGAATATATAGTGCTATATTCGCGAATATTCGCGAATTCGCGAATATGCGATATTCGCGAGCAACACTAGTTTTAAAATCTCTTCTGAATCTGGTCTTTAGTCTTTTGTTTGTCAGACAAGTCTGAAGCAAGAGGAACCAGCAGGCGAGTGATATCTGACAGTTCAGCCCAGCTCTTCAGCTACACATCAGGATGAGCACGATCACACTGCACAGTTTTATACTGAGAATATACATTCTCTGAATGTAGATACAGAAATACTTACTAGCGTATTCTGCCCCTAGACATCTTATCCCTTATCCAAAGGATAGGGGATAAGATGTCTGATCGCGCAGATCCAAGCCCTGGGGACCCCTGCGATCTCGGCTGCGGCACCCCAGACGTGCGGTGCACAGAGCGAACTTTGCTCCAAGCCCGATGACTTTCAATGCAGGGCGGAGGTTCGTGACTTCACGCCCCCCTCCCATAAACTTGCATTGAGGGGGCGTGGCCATGATGTAATGAGGCCATGACATCACGAGCCTCTGGCGCTGCACCCGATGCTCTAAATGAATGATGGGTGCAGCAGGGAGATTGCAGAGGTCCCCAGCGGTGGGTCCCCCGCGATCAGACATCTTATACCCTATCCTTTGGATAGAGGATAGATGTCTAGGGGCGGAATACTCCTTTAAGAGAGAGGGAAAAAAAACTAAATATGCAGTTGAGGCCCCGTGCAGGCTGCATTTAAGCTGTACATTGGAAGTGTAAGCTGGGAAAAGCTCCTGGCATATACATCCAACATATCCATTGACCCAAAAAATCCTATTTGCCTCCATTCGAGTGGTATACTTTGACATAGATAGATAATAAATAGATGCTTTATAGATAGATAGACAGATATTCTGGATATTCTGGCACTACCTTCTACCTTGACATTAGTCTTATTTATTAGTGAACACACCTGATTGTCAGCACAGTGCTGGTAGTTACGGACTGTAGATCTATGTCCCTTTTGGCAAAGAACGCTCTCCTTGGAATGTTCTAAAATACATTAGCACATGCCATTTTAGTTTGGCACGATGTCTATTCCCTGGCTGCAGGTAGAAAATGCTCTCTTCTTCCATCTGTTCACAACTAAAAAAAAAGGCAAATGGACAAGGCCGAGCTGGGAATCTTGCCATTTTAATAAATGATTTTCAGGAGAATTTTTTTTTATCATTTCATGAGTTGCTGTTTTTTTTTTTTTTTTGTTCTTATATAATTGAAACATGATAGAAACATGTGCTTTAAGGTATATAGATAGAAGTGTGGTGCCCAGTTATTAAATAGACTTCTGAAGCATAAAATTCTCTTTTTCATTGTACTTTGGGGTTACCAGAACAGGTAATTCAGGACCAGCTGACTCCTGACAATTACCTAAACATTGTTGGCAATATAATCCTGGGACACTTGGGATTTCCTGTGGAAATCTTTTTTTTTTTTTTTTTATCAACTGGTGCCAGAAAGTTAAACAGATTTGTAAATCACTTCTATTAAAAAACATCTTAATCCTTCCAGTACTTTTTAGGGTCTGTATACTAAAGAGAAATCCAAAAAATAAATTAATTTCCTCTGATGTCATGACCACAGTGCTCTCTGCTGACCTCTGCTGTCCATATTCGGAACTGTCCAGAGCAGCATAAGTTTGTTATGGGGATTTTCTCCTGCTCTGGACAGTTCCTAAAATGGACAGCAGTGGTCAGCAGGGAGCACTGTGGTGATGACATCAGAGGAAATACATTTCTTTTTTGGATTTCTCTTTAGTATACAGCCCCTAGAAAGTACTAGAAGGTTCAAGATTTTTTAATAGAAGTAATTTACAAATCTGGTTAACTTTCTGGCACCAGTTGATTAAAAAAAAAGGTTTCCACGGGCGTACCCCTTTAAGCCCCTTCCCAGGACCCCAACAAAACGCCTAGGAATTGCCAATACTTGCTCATACTCCACCTCTTTATTCACCTTTGCCCACATTATATCTGTTTCCCAGGACTGTTAATAGTTATGCTAATACCTAAATCTTTACTCAAGGCATTGAATGTTAGAGCATTTCATCGAGGGTGGCTTTACATTGACTTGCTATATTATGTCTCCCCTCTCTCTGTTGTACTGTTAACAATGTTTAGGTGGGATCAATAGTACAAGAAAATGGATCACTGCTTTTAGGTGTATTAGAGGCATTAGTTGTAGCTCCTGAGCCCCATGCAAAATCCATAAAAGGGTCCACATATTTGGTTCTTTTATAATACTTGTGTCTTCTAATTTCGTTGATGAGCTTTTGGACACCATCAGCCACAATGGGCGATTACAACCGCTATCTCTGCAGCCCTTATTACTACACTCATATACTTGCAGTGCCACATGAATGATAATACAGCCATTGTATGTAAAACCATGGGACTAAATACATACATCATGTAGGTTTACATGGTATGAAAGCTGTATGATAAGGTCCACTAGAGCTGGTTAGGTATCGACATACGATTAGTTAAGGGATGGAGATGTCAAATGTTTAATGGCTAAGTCTAATAATAGAGTTCAAGAATGACCAATCCCGGGCTCACTCAGAACTTTGGGGTAAAAGCAGCTTGCCGAGCATTTGAACTTTTCCAGGCTTAGCATGCGCGAGCCTGATAACAGCGCTATTATTAACAGAAGGGATGAGAATCACATGGCCTCTTTGCACCTGAATGAATTGTGAAAGTACTAAGAACACCAAGATGATGTCAGAGTAGCCTAACATACTTTGCAGCTAGCAGCAAGATTACATGACCCAAGACTAGCCAATAATTTCTTGTAGTATGTGATATACAGTTCCCAGGCCAATCAGAAGACATCATAGAAGCTCATAAAATCCTATGCCCTGCATTGCAGTTGCCATCTTGGAGAGAAAGCAAAGAGAGAAAGAGAGAGAGCACAGAGGAATTACTGACCCCCAAATTCAAGCAAGCTGAACAAAATGTTGAGCAGTGGGCTGACCTCAGACAGTGACCTGTCACCTGCATTGCTGTGTCCAGTTGGTGCACTACTAATCGCAGCCGTGTTCATGCAGAACGAGCCCATAAAAGCTATCACATTACAATTACTAGCAAGGTGAGCAAAGAAATGGTCTGGCCTGCATTTTAGCATATAAAATATGCATTGAAGGGCATTGAGAGTGAATAGGCATCTAAGGCCAAGTTAATCAAACATATAGTATTTCTACCTGGGTTTAACATAAATTCCCATAAAAAGCGTTGAGAGTGAACATGCAATACACATTTTGGACCAAGTTTTCTTGTACTTTCTAGGTTTAATCAAAAAAAATTTCCTCTACCAACTTCAGTCCTAGGGGAACCTGAAAAATGAAATTGTGAACAACCCCTTGAAACCTCTCAGGTAGGATGAATAACAAGATATCCATTACACATTTCTTCTTCCTTTAGATGTCATCATTCTGCTGCAGGAAAAATCATTTTCTTTCCGGGGTCACATGACACAAATGATGGGTTAATTCCTTTCCCACTTCATGCACTTGAAGTATAAGTTTCCTGCCACACTTTTGAGGAGTGTTTGTGTCAGATCTACAGAAAACATGTCTTTTGTTGTGACTCCTGACCTTGTGGCATTTTATACATTCTCAATTATAGTCGTCTTCTAGAGTAGGTGATGCTATGTTTCTTTAATGTTAATAGTGTTGGACTTTGATATGGATACGAGGTCACACACATGAGAGCGCCCCAGTGCCCCAGGGTCTGTGAACAAAGCCCAGGCACTACCAACTAGTCTCCTATGTTGATGGCGACCAGACCTTAACTTATGGTTAAGTTGCTGTGAATTAGAGGGACAAGGGTTAAGAGGAATTAGGAGTAATCTGAGTAGTGAGTTTGTAATGGCTAGGCGACAAAGGCTGACCTTGAAGGGGTACTCCGCCCCTAGATATCTTATCCCCTATCCAAAGGATAAGGGATAAGATGTCTGATCGTGGGGGTCCCACCGGTGGGGACCCCCGTGATCTCTCCAGCAGCACCCCCTGTCATCTGCTGCACAGAGCAAACTTCGCCCCATGCCTGATGACAGGCGATACAGGGCTCGGAGTATTGTGACATCATGCCCCGCCCCATCAATACAAGTCTATTGGAGGGGCATGGCGGCTGTCACCCCCCACTCTTGTATTGAAGGGGCGGGCGTGATGTCATGAGGGGACAGGGCCCGCCCGTCATTAAGCACAGAGCGAAGTTCTCTCCATGCAGCAGATGACAGGGGATTCTGCAGGAGAGATCGCGGGTGGAGACCCCCGCGACCAGAAATCTTATCCCCTATCCAAAGAATAGGGGATAAGATGTCTAGGGGCAGAGTACCCCTCTAAGAATCTATAGCAGCACTTTAAGATAGGTAAAACTCAACAGTTACTCTGGGTGCAACCTGTCTATTAGTGAACCAGTGATGCATTGCATTGTTCCCAACCCTGCTCAAGAGATTTCTAAAGTTGAGCTATGTGAAAGTTCCCATGTCATCTTGTTTGTATGTAACTGGTAAGCATTATATTAAAATATTTACATACATTTTTACATGTATATAAACAGTCATGCATATAGGAATTGCACTTTTCACAACATCCTCGAGTAACACTTATCTTCCTGCTACCTTTCCATTCTTCCATCCATAGTCAGCTGTGTTGCCATATAAATTGCTGGCCAAGGCAGGACATAGCTGCGGCCAGCAAGTTGCTATATATAACTTATATGCATATAATGTATAACACATTGGACTTGGGTACTTCCGTAGATGACAGCCACGATGTAGCTCAGGAAGACAATTGCATTGGGGGACCGGAGCAGGACACCAGAGGCACCGCGGAAGCCCTGCAAGTAAGTAGATGTTTATATATATCCCACACAATGGCCATAGTTAGAAAAAAGCTCACTACATCACATTACATTTCCCTTTACTCTCCCACTATGGAGACTACATCAGTGCCAGTGCTGCTGTGATCACACAACTTTATTAGAGATACTGGGCCTCATTTACTAAGCTGGAACTGACCGTTTTTGTCTGGTTATTTTGGCGCAGAGTGTCTGAGACATGTCTGCGCCAATCTGCGACAGTGTGTGCCTGGAAAATCCGACAAACCCGACATTGCACTGTGAAAACCTGAAAAGGGGTCGTGGTCTGTCACAAAAGGGGCATGGTTGGCCTGAAGAGGGGCGTGGTTTCACAACACGACCAATTTACTATTGAATTCACAGAAAATTCTGTGGATAAATGGTTGGAAATATCCACCTAGAGAAAGCTGGTCAGAAAATAGTAAATAGAGTGGAATCCTGCAAGTCTGAAACAACTTTTCCCACTAGTGAAAACCTGACATTCTTAGTAAATGGGGCCCATTGTGTCAACATGACAACCATTTTTTTATTTTAAACCTGGGAGGCCTGGGATTTGCAGTAAGTGTATCTGGCTTTGCAAGGGGTGGGCCTGTTTGGTTATATATATATATATATATATATATATATATATATATATATATACACATAGTAACATAGTAGCATAGTTCATAAGGTCGAAAACCTATAACCCTGATGATTCCTTACTGAGTTGATATAGATCTACAATTCATAACCTGTAATGTTATTATTCTCCAAAAATGCATCCAGACCCCTTTTCAATTCTTTTACAGAGTTACCCATGACCACCTTTTCTGGCAGAGAATTCCACAGTCTTGCTGCTCTTACAGTAAAGAACCCCTATCTGTGCTGGTGTAGAAACCTTCTTTCCTCTAGATATAGAGGATGCCCCCTTGTTATAGATACAGTCCTGGGTATAAATAGATCGTGGGAGAGATCTCTGTACGGTCCCCTGATTTATTTATATAGTTATTAGGTCGCCCCTCAGCCTTTTTTTTTTCCTAAACTAAATAACCCTAATTCTGATAATCTTTCTGGGTACTGTAGTCCTCCCATTCCCCATATTTCCCTGGTTGCCCGTCTTTGAACCCTCTCCAGCTCCCCTATATCTTTCTTGTACACTGGTGCCCAGTAGTGTTGAGCGGCATAGGCCATATTCGAATTCGCGAATATTCGCGAATATATGGACGAATATTCGTCATATATTCGCGAATATTCGCATATTCGTTATATTCCCGTTTTATTTTCGCGTATGCGAAAATACACGCACGCGAAAATTCGCATATGCGAAAATTCGCATATGCGAATATTAACATATGCGAATTTTCGTATATGCGAATTTTCGCACGCCAGTCTCACACAGTAGTATTACAGCCTTCTTTACACCACACAAGCTGGAAGCAGAGAGGGATGATCACTGTGATGTGTACTGTGAAGAAAAAAAAAAAAAAAAAAAAAAAAAAAACGAATATTCGTAATTACGAATATATAGCGCTATATTCGCGAAATTCGCGAATTCGCGAATATGCGATATTCGCGAATAATATTCGAATTGCGAATATTCGCGAGCAACACTAGTGCCCAGTACTGTACACAGAATTCCATGTGTGGTCTGACTAGTGATTTGTACAGCGGTAGAATTATTTCCTTGTCATGGGCACCACATTTGCCATGCGCCAGTCCTGGGGAACAGTCTCTGTTACTATAGAGTCCCTGAATATTAAAAATAGGGGTCTGTCTATTACATTACTTAATTCCTTTAGAACATGGGGGTGAATGGCATCTGGACCTGGTGATTTGTCTATTTAGATTTTTTGTAGGCAGCACTGTACTTCTTCCTTGGTTAGACAGGTGACCTGTACTGAGTAGTTTACCTTATCTTGCTGTATTTCACCTGACATTTCATTTCCCTCAGTGAATACAGTGGAGAAGAATTTGTTCAATATATTTGCTTTTTCCTGATCCCCATTTATCATCTTCCTCATCATTTTTAAAGGGGTTAGTTTTGCTTTGTTTCTGTCTCTATTTTTGCAGCTTTTATCTATTTTTTTTTTTAACATATTTTACATTTTTCTCTATAGCTTTTTAATGATTCTTCACTGCCGTCCTGTTTTAGTAGTTTACATGCTTTTTTTTTTTGTCATTTATTTGCCCCTTAACATTTTTATTCATCCATATTGGTTTTCTTTTATTTCTGACCCTTTTATTCCCATAAGGTATATATATCTTACAGTGAGAATTTCAGATATTTTTAAAAGTCTCCCATCTGTCAGTATTCTTGTTTTTGAGGACATTATCCCAATTTATATTGTTAAGGGCTTCTCTGAGTTGATCAAACTTTACCTTCCTAAAGTTCAATGTTTTTGGGGCCCCTCTAGAGATTCCCTTATTGAAGAACAAGTTATAATGTATTATATTATGATCACTATTTCCTAGGTATCCTTCTACTTGCACATTAGTTACTCTGTCAGGTCAATTGGTTAATATAAAGTCTAGTAGGGCGCCCCCTCTGGTTGGGCCCTGCATCATTTGGGACAGATAATTGTCTTTAGCTATAGTCAGGAAACCAATCAGATTTTTTTTTTAATTTTCATCTCCATACATTTCTACCCATAATGACTGCACATTATCATTTCCCTCCCATATATCCTCCTGCAGTGCGGCCTTCAGACTCAATTTCACATAAAGACAAACTCCTCCCCCTTTCCATTTTGTCCAATCCTTCCTGAATAGACTATAAACCTGTATGTTGACCGGCCAGTCCCAGCTATCATCCAACCAAGTCCCTGTTATTCCCACTATCTCATAATTTTCTTCAGACAATAACCACTCCAGTTCGTCAGTTTTATTGGTCAGACATCTGGCATTAGTCAACATGCAATTCAAAGGTGTATGTTTTTTCTTACTATGAAGCCCATCCCTATTAACTATTCTAACCCCTCCCTCTGCTCCACCCCCAGGTATATTAATAAGTCCCCTCTCTCTATCTACACTATCTTCCCCCTCTATGTTGTAGGTTCTCTCCCCCAGTTCCTAGTTTAAACCTTCCTCCACCCTTCTAGCCATCTTCTCTCCAAGCACAGCTGCACCCTCCCCATTGAATTGCAGCCCCTCCCTACGGTAGATCTGGTATCTGAAAGTGAAGTCAGCCCAGTTCTCCATGAACCCAAACCACTCCTTCCTACACCAGCTTCTGAACCACTTGTTTACCTCCCTAATCGCCCGCTGTCTCTCTGGTGTGGCTTGTAGTATAGGCAATATTTCAGAAAATATTACCTTGGAGGTCCTTGCTTTAAGCTTGCCGCCTAAGCCCCTGAAATAATTTTTAAGGACACTCCACTTACCTCTTACTTTCTCATTGGTGCCAATATGTACCATGGCTACTGGGTCCTCTCCAGCCCCACCCCGCAACCTTTCAACCAGATCCGCGATGTGCCAAACTCGAGTGCCAGGTAGACAACACACTGTTCGGCGATCCCGGTCTTTGTGACAGACCGCCCTATCTGTCCCCCTAATAATTGAGTCCCCCACTACAGTACCTGTCTGGCCTGCCCTGCACTCCCCCCTCCCTCCTTACTGAAGCAGACACCCCCTGGCAATCAGAGGCAGAGTCCTACTGCAGTACTGCTAGCTCTGAAATGGCATCCCCCTCATCTGCAAACCGGGTAAACTTGTTGGGGTGTGGGAGTGTGCCAGTTCAGGACTAGCCTCTCTGACATTTTTCCCTCTACCCCATTTTCTAACTGTAACCCAGCTAGCTGCCTGACCGTCCTGCACCTCTGTCCCACTATCCTCCCCCACCTCTACCCCAGAGAGTACTTGCTCAGTGAGCAGGAGACTCCTCTCCAAGTTGTCAATGCGTCTCAGTGTTACCAGTTGCTCCTCTAGATCCAGGATCTGGGCTTCCAAATGAGCAACTCGCACACATCTCGCACAACAATATGAACCCTTAAACTGCTGTTCAAGGATTGTATACACTGTGCAAGATGCACACTGGACTGCCTTCTCCAACATGGAGGTCATGAAAAAATTTACGGAAAAAAAAATACAATAACATTTTTTATTAAACTCCCTGAATTTAAAGTCCCTCTCACTTTTATACTTACATTCACTTGTATACTTCCCACTCCCACTCTATACAGACACACAATCACTAGCACAAACAATCGCTTAGTGTACTTGCCTTTATTGTTACCAGATACCACCTCTCTCTTCCACTGCCTGGAAGTGAATGCAAAGGGCTAGCTGTCTGCAAATAGCTGCAATTTATCAGCTGCTAATTAATGAACTACTCCACCCTCTCTGCAACTGTATTCATCACAGACAGAGAAAAGAGGGGGGAAAAAAACACAGAAATGCAGTCAATGCTCACAATACTTCTTACAGTATTCCCTTATTATGAAGTCCCTCTCACTTTTATACTTACACTCACTTGTATACTTCACACTCTTGTATACAGACACACAATCACTAGCTCAAACAATCGCTTAGTGTACTTGCTTTTATAGTTACAAGATACCCCCTCTCTCTTCCAATGCCTGGAAGTGAATGCAAAAGATATATATATATATATATATATATATATATATATATATATATATATATATATACATATAGCACAAGAAAACGTAGAGCAGCACGTCCCACAGTAATATGATGGCGGTGCAAGCAGCGAGTAGAGCCCCGGTCAAGGCAAGTTAGACATCTAGGAAGGATGCCACAGCACACGGAGGATTCAAGTGCAAAAACAGTGGTTTATTCCATGGTAATACAGGTTAGCAATGTTTCTGCTGCCAATGCAGCCTTTGTCAAGCTTGACAAAGGCTGCATTGGGAGCAGAAACGTTGCTAACCTATATTACCATGGAATAAACCTCTGTTTTTGCACTTTAATCCTCCGTGTGCTGCGGCATCCTTCCTAGATATATATATATATATATATATATATATATATATATTTATATATATATATATCATGTATAAAAAATATATAAATTATATTTAAAAAAACCTCTGCAGAGGATGCATAGCCATCCACGGACTGGTAGAAATGTCAGAACAAGTAGGATGCTGCAGGGTACCATTTTATGACAGCCATAGGTCCTTCATGAGATAAAACAAGACAACTTATTTTTACTACTAAGTTACCTTTATAGACTAAAACACAGCATGCAACTACCATGTGTAAAATATCTACATTTTTTATTTATCTCTCTTTTAACAGGGAGGAAGTAAAGGGCTACGGTAATTAAAACCTCCTCTTACTTTGTCCATTATTGAAATTAATGAAGTATGCAGCCTGCTAGCAAATTCTAGATTAGAAGCTTTATGTTTTAATTTGAATATCGAATATTGTCTAGACCAGTGTTTCTCAACCAGAGTGCCTCCAGCTGTTGCAAAACTACAACTCCCCGCATGCCCGGACAGCCAAAGGCTGTCCGGGCATGCGGAGAGTTGTAGTTTTGCAACAGCTGGAGACATACTGGTTGGGAAACACTGGTCTAGACTGAACTCAATTGCATGCACCTCTCTGTTGAGGGACGTACAGTATCCTATCAGGCTCGTATGGGTTTTCAACCTATGGTTATAAAAAAATCTTTAAAAAAATTTAGAAATTGAATAACAAAGTCTATTGGAGAAGTGCCATACTCTATATATATATATATATATATATATATATATATATATATATATATATATATATACTAAGCCTTATAAATATTGAACTTCTTTAAATGGTAAAAAAAAAGAAAATATGAAATTAAGCTTTTCTACAGGTTGTCAGATTTTTTGAAGCAATTATTTTCGAGATTCCTAAGCTCTGTCCTCAAAATGCTTAGCCAGCCACGAAATGCCGATATTTGCAGAAGCAACAGCGTTTGCCAAGATTTTTCCAGTCGTCTTTAACTGGCAGCGACATCACAGGGAGAGTGGAAGCATGGAAGTGCAATGTCTAGTCAGTAAAAAGGTTGTAGAAAGTTCCAATAAAACTGCGGTATGTGTAACAGAGCAACATTTAATAACTGGGCTGACAGCTTCCAATTGCCTCCAGAAAATAGTCCTGGAGTGAAGAACTTTTTGTAACATCTGGAGGGGCACGATGATGAAAGTAGACAGTCGACGGCCTTTTAATTTGATTGGGGTCACAGATGGGTATAATGAAACGCCCCGCTGTGCGGAGACCAACATGTATTCTGTAACTTCCATGATTCCAGGCACTTTATACACCTAAATATGAGATGATAAAAATGCAAACAGTGATATTTTGTTTCCTCCTTCTACTGCACAAATCAATTGCATCTTATGGTATTTAAGTATTCGCCGTCATTTGGTTTCTGTAAATAGGCGACATTTAGTTTTAAGGGAATGTATACTCTGGTACTACTCAGAGGCAGCTGGAAAAAAAAATTAAGCAGCTTTTCAAAATTTCCTGTCATAATATCTTTTACCGTTTTGTGTACGCAGCTCCCATACAGATCTACACTCACTGCCACTTTATTAGACACATTGGGGGAGATTTATCAAAATCTGTCCAGTGGAAAAGTTGCTGAGTTGCTCATAACAACCAATCAGATCGCTTCTTTTATTTTTAACAACCTGTATGGGGAGAAAAAAAGAGAGACCAGAGAGGGCGCCTGGTGTGATACCGTTGGGTGGTTGAGGGAAAAGGAAGGGAAGTAGGTGCGGGGCTTGCAGGCCCCTTAGGTAGTAACTGCTCACCTTAGAGCAAGTATTAAACTTGCATACCAACCCAATGCACGGGTTACAAAATAGCCGGAGCCGCTGCTGAGCCTGAGGTTACAGGTGAGGTAAAAACCGTCTCCTGGAGAGAGTAGGTGATCATAAAAGAGCAAAAAAGACCTCGCAAATGGCGCTGCTGGTTCCGTGGAGATGTAGGAATAAACCAAAATCCAAGTTGGAATATTGTAAAAGCTTGTGGATTTTATTGCAAATGAATAAAACCAATAAAAGCAATAGCAATAAAAGAGTGATACAAGTTAAGATTACGCGTTTCGGGGGAGCCACCCCCTTCTTCAGATCAGTATGCAGACTATACAAACAGAGATTCTATAAATACTGGAAAAAAGGGCGCCAGGTACATTAGGGGGCGGAGTTATGCAAATTACATACATGTGAAACAATAGGAAAAATTAGGAAAAACCACAGAAACCGAATGTAATCAAAGAATGTACATCTTATATAGGTAACAGTGGGGACCAAATGTTATTAAGACAGGGAATTCAGTGTGTGGCTCAAAGATGAGGCTGCCGATGTCTGGCAGTATCAGGCCACACATCCGGACCTCAGATGAAAACATCCGGGGTCCAGATGTGAGCCAGAACAGCTCTGACGGCGGCCGTGATGTGTAATGCGAGGGCGCGCGTCAGGGGGGAGTTGCCACGGACGCGTTGCTAAGGTGCGTGCGACACGTGGCTAGTGCGGCCAATCAGGAAGCAGTGATCCCGGAGAGCTGTCAGTGGTATGCTGACAGCTCCGTGCGCTGCATCTAACAGTGTGTAGCTCTGTGTAAGCTGGCGAGAACTGCAGGGGGATGGAAGAGGATATCCAGAAATGATTAAATTGATTTAAATAAATAAGAATGAAGTGTGTTATTTAGGGGAGAGTGATGCATGATACAGGGGGATGGGGGGATACGGAGCATGAGAGGACTAAGAAAGAAAATAGGAGAGTGTGATGACAAATATTGGGAAGATGGGCTAGTAGTCATACCTGGGTACTGTGGACATGGGGTGGAGGTACATGGCATGTACATAATGGGTGACAGCTAATGGAGTGGGGGTCCTAGTTCAGGTAGCATAAATATATATATATATATATATATATATATATATATATATATATATACATATATATATATATATATATATATATATATACATACACATATATACATTGGGGGGGGGGGCACGAGATCCACCCGAGGAGATGTAGAGTGGGTAAGGAATTATATGTGTATATACATGAGCATACGGGTAGTAATGCACATGTGTCACGAAAGACATGTGTGAGCATATGTTTGGCAGCCATATAGCAGGACAGCTGTACTTAATAGTTGTATAATAACACATATGAGTGACAATGCACATGCATCGCAAGAGATGCATGTGAGCATATGCATATGTGTAGAGCTGGACCAATGTACTACTGTGCATGTATGTGAGTGAAACCATACACATTTGAGTAGCAGTGTACATGTGAGAGTGTGTTCATGTGCATAAGGGTGATAATGCACATTTACCACAACATGCATGTGAATATGTAGAATAGAATGAAATGAATAGTATATTGGGGTTTGTGTAGAATTTTTGGTGGATGGGGTGATTAAAGTAAAATTAGTGGTAAATACAGGCGGATCAGGGTTGATTAATCTGATGGATGCGTTCGAGGGTTAAAGGTTACATTCAATCATTTCATTGAGACCCCCTGGTCACCACGGACAATACAGAACCTACTAGAGACCTTCAGGATTCCTCTAACAAAGGTACTGTCTCAGCTACTGACTTCGAGGACATGAAGTCCCTCTTCTTTGAACTAGAAAGACTTTCTTTTGAAGAGACACAACACCAATTGGATGGTGCTTTTCTGGATATGTACCTTAAGGAGGACATTATTCCAAGAGGACTCAGATTGCACCCCCTACCCTCCTTCACCAATGATAATGCTTTCTGTAATGACTGGGAAAATGCACTAAAAATTTGTTCTAACACATTACTGAAATTATTATGGGGTAAACGTAACTCCCTGGTTAATGACATTTCAGAAAGAATAGACACATGCATTAACTCGCTCAACAAATACAATCACTTTCCTGAATACAGGGAATGGCACACCTCTCTCAACAATAAGGTGCACAAGTTGGAGAGGGATGTCATTTCCAAAAAGATCCATAAACTTTCCAGGGATCGCACCGATTACCAGAATGAAAATATCAAATACTGGGTAAAAAACCCAACACAATCTAAGAACCTTCGCCAAGACCTTCACACATCGCACCCCCAGAATGCTGGGTCTACACAACCCATGGTTCCTGATCAACCCCACAAGGACGCCACTCAAAGGCATCCTCCCAATAGGGTACACCAACCCTGTCCCAATAACAATAGACATTATCAACATCCAAGAACATTCAATGCTTCCAATCACCATAAAAATAAGTCCAAACCGCAGCCTTCTACCACCACACAAATCCGCACTCCACGCAATCGTCTCTCAAAACGGATTGCCCATTCTGCTACCACCATCAGCACTATCCCCCCAACCAGAATGAATATGCATTACACTACCACCATAACACCGGTCAATTGCACACGGCCCATCCCCCCTGCCCCCTCAGTCTCGATCATTTCTTCACCCAAGTCACCAGGCAACAACAATGCTGATAGCAGAGTCTCACAGACGTCAATATCCCTTCAGCCTTTACCAACAGCCATCTCTTCTCATCCTGTTTCCACGCAGGATATTCCAACACAAGACCTACTTGACCTCTTGGAGCACATATCTGACCCACCACCCACCCTTCCCTCTGGTAGATTCCGTACAGACTCGGATAATTTATTTGAAGATTCCCTTACTGTAGCTACCACCCCACATACCTCATATAGACGCCTTTCTGTACATCAGTTTTTTACCCCTGTCAGCACTCCACATGGAATCGAAGATACCAATAGACAGAACTCACCAACCTTGGACTCCTCCATCACCAACAACACCACGATTTTTTTAGGGCTTCCTACCCTAATCAAAACCCCTCCGTTACTTGTGAACCAGATAGATTTTCCCCCCTTGGAGCAGGTTCATCTAGCACCACCCCTGGGCACAAAAAGAAAAAATCAAGAAAGAGGGGATGCAGAGGAGGGTCCAGTACCAAGGAAAGAAAGGAAACTAATAAAAGAATACTTCAAGGTAAAACCAAAGAACTCAACACAGTAAAAATCTTCAACCTCTCCAAATACACACCCAATGATGTTGAACAGAGCGTTCTGGCTAAAGGATTATCTTTTTGCCCCACGTCCAAATCCAATAACTTTGACCTCTTTCTTGATCTTAATTCTTTCATACGAAAACTCACAATTAAAAGGTTTTTTAGCCTCAAAGACTCGAGTGGGGTCTCCCCCACCACTAATATAGGCGTCTCTGAACCTCCCGTTCTTGTACCACCTTCCATCACCACGGGCTTGTGTCCTAAATCTAACTTTTATCCTCTCCATGCAAAAGGGAGCTTCATAGATGCATTCTCTTCCCTGGTACAATCGGACTTTGACAACCTCACTAAGAAGTCTACACAGTACAACCGTAACTCCAAATACAATCTGACAGCAGCAGAAAGATCCGCCATTAAATCCCTGTCAGATAACCAACACATCACCATTCGTCCAGCCGATAAAGGCGGAGGAATAGTACTCATTGACAGAGATGACTACATTGTCGAGGCCACCAGACTACTATCCGATACTGCCTACTATTCTCCCATATCACACAATCCGACCAAGGCCTTCCAGGAGGAACTCACCACTCTGGTCAATTCAGGCCTATCGCGAGGAGTATTAACAAAATCCGAAAGGGATTATATTCTCATCACAGAACCTGCTCTTCCGCTGTTCTATTACCTCCCAAAAATTCATAAAAACATCACTAACCCACCTGGTCGACCAATCATCTCTGGCATTAATTCCATTTCATCGAACCTTTCTCACTATATAGACTTACTCCTGCAGAGCCATGTTACCACCCTCAAATCTCATCTGAAAGACACCACAGACTTCATTAAATCAATCCTGGAAATTGAATGGAAACCGAAATATCTGCTTGTTACCCTGGACATCACTTCACTATACACCGTTATCAAACATGAAGCAGGAATTAAGGCAGTCTCCCATTTCATCTCCAAAGACCCATCCATGCCCTCGGCCCAAGTGGACTTCATTCTACAAGGACTCCACTTCATCTTGACGCACAACTACTTTGAGTTTTTGGGTCAGCTATACATACAGCACACCGGGACCGCTATGGGGTCCAAAGTGGCACCCAGTTTCGCGAATCTGTTCGTGGGACTCTTCGAGGAAATCTTTGTGTACCCTCATCATCTTTTCTCTAATTGCATCTTTTATAGGCGCTACATAGACGATATTTTTATTATCTGGAAAGGAGACAGATCTAGTCTAAACAACTTCATCACTCATCTAAATTCCAATGACTGGTCACTCCACTTCACCCAATCCGTTTACAGCAATAATGCAGAATTCCTGGATGTACTGGTTTCCCACGATGGTCATTCACTTTACACCAAGACCTTCTTCAAACCAGTAGATAGCAACAGCTATCTTGGCTTTGATAGTGGCCATTTTAAGAAATGGCTCACTAATGTACCATATGGACAGTTTAAGAGGATCAGAAGGAACTGCACAAAAGACAGTGACTTTATATCACAAAGTAACATTCTAAAGGCCCGGTTCAAGGCAAAGGGCTATCCCAGATCGTTGGTGCAGTCCTCCTATAATAGGGCTCTCTCCCTCAGTCAAAATTCCTGCTTACTCCCCAAACCTGAACCAATAAATACTACCACGGAACGTACTTCCAACTTTATCACCACATACAGCCAAGAACATTATGCTATCAGGAAAATCCTCACCAAACACTGGCCAGTCCTACTGCAGGATCCCTACCTAAGAAGCAATCTTCCATCCAAACCTCCGCTTACCTTCCGTAGAGCCCGGACACTACGGAATATCATCGCTCCCAGTAAACTCAAAACCACAATACTGCGCAATAACCCTTCCATTTTTCCCACGTTAACAGGAAGCTTCAAGTGTGGTCTTCCACGATGCAAGTGCTGTTCACACATTGCACACAACTGCCAATCATTTTCCTCCTCCGTTACCAAAGAAACCTTTAACATCAAATCATTCCTCAACTGTGGCTCCCGTTATGTCATTTACCTCTTACAGTGCTCCTGCAAACAGCAATACGTGGGTAGGACCATAAGGTGCTTTAGGGAACGCCTGAATAAGCACCGCAGCAACACCACACGCGGCTTCCTACTCCACAGTGTTTCGCGTCACCTCACTGAGCACCACCAGGGTGATTTCAGCAATATTAAGGCTACCCCCATAGAACACATCAATAAGGATGTCAACCAACGATACAACACCCTCAGAAGACGTGAGAACTTTTGGATTCATACCCTGGGCACCATCTCACCAGGGGGTCTCAATGAAATGATTGAATGTAACCTTTAACCCTCGAACGCATCCATCAGATTAATCAACCCTGATCCGCCTGTATTTACCACTAATTTTACTTTAATCACCCCATCCACCAAAAATTCTACACAAACCCCAATATACTATTCATTTCATTCTATTCTACATATTCACATGCATGTTGTGGTAAATGTGCATTATCACCCTTATGCACATGAACACACTCTCACATGTACACTGCTACTCAAATGTGTATGGTTTCACTCACATACATGCACAGTAGTACATTGGTCCAGCTCTACACATATGCATATGCTCACATGCATCTCTTGCGATGCATGTGCATTGTCACTCATATGTGTTATTATTAGTGTTGAGCGGCATAGGCCATATTCGAATTCGCGAATATTCGCGAATATATGGACGAATATTCGTCTTATATTCGCGAATATTCGCATATTCGTTATATTCTCGTTTTATTTTCGCATATGCGAATATTCGCGTATGCGAAAATTAGCATGTGTGAATATTAGCACATGCAAGATTAACATGCGTTAAACTTCGCATATGCGAAAATTAGCGTCTACGAATTTTCGCATATGCGAACTTTAGCATATGCGAATTTTAGCACGCCAGTCTCACACTGTAGTATTAGAGCCTTCTTTACACCACACAAGCTGGAAGCAGAGAGGGGTGATCACTGTGATGTGTACTGTGAAGAAAAAAAAAAAAAAAAAAAAAAAAAAACGAATATTCGTAATTACGAATATATAGCGCTATATTCGCGAAATTCGCGAATTCGCGAATATGCGATATTCGCGAATAATATTCGAATTGCGAATATTCGCGAGCAACACTAGTTATTATACAACTATTAAGTACAGCTGTCCTGCTATATGGCTGCCAAACATATGCTCACACATGTCTTTCGTGACACATGTGCATTACTACCCGTATGCTCATGTATATACACATATAATTCCTTACCCACTCTACATCTCCTCGGGTGGATCTCGTGCCCCCCCCCCAATGTATATATGTGTATGTATATATATATATATATATATATATATATATATATATATATATATATATATATTTATGCTACCTGAACTAGGACCCCCACTCCATTAGCTGTCACCCATTATGTACATGCCATGTACCTCCACCCCATGTCCACAGTACCCAGGTATGACTACTAGCCCATCTTCCCAATATTTGTCATCACACTCTCCTATTTTCTTTCTTAGTCCTCTCATGCTCCGTATCCCCCCATCCCCCTGTATCATGCATCACTCTCCCCTAAATAACACACTTCATTCTTATTTATTTAAATCAATTTAATCATTTCTGGATATCCTCTTCCATCCCCCTGCAGTTCTCGCCAGCTTACACAGAGCTACACACTGTTAGATGCAGCGCACGGAGCTGTCAGCATACCACTGACAGCTCTCCGGGATCACTGCTTCCTGATTGGCCGCACTAGCCACGTGTCGCACGCACCTTAGCAACGCGTCCGTGGCAACTCCCCCCTGACGCGCGCCCTCGCATTACACATCACGGCCGCCGTCAGAGCTGTTCTGGCTCACATCTGGACCCCGGATGTTTTCATCTGAGGTCCGGATGTGTGGCCTGATACTGCCAGACATCGGCAGCCTCATCTTTGAGCCACACACTGAATTCCCTGTCTTAATAACATTTGGTCCCCACTGTTACCTATATAAGATGTACATTCTTTGATTACATTCGGTTTCTGTGGTTTTTCCTAATTTTTCCTATTGTTTCACATGTATGTAATTTGCATAACTCCGCCCCCTAATGTACCTGGCGCCCTTTTTTCCAGTATTTATAGAATCTCTGTTTGTATAGTCTGCATACTGATCTGAAGAAGGGGGTGGCTCTTAACTTGTATCACTCTTTTATTGCTATTGCTTTTATTGGTTTTATTCATTTGCAATAAAATCCACAAGCTTTTACAATATTCCAACTTGGATTTTGGTTTATTCCTACATCTCCACGGAACCAGCAGCGCCATTTGCGAGGTCTTTTTTGCTCTTTTATGATCACCTTTATTTTTAACAAGGCCTCTGTAAAATGAAAGAAGCGATCTGATTGGTTGCTATGGGCAACTCAGCAACTTTGCCTTTGGACAGGTTTTGATAAATCTCTCCAATTGGGGGAGATTTGTCGAAACATGTCTAGTGGAAGAGTGTTGCAATTGCCCATGGCAACCAATCCGATTGCTTCTTTCATTTTCCCCAGGCCTCTTTAAAAATGAAAGAAGCAATCTGATTGGTTGCTATTGGCAACTGCACCACTCTTCCTCTGCACAGGTATTGATTTATCTCCCCCATTATCTTTTTAACACAAATAGCTAAGCAGCCAGGGACATGCACAGGTTGACTAAGAAAGGGGACTCGAGCCCCTGCCCTTTTGATGTTCCTAAAAATGTCCTGGGCAGCACTGGGCAATCTGGTATAATCAGAGGCGTAGTTTGTAGCTTCTGGGCCCAAATACAAAATCTGTAATAAGGCCCCATATGCCAATTATATTACTGGCCTCTTATGGGGCAGATGTGCTTTGGGGCCCCTTAGGCACCAGGGCCTGCTACCTCTGCTATCTCTATGGTTACGCCCCTGGGTATCATTATGTGGGCATTTATATTAATAATTATGGGAAATGCTCTTTTTTCAGCCCCTTCCCCCCAAAATGTGTGCGCGGATCCCTCTAATCAGCCAATAACATGACATTAATTCAATATATTTAGGCATGTGGATGTGGTCAAGTCAACTAGAATCATAATGGGGAAGGTCGTTGGTGCCAGACAGGCTGGTCTGAGGATTTCAGAAACTGCTGATCTACTGGGATTTTTACAGACAGACATCTCTAGGGTTTGCAGAGAATGGTCTGAAAAAGAGAAAATATCCAGTGAGTGGTAATTATGTGAACAGAAATGCATTGTTGGTTTCAGAGGTCAGTTCTGTAGAGGTCTATATTTATCCTTTGGTCTGTAGGTTATCAAGAAAAAGGAACAAAAGATTGGAGTAATGCACAATGGACAGAATAAGACTACATCCTTGCACTCTCTTTTTTTCTTTTGGGCCTCCCTTTCAAAGTCTGCTGTTCTAAAATTCCTAAAAATATTAAATAAGGAAAGGACATAAAAGAGGTTCTATAATATATAATATATATAATATATATATATTTTTTTTCTTTTAGAAACAGCGCCATTCTTCTCCATAGCCTGTTGGTGGTATTACATGGGTATTTAAATGGGTATTCCAGGATTTTTTTTATTTGACTATGCTACAGGGGCTGTATAGTTAGTGTAGTTCATTATATAGTGTCTGTACCACCTGTATTTGATGGCAATTCTTATGTGATCTTTGCCCTGATATAAATTTTTATAGGCATACAAAATGAGGGTTGTTTCAGCTTTTCCCAGATGCAGTGAGGCCCCAGACATTACATCACTAGTCAGGTGTTGAAAGGAGCCTGTCTGAATTTCAATGGGTAGAGCGAATGCTGGGTAGAAAAGAGATAATTCTCCACAGGGCTACAACTGTACTGCAATGGGTGGGGTGGCTGATGTGTGGGAGGAGAAAAGTGACTTCATACTTACAAACAAGAGATCCAGGGACTTGTTTTTAGAGGGAAGGAACTCCAACAGGAAATCACCTTTCACAAAAAGAAAGTAGCAGTGTTATAGTAATCTCACAACATAGCCATTTAGTCCTAAGACAAGCGCAGATCCTTCCTAAGCATGTCCATTACTGTCTTATGGTAGATAACCCCTTTAACCCCTTAATAACAATGGACTTAAATGTACATCATGGTGCGGTGGTACTTAACGCACCATAACGTACATTTATGTTCCGCCATGACCGTGAGCACCGGACTGGTACTCGCATCATGCGCAGCAGGTCCCGGCTGCTATGAGCAGCCAGGGACCCGTCGGTAATGGCGGACATCTGCGATCACGCAGATGTCCACCATTGATCCCTCAGATGCCGTGATCAATACAGATCACAGCATCTGTGGCAGTGTGATTCTTTATATGGATGATCGGATCATCCGCTGCGCTGCCGTGGGAATCCGATCATCCAGCATGGCGGCCGGAGGTCCCATCACGGCTGTCACGCCCCTCCCATAGACTTGCAGGGGGCGGGGGTGACGTCACACGGGGCAGAGTCGTGACATCATGATACTGTCGCCACCCGGTTGTTTGTGAGCTGACACCACGGTGGGTGGCAAACAGGTGGGTGGCAAATACAAGATTGCGGGGGTCCCCAGCGGCGGGATAAGATGTCTCAGGGCCGGAGTACCCCTTTAAGGCCAAAATGGGCTTAGTCCTTAAGGGGTTAAGTACATGATGTAATGCCAAACATAGTGTATGGACAAGAGTGGTACTGTTTACTAAAGGCAGACAAGTTTTCCTAATCATCTACAACCCCTTTAGGTACTGACCTGACCTGATTCCTCTAAATGTTATATAACTGTACAAAAAGTTTCTGCGCTGGAAAGTTTGTAACATGCTATAGGGTGATTGATAGGGTGATATATAGAAAATGAAGGAATGACTATTATAATCAGCGATCGCTGAGCCTCTAGAACATTCCTCAATTAACAAAGAATGTCACAGATGTCAGAGTACAATGTGTAACCTGTGATGGTTACGCCATGTCACTTTTAGGAAAGATGATGAGGACTTCATTATAATACACTTATTGATTTGGCAACAAGAGTCTAAAAATGTTACGTTCACCGAAGCAACTAAATCTTCACAGACATAATTTCTTTAGAATACACAGCAGGTAATACGATGCCTATAGTGGGCTAACCTGGTGGGTATAAGAGATACCGCTGTACAGAACAGGAGTTTGAAAGTAGGTTTTACATGACGCCTATAATCCAGCGGAAAAGGACAGTTGGGAGGAACATTAGGAGGAGAACAAGTAATGGTCAATGCTGATTGGCTGGTAGATAGCAGCTCAGGACATCCCTATTTAACGTCTTTCTCAGATGGATGCCAGGCACAGCATTTTATACTTAAAGGGGTACTCCACTGGAAAACATTTAAACATGTTTTAAACAACTGGTGCCAGAAATGTAAACAGATTTGTATATTACTTCTATTTAAAATCATAACCCTTCCAGTAGTTATCAGCGTCTGTATGCTCCAGAGGAAGCTCATTTCTTTTTGAATTTCCTTTCTGTCTGACCACCGTGCTTTTTGACTGACACCTCTGTCCATTTTAGGAACTTTCCAGAGTAAAAGCAAATCCCCATAGCAAACCTATTCTGCTCTGGACAGTTCCTTACATGGACAGAGGTGTCCGCAGAGAGCACTGTGGTCCAACAGAAAGGAAATTCAAAAAGAAAAGAACTTCCTGTGGAAAATATAGCAGCTGATAAGTACGGGAAGGATTAAGATTTTTAAATAGAAGTAATTAAGAAATCTGTTTAACTTTCTGGAACCAGTTGATTAAGATATATATATATATATATATATATATATATATATATATATTATAGGGGTTATCCAGTTTAGGAAAATTACCCCCTTGGGGACAGGGATTAGTGTATGATCACGGGGGGTGTTGGGGTGAGGTGGTCCGGCTGCTGGGACACCCTGCAATCTCCTGCACAGCACTCCGGCTCTCCTCATGCACGGAGCGGGATTTGGCATGCGCCCTCCTTGTATCTCTATGGGAGAGCCAAAGTGCTTGGTGGTATGGTGGTCGACACAGCTCCAAGCATGGGGAGAGCCGGGGTGCTGGGCAAAAGATCGCAGAGGGTCCAAGCTGTAAGACTCTCTGCAATCTGACACTTATCCTCTATTCAAAGAAAAAATGTTTCTAAACTGGACTACTCCTTTAAAAGGTAGTATGTCAGTCCTGTCATGTATAAAAGAATGGGGAGCATACAGCAAATATCGAAATGGACCTCCCTATTATATCTTGATTTTTCTTTGCAGGTCTGGTGTTTATTTCCTCTTGCTTTACCTTAGGTCAATACTCCATCTCTTCATTTGCTGACAATACACTTTCCTGGGAAGAGGAATCCTGCACCACTAGCAAAAGGAATGGGACCAACCAGGGCTGGACCCCATCTCCCTGAGGGCCTGATAGCAGCTGCATCATTTGTCTCTATATTATGAATATCCTTGTCTGTTAGTTGGTTTCAAAACAGGTAAGTAATCAAAGTACCGGGTAGGGGTTAAAAGCACCTGCACAGGTATATCTTTATATTAAGAACTTCTGTTTGTGAGTAATGCAATTTGCTTTCTTTCATAAAGGCAGGTGATCAGCAAGGGCCAACAGGGAGGGTCTGATTTCCCCAAGTGCCCAAAATTTCCATCCGCTACAACATGGAAGGTGCCAACCAAATGCAGGAGGAGAAAAGCAGCCATAGGGAATGGAAATCCTGAACCAATCTGATGAATTCCATGGAAGAGATTTGTTTAAAAGACCCATTAGATTAATGTTTCCGAACCAGGGTGCATCCAGCTGTTGCAAAACTACAACTTCCAGCATGCTCGGACAGCCGTTGGCTGTCCGAGCATGTTGGGAGTTGTAGTTTTGCAACAGCTGGAGGCACCCTGGTTGGGAAACACTGCATTTGAGGGTTGCCTACCAACTATTTTAAAGGGGACCTGTGAGGTGGTTTCCCACAGGCATATTACAGGCATACGTTTGTTTTCATATTACGGCCACAAGCCCCAGCCTGACCACAGGTCTGATGCCCTCATATTATGGAATTCAAGAGCAAAAGACGGTCTTGGAGGCGCTGCTCAAAGGATGGTCACAAAAGGTAAGGACACAAGCCAGCACAGGACAATCTTATTTTATTTGGCTTGTGTCCTTACCTTTTGTGACCATCCTTTGAGCAGCACGTCCAAGACCGTCTTTTGCTGTTGAATCACATATTATCCTGCTGGTCTCCTTACGGAGTCCAGAACCGGTCCGAGTGCAGCAGCCTAAACTACATCCACTCCTATATACGCCTACAACCACCTGTGAACCGCGACTCCCACGAGTATATCACTTAGGTGAGGTGGAGGGTTCACACCAAGCTGATTTACATTTCAAGGGAGCGCCCCCTGTTTTTTCCTTTTTTATCTCTCCCGATATACTCATATTATGGATGCATTTTTGCCCATGTAAAACCTGCTAAAATATTATTATTTAAAAAAAAAAGGAATGGTGAAAAGTGTCTGCTGGGTGGCTTCCCATGTGGCTCAGCTTGATGGACATTTCTGTCTCTGTATATACCCCTGGTTCACAGTATCATCCACTTGTTAAAGGAATATGAATATGTATCGGGGAAATACTGCATTAAAGGGGTTCAACAATATGAACCTGTTCTCAAGTTGTGTATGGTATTGCAGCTCAGTTCTGGAGCGAAGTACCACACACTTCTTGAGGACAGGTGTTGCACTGTTTCTAGAAGAAATTAGCTCTATTTTTCTGTTTCTGGATAATTTCATTAACACACATCTGCCATAGTGCTGTATTGAGGGGGCATGTCAGCTGCCGCTTCATGCGGTGGTCGGCACACACTATCTGGCCGGAGAGCTGGGGCACCCATATGGGAGATCGTCGGGGGTCCCAGCCGTCGGACCCCCCCGCGATCTGAAACGTATCCCCTATCCTTAGGATAAGGGATAAGTTTTTCAGGACTGGATATCTCCTTTAACTCCATTAAAAGGTATGCCAAAAAGGCTACCCTCAGAATTTCTGCAGTATATTTTGAAGCATATTGTAGCAGTGTTAACATAGCCCTTTTCTCCCATTTAATGTAAGTTTGAAAAATGTAAGGTAAATAGATTAATTGTTAAACTCATTCGTTATGTTTTCCTGTTAACCCTTGTTCACACAGTGCAGTTTTAGAGCAATTTATTTTGTTCTTTTATAAAACCAGTGGAATTACATCCAATATAGAGAAATATGAGAGATTTTTTTTTTCCACTTATAAAGATCCATTTCTAAAACTGCAGTGTATGAGAAAGCCAAAAGCAATCCCATCTCATCCCAGCTTTATGTGAACATTCTGTGGCCTAAAGATTTCCATTATGCTCTGAATGGTTGAAATAATTTTTATTGGATTTCTTTTTTTGAGAAATTTACAACAAAGGAAAGATTGGCCAAAGAAAACCACGTGGCCAAGGAACAATACATAACAAATATAACACAGTTATATAAATATTACTAACGCAATCACTCAGTTGTATGTAGAAATATTAATTTGCAGAATGATGTCTTTGGATGTTGTGGATATTATAGACATATCCGGTAGATCATTATAGGTCATCTTGAAAAATAAAAACATCACATAAGCAGTTTTAAAGTATTTTATAGTCATACCTATAACTCTGCAGCGAAGAATAGGATTTTTCCTTACTAGATCCCGTAGTCCTCCCCTCTCTCGTCACAGGAAGACTCACCGGAAATATGTGCAAAGTGTGACACCCAGTAATCATAAGTAGTAATGGGTAGTTAGAGTAGTACCATTTAATAATATAGGATGAACATAATTTAATGGAATGGATCCCAGAACAGCATGAAATCTAATAAAACCGTGATAGAAGTGATGTGCATGGTTAATTAGCAACACCTAGGTCAGTGGATAGTGCTTCGTCCAGGTCTTCCATCTTGACTCGCAGGTCCGTCTGTTGTTTAGCTTCCAAGCGTACGTCGTTTCGTAAAAACAATTGGACTTGACTGCTTCTATAATGTCAGCTGTAGAAGGGACAGAAGAGGATTTCCACCTAGCTGCAAGTTGGGATCTGTAGGCTATTAGGATATGGCATAAAGGTGTTCTATAAGCGGTGGAACACAGCCTAAGGGTTTTCCACACTGTAGATATTCACCCGGCAGAATTTCGCTTGCAGCATCGACAGTAGGACCGAGCGGACGCGCACCATCTCATGCAGTCACATAGAATTCCACCTAAAGAATTAACATGTTCATTTTTTAGATGGACGTTCCTTCCACAGCTGAATTCTGCTGCGGAAATTCCACAGTGTGCACAGAGCCGCAAAATACCATTGAAAACAATGGGCTCTGTTGCAAACGGAATTCCTTCATCTAAATGTCCACAGTGTGGATGAGCCCAAAGGTGCAACTTGTAGCTTCTGGGCCCCAATACAAAATCTGTAACCCAATGCGACTAGTGCCTCTTAACCCCCTATAGCAGCGGTACTCAACTGGCAGACCACGATCCAAACCCGGACCACGGCCGCCGGGCATCCGGACCTCCGGCCGGTTCTCTGAAACAGCCAGAAGAGGCATCCGCTGTCCTGACATTCATATGTATCGGTGTCTTCAAGACTCTCTGCTCCCTGCCCGGCCAGCACTTCCCTTATTATGCAGGCGGCACGATTAGCGCTGCCTGCATCATCTGCTCTTGCCAGGCCTGACAAGAAGAGGCCAGAGCAGTGGAGCAGAAAAGCAGTGTAGCACAGGTAAGTATGCGGGGCCAAGCCATCAGTGGTGGGGGTGAGGTGGGATATCAATGCTGCAGGGGTCTTGGGGTGGGGATAAATGCTGGCGGGTCTTGGGTTGGGGGTGGGGATAAATGCTGCAGGAGTCTTGGGGGGGGGGGTTGGGAATAAATGCTGCAGGGGTCTTGGGGGGGATATAAATGCTGCAGGGGTCTTGGGGTGGGGGGGAATAAATACTGCAGGGGTCTTGGGGTGGAGGGGAATAAATGCTGAGGGGTCTTGGGGGGGGGGAATAAATGTTGCAGGGCTCTTGGGGTGGGTGGGGGGAATAAATGCTGCAGGAGTCTTGGGGGGGGTTGGGAATAAATGCTTCAGGGGTCTTGGGGAGATAAATGCTGCAGGGGTCTTGGGGTGAGTGGGTGGGGGGATAAATGCGGCAGGGGTCTTGAGGTGGGTGGGTGGATGGGGATAAATGCTGCAAGGGTCTTGGGGATAAATGCTGCAGGGGTCTTGGGGTGGGGGGGAGATGAATGCTGCAAGGGTATTGGGGTGGGGGGGAGATGAATGCTGCAGGGGTCTTGGGGTGGGGGGAGATGAATGCTGCAGGGGTCTTGGGGTGGGGGGGAGATGAATGCTGCAGGGGTCTTGGGGTGGGGGCAGATGAATGCTGCAAGGGTATTGGGTGGGGGGAGATGAATGCTGCAGGGGCGTTGGGGTGGGGGGGATGAATGCTGCAGGGATTATTGGGTGTGGGGGGTGTAGATGAATGCTGCAGGGGGTCTTTGTGTGGAGGGGGGAAGATGAATGATACAGGAGTCTGGTCTTGGGGGAATGAATGATGCAGGGGTCTGGTCTTGGGGGGGAATGAATGATGCTGGGGTCTGGTCTTGGGGGGGGGATAAATGCTGCAGGGGTCTTGGGAATAAATGCTGCAGGGGAATAAATGCTGCAGGGGTCTTGGGGGGAATAAATGCTGCAGGGGTCTTGGGGGGGGGGATAAATGCTGCAGAGGTCTTGGGGGCGGAATAAATGCTACAGGGGTCTTGGGGGGGAATAAATGCTGCAGGGGTCTTGGGGGGGAATAAATGCTGCAGGGGTCTTGGGGGGGGGGGGAAATAAATGCTGCATTGGTCTGGGGGGGAATAAATGCTGCAGGGGTCTTGGGGGGGAATAAATGCTACAGGGGTCTTGGGGGGGGGAATAAATGCAGGGGTCTTGGGGTGGGGGGAATAAATGCAGGGGTCTTGGGGTGGGGGGGAATAAATGCAGGGGTCTTGGGGTGGGGGGGAATAAATGCTGGTGGGGTCTTGGGGTGGGGAATAAATGCTGCAGGGGTCTTGGGGTGAGTGGGTGGGGGGGATAAATGCGGCAGGGGTCTTGAGGTGGGTGGGTGGATGGATGGGGATAAATGCTGCAGGGGTCTTGGGGATAAATGCTGCAGGGGTCTTGGGGTGGGGGGGAGATGAATACTGCAAGGGTATTGGGGTGGGGGGGATGAATGCTGCAGGGGTCTTGGGGTGGGGGGGAGATGAATGCTGCAGGGGTCTTGGGGTGGGGAGAGATGAATGCTGCAGGGGTCTTGGGGTGGGGGGGAGATGAATGCTGCAGGGGTCTTGGGGTGGGGGGAGATGAATGCTGCAATGGTATTGGGTGGGGGGGAGATGAATGCTGCAGGGGTCTTGGGTGGGGGGGAATGAATGCTGCAGGGGTTATTGGGTGTGGGGGGTGTAGATGAATGCTGCAGGGGGTCTTTGTGTGGAGGGGGGAAGATGAATGATACAGGAGTCTGGTCTTGGGGGGGAATGAATGATGCAGGGGTCTGGTCTTGGGGGGGGAATGAATGATGCAGGGGTCTGATTTTGGGGGGTAGATGAATGATGCGGGTAGGGAGTGTTAAGGCAGAAGGGGACAGAGGGGTCTGGGGGGACAGAAAAGTGTAAAGATAAATAATGCAGGGGTCTTGGGGGGCAGAAGAGTCTGCAGTAGAATTAAGAGGGCCCATTCACATTGAGTACATTCCTCTGGTGGAAATGTTTCAATGGTTTTCTGCTGCTCTGTGCATACTGTAGAATCGCCACAGTGCAATTCCCCCAGCAGAATGGACATACACCCAAAGAACAAACATGTTCGTTATTTAGGTGGGCGTCCATTCTGATGGTGGAATTCCCCCGGACTGCATTGTCATCTATAGAGATGGTGCACATCCATGCAGTCGTATTGCCAATGGCTTCTATGGCGCCTGCAGCAAGCAGACATTCTGCCAACTAAATGTCCAGTGTGGAGGAGTCCTTAGGGGTCTGCAGGAGGAGGGGGAAATGGGTCTGGGGGGAGTACAGGGGTAGGGTTCTAACAAACAGAGGAAACAGTATCTGGCAGTATTATTTTTAGGGGTCATGATGTCTGGCAGGGTTATAATGATTATTGTCTTTATACAGAGGTTGAGGATCTACTAACAAAGTAACCAATGATGTCCGGGCGTCAGACTCTGCAGAGAAGATGGAGCTGAAAGAAGATAAAGACCAGAGGAAGAAGAAAAGGAAAGACAACAGAGAAGACGTCTCCTGTCAGTCATTATACAGTTGTATATTCTGCTGACTGTCCCATCAGAGCTGGAGTCACTTGTAATTTCTGCAGTGATGATGGATGACACTGTACACTGAATCTGTGGTTGTCCAACTGTTACAAAACTACAACTCCCATAATGCCTGAAGCTTTGCAACAGCTGGAGAGCCACTTAAACCGAGGTGATTTTAGAGTAAGCAGCTCATTTTATTTTAATGGGTGTTGACTGCTGCGACTCCCACCATAAAAAAAAAAAAAAAAAAAAGGGCTGCATAGTCTAATATCCCCGGACCTATTTTTGCTCCCAGTCCAGCCCTGGAAGTAAGTGTATTACAGGTATATCCCAACCTTTAACTCTACAGTTGTTTCACAACTACAGCTCCCATCATGCTCTTCTGTCTGCATGATGGGAGTTGTAGTTTTGCAACAGCTGGAGAGTTCCCCAGGGGGGGACAGGCATAGTGGCATAGTTTTATATGGGGGAGATGCATCATGGCACAGTTCATATGGGGGGCAGGCTTAAATGGCAGTATTATAGTCAGAAACAGGGTGTATGGAGGTATTATATCAGGGGCATAGTGTTTGAAAGCATTATAATTAGGTACACAGCATGTAGTAGTATTATATTCAGGGGCACAGTGTGTGTCAGTATTATACCAGGGGCACAGTGTGTGTCAGTATTATACCAGGGGCACAGTGTGTGTCAGTATTATACCAGGGGCACAGTGTGTGGCAGTATTATACCAGGGGCACAGTGTGTGGCAGTATTATACCAGGGGCACAGTGTGTGGCAGTATTATACCAGGGGCACAGTGTGTGGCAGTATTATACAAGGGGCACAGTGTGTGGCAGTATTATACCAGGAGCACAGTGTGTGGCAGTATTATACAAGGGGCACAGTGTGTGGCAGTATTATACCAGGGGCACAGTGTGTGGCAGTATTATACAAGGGGCACAGTGTGTGGCAGTATTATACCAGGGGCACAGCGTGTGGCAGTATTATACCAGGGGCACAGTGTGTGGCAGTATTATACCAGGGGCACAGTGCGTGGCAGTTGGAGAACGATTATGACTTAACAAATAATGTTTTACAACAGGCAGCACCTATTTCTGGCATGGCACTGCGGCCGTTAGGTGTGAACCAGATCTTAGCGTTTAGCTCGGACCTTCACTGAATGGCAGACCTGGATAAGCGGACCCCTACTAAAAATAGTTGAGTACCCCTGCCCTATAGCTATGCCCCTGGTCATCATAAGCCCTTAAAACATTGCCATAACTCTCTGTGTGAACACAGCCTAAAACATTATCATCATGTTCTGTGTGAACACAGCCTAAAAGACTTACTTTACGCTCTGTGTGAATACAACCTAAAAAATTTCCATCACGCTCTGCGTAAACACAACCTAAAAGACGTCCTTCAATCTTTATGTGAACACAACATAAAACCTTTCCATTACTCTGTGTGAAAACAGCCTAAATATTTCTTTACGCTCTGTGTTGACACAAACTAACATATTTCCATGATGTCCTGTGTGAACACAGCCTAAACGACTTTCTTCAATCTCTGTGTGAACACAACATAAAATATTTCCATCACACTCTGTGTGAACACAACCATTAGTCCTATTAAAGAATAGATTTAATTAAATAACATCTCTCTCTAAATAATACAACTCCATATACTCACCAATGTTCTTTTTTTATACACAGTGGCCCTGATTTACTATTGTAAACTCAACATGTTTTGTTGGGTTGTGCACCAGATTCTCTTAGACGGCTATGCATTCCGTGCTGAGTCTGCAGAAAGAATATACTGGTTTATTCTTTCGGCGGACATGGAAATCTGAATTTCCGTGCCAAAAACATCTGCCACAGAAATTCCAAGGTGTGAACATAGCATTAGCGCTTCAGAGCTGCCCTGTGCAGTACCTGCAACCATAGTCAGTTACTTTAGAGGAAGTCTTGTATATTTTCCTGTGCCATCTCTCCTTTACAATGGTTTAAGGGGTATTCCAGGCAAAAACTTTTATATATATATATATATATATATATATATATATATATATATATATCAACTGGCTCCAGAAAGTTAAACAGATTTGTAAATTACTTCTATTAAAAAAAAAAATCTTGATCCTTTCAGTACTTATGAGCTTCTGAAGTTAAGGTTGTTCTTTTCTGTCTAAGTCCTCTCTGATGACACGTGTCTCGGGAAACGCCCAGTTTAGAAGCAAATCCCCATAGCAAACCTCTTCTAAACTGGGCGTTTCCCAAGACAGGTGTCATCAGAAAGCACTTAGACAGAAAAGAACAACCTTAAAGGGGTACTCCGCCCCTAGACATCTTATCCCCTATCCAAAGGATAGGGGATAAGATGTCAGATCACCGTGGTGCCGCTGCTGGGGAGCCTCGAGATCCCTGCTGCGGCACTGCACTACCATTACAGCACAGAGCGAGTTTGCTCTGCACGTAATGACGCGCAATACAGGGGCCAGAGCATCGTTACGTCACAGCTCCGCCCCTCGTGATGTCACGGCCCGCCCCTTTCAATACAAGTCTATGGGAGGGGGCGCGGCGGTCGTCACGCCCCCTGCCATAGACTTGCATTAAGGGGATGGGCTGTGATGTCACGAGGGGCCGAGCAATGACGTCACGCGGCTCCATCCCCTGTATCGCCCGTCATTACGCACAGAGCGAACTCGCTCTGTGCTGTAATGATAGCGCAGTGCCGCAGCGGGGATCCCGGGCTCCCCAGCAGCGGCACCGCGGCGATCTGACATCTTATCCCCTATCCTTTGGACAGGGGATAAGATGTCTAGGGGCGGAGTACCCCTTTAACTTCAGAAGCTCATAAGTACTGAAAGGATTAAGATTTTTTAATATAAGTAATTTACAAATCTTTTTAACTTTCTGGAGCCAGTTGATATATATAAAAAAGTTTTTGCCTGGAATACCCCTTAAATATACAAGGTAACAGCACTCGTTCCTTATAGACCACATGCTCCCTTAGGCTATGTTCATACTTAGTTTTTATTACCACTTTTTAGAACTGTAAAACAGACATTTTGCTGTCCACAGATGGGGAAAAATGCAATTATTATAATATTGAGTTCTATGAAAACGGTCATTTGTGATATATGTATACATTTTCAGCTCATAATTGTTTTGGCCATAAATTAAAGGGGTACCCTTGCATTTAAAATAATATCCTCTACCCACAGAATAGGGGATATGTGTCTGACCGCCAGGAGTCCAAGCTCTGGGACCCCTGGCATGCTCCGGAACAGAGTCCTGAATATCCTGGCTGCATAGAGCGCTGGGCTGTCATGCATTGTCTAGAAGAGCACTGAGGATACCCAAGTACATTGCTCAGGTATTTCCGGCACTTCCATAGACAATGCAGAACCGTGTGCTGACCCCACACTCCATGCAGCGGGGATATTCAGGGGTATTCCTGTGGATAAAAGATACGTTTTTAAACTGAAATACCCCTTTTATTCCTGGTTAGGGACAGATACTGAAAAAAATGCTCTATTCTTCTTTCTATTTTCTGATCATTTAAATTTTATTTAATTTCTAATACATCGTTGTAAGGGCAGCCATCATGCATGAGCTGCTTTTAACATCATTCAGACATATGCTCTACAGCAATCCTTACAGACCTAGGAAACAATAGACTAAGGCTAAGTTTCCACTTGGTTTTTTTCTGGCAGTTTTTGAGCCAAAGTCAGAAGTGGATCCATAAGGGAGGAGAAGTGTAAGTCCTTCCTTGAGGGTACGTTCACACGGGCGTATTTGTCAGCGGATCCGCAGCTGCGAATCTGCTGACAAAGGCCCCTAAAGTGCTACCCTCTTTGTGCCTGCTAATAGCGGCAATCCGCCACTACCAGCAGACACACTGCGATGTGCGAGTTACCCTGCAGTGTACTCGCACACATCGCGGCCGCTCTCTGTGTAGCTCAGGGAGCCAGGGGAGCGGCCGGGATGTGCGGATACACTGTGACTCGCACATCACAGTGTGTCTGCTGGTAGTGGCGGATTGCCGCTATTAGCAGGCACAAAGAGGGCAGCACTTTAGGGGCCTTTGTCAGCGGATCCGCAACTGCGGATCCGCTGACAAATACCCCTGTGTGAATGCACCCTTATATGTCCTATTCCTTTTGAATACACTTCTGGCTTTGGCTCAAAAACTGCAGGGGCAGTATTCCAAAAACTGCCAGAAAAAAAAAATCAAGTGGAAACTTAGCCTAATGAGGACTCATTGACTTCTATGGGAATGTTTTCTAGGCAGAGGTCATTGTGAAGAGACGAGGAGGCTGATTTGTGAATGGCCTGATCCTGTCTTATTTATGTAGTGATGTCACCTTTCAATGTACTCCTTTCTGTGATGATAGTGAGTAGACTGCTAAAAAGTGGTCACTACAGGACAGAAACTGTCAGCTAATTATTAGGTCTAATGACAAAACCACAAGATTTTAGGACCATTTTATAATATAGATAGTAGAGTTAAAAGTTAGCAAAGAAAACACCAAAATTCATACAAATTTTCATTCCCCATAATAACTGTTTATTAAAGGGGTATTCCAGGCCAAAACTTTTTTTTTATATATCAACTGGCTCTGGAAAGTTAGACAGATTAGTAAATTACTTCTATTAAAAAAAATCTTAATCCTTCCAATAGTTATTAGCTTCTGAAGTTGAGTTGTTTTCTGTCTAACTGCTCAATGATGACTCACGTCCCGGGAGCTGTGGAGTTCCTATGGGGATATTCTCCCATCATGCACAGCTCCCGGGACGTGACATCATCATTGAGCAGTTAGACAGAAAACTTCAGAAGCTAATAACTATTGGAAGGATTAAGATTTTTTAATAGAAGTAATTTACAAATCTGTTTAACTTTCCGGAGCCTGTTGATATGTATAAAAAAATGTTTTGCCTAGAATACCCCTTTAAAGTTTTAAAGTAAAACGTACAATATACAATCAGCATCGTAGTAAAAGGCCATTAGGGAAAACAATCCATCAATAGCCTTGAACATGGAACGTACATGGAGAAACACAAGTTTATTAGTTATTAGCTTCTGAAGTTGAGTTGTTTTCTGTCTAACTGCTCAATGATGACTCACGTCACGACGTGACATCATCATTGAGCAGTTAGACAGAAAACTTCAGAAGCTAATAACTATTGGAAGGATTAAGATTTTTTAATAGAAGTAATTTACAAATCTGTTTAACTTTCCGGAGCCTGTTGATATGTATAAAAAAATGTTTTGCCTGGAATACCCCTTTAAAGTTTTAAAGTAAAACGTACAATATACAATCAGCATCGTAGTGAAAGGCCATTAGGGAAAACAATCCCTCAATAGCCTTGAACATGGAACATACATGGAGAAACACAAGCGTTAGGGAGCAAGGAAAGTCTTATGGATATCATATAACTAAAGAGTACAGAACAACTTGTGACTTAAGGAGTACAAATAAAAAACAACCTGAATATAATTTCTCAGTTAAGGAAAGAATCAAAATGAACACTCCAATTGTGTAAGAAGGGGAAGGGAAGGGGAGGAAAATAATAAAGGGTAGGAGAGGCAAGGGAAGAAGAGAAAAACAGACAAAAGAAAGGCGGGGGAGAGAGAAATTGGAGAGATATGAGCAAGAATAGAAAGAGGTATACAGGCAAAAAGAACACTTACCATGTTGATTGGTCAAGCTCCACCGATCACTCCGGGCACAGTAAACAGTCACCCCAGAATGGGATAGGCAACGGATGACACCATATGGGTATGGATAAGAAAGTCTATGAACCAGTCTCTTGCAGTAAGGAGAGAGTGGGGAGTGCTTTTTCCTCTTCGCTGTAGTAATTGAATTAAAACCTTTGACATGTCTCTGTGATGTTGGAAATCTTTTTGAATGACAGTTTAACATAGAAACACTAACCTAAAAAGCTTGATTTAAACAGTAGGTAATTTTCTGATAAACATGTTCCCTGAAAAGAAAAAGAAAAAGAATATATAGCATTTTTCATAGAAAAAAAGGCTAAATATTGCAATATTGTCAAAAAATTTCACCCATTTTAGTGGCTTCATGCACATTTTTGTGTCCATATTTTGACTGCAAGTCCGAGCTTGGGTCTGATTAAAGGGGTACTAATCAACTGGTGCCAGAAAGTTAAACAGATTTGTAAATTACTTCTATACAAAAATCTTAATCCGTCCAGTACTTGGGAACTGTCCAGAGCAGGAACAAATCCCCACAGCAAACCTCTCCTGCTCTGGACAGTTCCTGACATGGACAGAGGTGTCAGCAGAGAGCACTGTGGTCAGACAGGAAAGAACAACTCAACTTCCTCTGTGACACCTCTGTCCATGTCAGGCACTGTCCAGAGCAGGAGTGGATTGCTCTGGGGATTTGTTCCTGCTCTGGACAGTTCCCAAGTACTGGAAGGATTAAGATTTTTGTATAGAAGTCATTTACAAATCTGTTTAACTTTCTGGTACCAGTTGATTATAAAACAAATCATACAAACGTCAGAGAAGTCCTTCAGAGTCCGACCAACTTCTTACTAGGCCATGTTCCAATGTCAGAATTTACAGGCGGAATCTTGTGGAAAAAATTCCACTAGAAAATTCTGTTGCAGCGGAATTCCATTGTTTTCAATGGGATTCTGTTGCACAAAGCACACTGCAGAATTTCCGCGGTGGAAACATCTGCTGCAGAAATGCCTATTTAGGCCTCCATTTAAAGAATCTGCTTGGAAATGCATAGCTGTCTACCTAGATGGTGCATTTCCAAGCGGGTATAGCAGCAGCATTTTCTGTCTGTGCCCGCAATTTGTGGTGTGTTCACCTATGTTTTTCCAACGGACATTCTGCATATATTGCCCTGTAAATACACAAAGAAAAGGCGTTTAAGAAATCCAACAAATACTTTATTGATACATATTATAAAACCATATTAAAAAGCATATACAAGCATACCCTGGAAACCAGGGGTGCAATGAGATAACCAGCATAACACTGGGATAAGGTAAGGGCTCACATCAATTAGATTAATGGTGTTAGCAAATACAACTATGCAAGTGCACTTAAACACTTAATATACAATATGTTACACAGAGGTGAACAGCATAAAAAGCTAAATAATTACCAAGTGGTTAACAGAGTAGTGAGACGTGGGCCCTCACTACCCGACGTTTCGCCAGAGAATGGCTCTCTTTGGTTTGTTCTCAGCTCAGACCATGTGTGTATTTTTTTACTTCATTTTATTTTATTTTTACTTCATTTTATTTGATTTTAATGCTTGTTATAATGATTTTTTGTCCGTAGATGTGAAAATAGCCTGCACTGCTGGCCTCTGGGCTGCATGAATATAAAAAGTGAGGGGAACCCTACGATGATATTGGGACGGCAGTTTATTTTTCCCCCCTTCTCCCCCCCCCCCTGTTTGGAGCTTCTAATTCTATGACTTCTTTTATGTGAAGATTGTTATAAAATGTCTTGTACTTCCCCTTGGACTTCTGCTAACGTGATTGTGCATCATTTTATGGTATAACTTATCATGTTTTTATCCATATTTACTTATTTATAGATAAAAGATTTCATAATGTTCCAGCCTTTTTCGCACTTTAATAAAAATGTACAGGCCCCTTCCATATAATATGGTAATGTATTGCATTGGCACTTTATCTATCTCTTTTTTTTTTCACTTTTTCAGGCTTCACTTTGCACTCTCATTTCACTGTGGTGTAGTCTGGGTATGTGGGTGTGTGAGTGACTTAGTATGTGTGTGTGGAATTTCACCTATTTGACACTTGTCAATTTCTGGAACTGGCCACTCCAGCAATTTGTTACATTTATATTTATCCAGGGGTGATGCTCCGCTCTGGCTTCCAAGCACGGCTGTCCAGCCGGGGGCAGGGAGATTTGCGGTAAGCCGTGTCTCCCCACCCCCGGCCAGGTGGTCCCACTCGGCGGCCGGTCTTCAGATTAGCAGTCTTCTATTGCTGTGATCCAGTTCAGCATGCTGGTGTCGTTGACCGGGTGATTGATTCCCTGTCTTTGGCTCCGATACGTCGGCTGCAGCTCCAATGTTAACATGATGTTTGATTGGATCATGCAGCATCTGATTTCATACTTACTATTGGTGCCTCTCCGGCTGACATGGGTGGGTGGTCTCGGGCTCCGCCCTCCGGCGACTCGCTCTTAGCGCAGATTTCCACTGGCAAACTCCCTGGCAACGGCGATACATTATTCCTTTTTCCTGCCTGCCATTGGTGCTTCCCTGGGTGACACAGGTGGGTGATCCCGGGCCCTGTCTTCCGGCAACTTGCGTTCGACGTGACTTGCTGGCGGGCGGGGTCCTGGCTGCTTCCTCCGTATCCTGGGTGAAGGTGGGTTCCGTTTCTTGTATGAATGTTATGGGTCATTACTGCGTGATGCCTCTGTCAGCGGACAATTTTATTGTCTGATGATTGGTCTATGGGGTACATTTATGGAAGGCAGACTGCACACCGATCATGCCCCGGAAGAAGCCATTCTCTGGCGAAACGTCGGGTAGTAAGGGCCCACGTCTCACTACTCTGTTAACCACTTGGTAATTATTTAGCTTTTTATGCTGTTCACCTCTGTGTAACATATTGTATATTAAGTGTTTAAGTGCACTTGCATAGTTGTATTTGCTAACACCATTAATCTAATTGATGTGAGCCCTTACCTTATCCCAGTGTTATGCTGGTTATCTCATTGCACCCCTGGTTTCCAGGGTATGCTTGTATATACTTTTTAATATGGTTTTATAATATGTATCAATAAAGTATTTGTTGGATTCCGTAAACGCTTTTTCTTTGTGTATTTATATTTGTTCCTGCGCGGGATCTGTTACATATGAGGGGAGTTATTTGTGTTCATTGATATATTCCCCTGTGTAAACATAGCCTCAGAGATAAGCTCACACACAAGCTCAGAAAGCAGATTGGGGAAGAAAGAAACCAGAAGGAAAGCTCCCACAAGCTGGAAAGAGAGAGGAGGGCAGATACAAGACAGTTTGAATGTTAGAATCATATAGGGCTCACTGTAGAGCCCTGCATTGGGACCCAATAAAACCTTGCGGGCAGTAATGAGGTTGTTGTGGGCGAGAGCGGGCGGTCAAAGAACATACAGCAGGTCCCACAAAATCCTGTGCAGTTCTGCCAACCTCCAAAGGGGCTGATGAAATGTAATAAGGGGGTGATAAATGGCACAGGGGAGGGGAGCTTTCAACAGCAATGGAGATGCAATTCAAGTGCAACCTGGCACAAAGCTGTAACAAAATATAATATGGAATTTTAATATTACAATATAGTATACACTGTTATTTGTCTCTGCACAAAATTTGACCTGCACGGTCACAGAAACCAGCTTAGACAGATAAGTCTCTATATCAAGCAAATTCCTCTCAATTAATTGATATGATACATTATTAACCATATACATAATGGACCGTCTCTCCATTGTATAAGAAGCCATTTTGTCATAGACATGCAGAATGTAATAAATACTGCCTGTCCGGTCAACTGTTGGGGATTAATGTGTCACTGTGCCGGTGGGAAGCAGACAAGTAGAAATAGCAGGTCCATGTTTGCCTTAAGTGCTCCTTCAGTGATTATGGCCTGATATTAATGCCAGTGTTTTATATTGAATTCATCTTTGTCCACTTCTTCAGCAGAACATTATTATTTATGGTGTTTGGTAAAGTACACTGTGTTTGCTCATTTGTTCTCATCGTGAAGGTCTTTTTTGACATAACTCTGTGGCTGACAACAGTGCCATCTAGTGTTCAACCATGACATAGCAATCATGTAATTTTGGACATTTTTGGGGAATATCAACCTGAATTTGTTGTTTCTACTAAGTAAGGGATATGCTATTATAATGTCTCCGCTGTCTCGTGGACACAGCTTCACATCAAGTTTATACCGAATCTCAAGGAAAGACACGCTGGTTGCTTAACTGATGTAATCTTTACTGAGATATAATGAAAGTGCGCGGTAAAACTGTAAAACAAACATATGAAAGACAAATATAAGCATGGCTATTCAAGTGCCTTACATTATGCATAGCTAATACATAGATAGTCTAACATGTGCTCACTTACTACACACTGAAAACACATTATCTATCTACAAATGCCGAGCATCTCTCTACACAAGATAACTAGCAATTCCTTACTCACAGGCTTTGGTATTTATCAGATTTGCAGTCTGTATTAGCTTTAAGAAGTCCTGTGGATCTGGTCACTGTGGTAGCTGGAGCTGGAATGAATGAGACATGCCGGAGCTAGCCCTATGTTTTAGAGAGAAGGCCCGCCTCTAGGCTTCAAGAAAATGGAGGGTCTTAAAGGAACAGACCCTGCTGAGTGCCAAGCATGTAAAATACATTGCGAAGGCAGCACACTCCCCACCTGGCATACTTTTTGTTATGCCACTAACCCTTGGACAGGAGTAAAACTACTTCAGAAATTGGCCTTGCATACACTTTGGGAATGCCCTGTCTAACAATCCTAACTTCAACCTTTCTAACTCTAGCATCACTACTAGGATCAGTCCCCACAATGAGTCCAATAGGCCACTCGTTCCTGTGGGCCTGAGAGTCTTTCAGTAAAACAACGTCTCCAACTTGTAAATTGGGCTTGTCATCTTGCCATTTCTTGCGTGGCTGGAGTGTCACCAGGTATTCCTGTCTCCATCTCTTCCAGAAAATGTCCGCAAGACTTTGAACTTGTTTCCATTGCTTGGTGTACAAGTCCTTGAGGTCAAAGTCTCCTGTGGGGGCTGTCACTGGTTCCATCTTCTGAGTCAACAGCATTGCAGGTGTCAAGACTGCCGGCATCTCCGGATCTGTGGACACTGGAACCAAAGGTCTGGCGTTCATAATGGCCATGACTTCAGCCATTAGCGTAGTCAAAGCTTCATGTGTGAGGCGAGTAGACCCAACCTTCAGGAGCATGGCATCCAGAATGCGACGAGCTACTCCTATCATCCTCTCCCAGGCTCCTCCCATATGCGATGCGTGAGGAGGATTAAAAGTCCAAGTGCATCCTTGGTTTTGAAGATAGGAACCTGTTTCAGAGTCTGTAGAAATGATCTTCAACTCTTTGCAAGCCCCAATAAAGTTTGTGCCACGGTCTGAACGAATCAATTTTGCTGGTCCTCGGATAGAGAAGAATCTTCTCAAGGCATTGATGAAACTTGAAGTGGATAAAGATTCAATCACTTCAATGTGAACTGCTCTGGTACTCAGGCAGGAGAACAGAACAGCCCAACGTTTACTCTCGGCACTGCCTCCTCTGGTCTTGCGAGAAGAGATGTTCCAAGGGCCAAAAACGTCTAGACCTACATGAGTGAATGGAGGATCTGAAGAAAGTCTGTCCGCAGGTAAGTTTGACATCTTCTGAACTTCAAGTTTCCCTCTAATCTTCTTGCAGGTCACGCATTTGCTGATCACACTGGAGACTAGTCTCTTACCTCCTATGATCCACAACCCTGCTGACCGTACCGCTCCTTCAGTGAAGTGTCGACCTTGATGTGCGACTTGCTCGTGATAATGTCTCACCAGAAGAAGAGCGATGTGATGATTTTTGGGTATGATGAAGGGATGTCTCTCTTGGATAGTTGTATCTGCTGCCGACAAGCGACCTCCAATTCTTAACACTCCATCTTCGTCGAGGATAGGGTTCAACTTCTTTAGCGTATTGTGTCGAGAAATCTCTTCCTTTTTCATAAGGCTTTGGATTTCTTCTTTAAAGACTTCCTGCTGGATGCATCTGATGATCGTGACCTTGGCTTGTTCAAGGTGGTCATTGCTATGCTGATCAGTATTGGTAGCTCTGCAGGAGGATCTGGCTAGACAGATAAGTTTTCCGATTGCACGGGTCAGCGACTTCCAGCTGGAAAACCTTTCAAATCTATGAGCACCCAGACTGTCTCTTGTAACTATAGTCCTACAAACTGTCACTTGAGGTCTTACCTCTTTGTCTTGATCTGGTTCTATGAGCTGAAAGGTCTCTACCTGAGTATTTTCTTTGGTTTCTGGTTTACGAAGAAAGGATGGACCTACAAACCAGTTAGTTTGCTTGAGCGCAGCGGCTGGCACTAGTCTTGTCCCATGATCAGCGGGGTTCTTGTCAGTGCTGATGTAATGCCACTGTTCTGGACTTGTAGACTTTCTGATACGTGTCACTCTGTTGGCCACGTATGTATAAAATCTTCTTGAAGCATTGTGAATATATCCTAACACAATCTTGCTGTCTGTATAAAAGTTAATTGCATGGGTCTCGATGTCCAGTTCTGTTGTAATCATGTCTGCCATCTCTACAGCTAAGACAGCAGCACAAAGTTCTAGACGTGGGACAGTGTGAGCCGGTCTGGGAGCCAGCTTAGATTTTCCCATGAGGAACCCGACATGGCTTTGTCCCTCAGTGTCTATTACCCTAAGGTAGGCGACAGATGCGATAGCCATAGTGGAGGCGTCAGAGAATATGCATATTTCTCTTCTCTTTGTAGCAGACAAGGAAACAGATACGTATGGTCTAGGGATGTTGAGTTGTTCAAGCTCTAACAATGAGTCTTTCCACAACTTCCACTGCATTTCCTTCTCTTCAGGTAGAGGTATGTCCCAGTCACTTTGTTCTTGCTCAGTAGTGATCTGTCTCAAAAGAGCTTTGCCTTGCATGATGATGGGTGCTACGAACCCCAGGGGGTCGTAAAGACTGTTGACTGTAGATAGGACACCTCTTTTTGTGAATGGCTTCTCTTCTCTGGAGACCCTGAAGGTGAAACTGTCAGTCTTCAGGTCCCAACTAATCCCAAGACTTCTTTGCAAGGGTGGTGATTCTGTTCCTAGATCCAAGTCTTTGAGGTCTTTAGCACGGTCTTCCATTGGAAATGCTTCCATGACTCTGTTGCTGTTGGAAGCTACCTTGTTCAGTCTTATGTTGGATTCTGCCAACATTTCTCTTGTACTTTTCAGGACGTTGATAGCTTCTTCGTTGCTGGAGAAAGAAGCAAGTCCATCATCTACGTAGAAGTTCTTCATGACGAACTGTGTGGCTTCTTGACCATGTCTTTCATCTTGCTGTGCTGCTCGTCTCAGGTTGTAGATAGCTACAGCTGGAGAAGGGCTGTTTCCAAACACATGTACCTTCATCCTGTACTCTGTGATTTCTTTGTTAAAGTCATTGTCTGCATACCACAGGAACCTTAAGTAGTCTCTGTGATCTTCACGAACAAGGAAACAGTAGAACATCTGTTGTACGTCTGCTGTCACTGCTATGAGTTCTTTTCTGAACCTGATGAGTACTCCAAGGAGTGTGTTGTTCAGGTCAGGTCCACTGAGAAGGACATCATTTAGTGAGATGCCTTTGTGCTTCGCACTAGAGTCAAATACTACGCGTATCTGGCCTGGTTTCTGAGGATGGTACACCCCAAATATTGGTAAGTACCAGTGTTCTTGGTTCTCTTGTAGTGGTGGTGCCCTTTCAGCTTGATCGTTATCAAAGATCTTCTGCATGAAGGCTTGGAAGTGTTTCTTCATATTTGACTTTCTTTGTAGCATGTGCTGCAACGAAGTGAAGCGTTTCTCTGCTTGTACTTTGTTGTCAGGAAGGCGATGGCGTGGTGACCGGAAGGGTAGAGGGGCTACCCAGCTGCCTGATTTGTCTCTGAAGACTTCTCTGTCCATGATCTCAAGGAAGAGAGTATCTTCCACCGAGGGTGCTAGCTTGTCGTCATCTCGTGTTCTTTCAAACACCTTACAGCCCAGTTCATCTGTATCTCCAGTTGAGGCTAAGTCTTCCATGCACCTCTGGATACTCGGATGATGTGTTGGGTTTACAAGTCTCTCTTTAATGTGTAGACTGTTGGTACATGGGCAAAGACAAGATGTACGACCATTCTGTAACAGATGTGTTCTGTAGACATTTACCTTTTCTGGTTTGTGGAGTCCGTCTAGACATACTTCTCCAACGATGACCCATCCGAGATCAAGGCGTTGTGCAAATGGTGCATCGTGTGGCCCATTGTACTGTTCTCTGACTTTGTGCACTTTGAGGATATCTCTCCCAAGTAGAAGGATGATTGCAGCATCTGGATCTAGTGCTGGTATCTGGTCTGCTATTCGCACCAGATGGGGGTGATGACGAGCAACTTCAGGTGTGGGGATCTCTGACCTGTCGTCTGGTATCTCATCACATTCTATGAGGGTAGGAAGAGTCACCTTTGTCTTTCCATCTAATGACTCAATGATGTAGTTGTTTGCTCTTCTCCCTGTTGTCTCTACAACTCCAGAACAAGTCTTCAGGGTGTATGGAGTTGGACTTCCTTTGTCACCGAAGAGGTCAAAGAACTCTGTTTTTGCCAGAGATCTGTTACTCTGTTCATCCAAGACTGTGTACATCTTGATTGCTTTTTCTCTGAAGCCTGCAGGATACACCTTGACTAAGCATATCTTGGAACATGATCTGGGGCGGCCCTGCTCTGTACAGATCTCAGTACACTTTGAGGTTACTGCTGGCATTGTACTCTCGCCTTGCTCCCCACCATGATCTTCTTGACTTGCTGGAACTTCTTGTTTCCATGGTGGTGGTCCTGGGTGCAGTGCTGACAGGTGTTTGTCACTGTTGCACTCTGTGCATTTTATTGTTTTTGTACAGTCTTTTGCAAGATGCTGAATTGAAGCGCAACATCTGAAACAAATGTGATTGTCTTTAAGGTAAGCTTTGCGCTCTTCTAACGTCTTACTTCTGAAACTGCGACATTTTCTTAGTGGATGTGGCTTGTTGTGGATTAGACATATTTTGTCTGGCTCCTCAACTTTCTTACTTGCGCTGTCTTCCTGATTGACTGCAGACTCAGGCGAGATTTCTGTCTTCCGTACAGAAACTGTTGCTCTGCGTTCTTTGTAAGGCGTTGGATGTTTTTGCTCTACCTTTGGGGAGCTTGCAGTTCTCTTGTTCAGGAAAGCAAAGCTTGGATCATTGCGTGTTTCAGCTTGGTCTACGATGAATTCAGCAAGGAAGGCAAATGGTGGAAATGCGACTCGATGTTCTTTCTTGTATCTTGATGCTTGAGTGACCCACCTTTCCTGCAAGTTGAAAGGAAGTTTCTCGATTATGGGATCAACTCCACGTGCTGTATCTAAGTATGAGAGACCTGGCAGATATCCACTAGACTTAGCGGCTTCTATTTCTAAGAGTAGGTCCCCAAACCCTCTCAGCTTTTGATTGTCTTTGTTTGTCATTCTTGGATAGTTTTCTATCCTCTTCAGAAGAGCATCTTCAATCACTTCAGGTGACCCATAGCAGTGTTCTAGTCTCCTCCACACCATTGCAAGTCCTGCTGTTGCGTCATGAACATGTACTGATCTGATTCTTTGGGCTTGCTCAGTGGACTCTGGTCCTAGCCATTTGACGAGCAGATCAAGCTTTTCTCTGTCTGTCAGATCTAAGTCTTGGGTACCGCTTAGGAAAGATGACTTCCAGGCCCAGTAGTTTTCTGGACGGTCGTCGAATTTCATGAGACCAGCGCTCACTATCTCACGGCGCATCAGGAATCTTGCTACCTCTGTAGCTCTTGCTGCATCTGGTGAATACTTCCTAGGTGTAAACTCAGGGTATGGCTGCGGCTGGTAAGGCTGATGAGGTACTTGACTAAGTCTGCTTTCTTCTCCTCTGTTGTAAGTCTTTCTGCTATAATCCAGACTTGTATTTGCTTGAGGAGGGAGTACATCAGCATCCGTTTGCACTCTTGTCAGGTTGGCAGATTGGTCTCTGAGGATGTGACCACTTGACTTCCTACCCTGAGGTTCTGATTCAGTCTTGCAGTGTTGCGTAGAATCAAAGTTGCTTATTGCTGGTGGAGTCAATGATGGCCTTGGTGTGTCATTGAACTGCTGGTCAGTGTACATGGTTGCTTGTGACTGTATGTACTCACGGGTACGTTGGCTTGCGCTGAGGGGTGACATCTGGGTTTCTATGTCAGCGAACTGAGCTTCGGCAGCCCTTGTGAGAACTTCTGCCTCGGCTAAGGCTGCTGCAGCGTTTTTCTGCTGTTGCAGTAAGTGTAAAGATGCTTGCACTTCAGCTTTTCTTCTAAGTGCTTCAGCTTGTTCTTTCATCAATTCAGCTTTTCTTCTAAGTGCTTCAGATTCACTTTTTGCTTGTTCTTTCATCAATTCAGCTTTTCTTCTAAGTGCTTCAGATTCACTTTTTGCTTGTTCTTTCATCAATTCAGCTTCCTGCTTTGCATAGGACGCCATTGAACAAGCTGCCTCTGCTTTCGCTCTTGCCTTAGTTGCTATGGCGCTAGCGGATGACAGGCTGGTGGTGCTTGAGTGTCTAGAACTATGGCGTTTAAATCTTGATGCATCGGCGCTAACCGAAGTTAGATTTGTTTGACTGGACGCTCTAGACAATGTTGTGCACCTAGATCTACTTCTTGGCAAGGTGTCTTCCTCTTTATAGGAGCATTGAGGGTTAACTGTCAGAGTGCTGTTCTCTGGGTTCTGCATCTTGATTTAGCTGGCAGCTAGATAATGATGATGACTGGACACAGCACAGCGGTGTTATAGCACGTGAGAGAATTAGTTTCACTTTCTAGTGCTTCGCGCCTTGACTCCGACACAGACTGCAGGGCACAGGATTTATGAGTCTTTTTTACTGCTGCGGACGATTCAAAGCTGATTAACTGCTTCTGATAACGTTTTAAAAGCCTTTTTACTATAATGTCTCCGCTGTCTCGTGGACACAGCTTCACATCAAGTTTATACCGAATCTCAAGGAAAGACACGCTGGTTGCTTAACTGATGTAATCTTTACTGAGATATAATGAAAGTGCGCGGTAAAACTGTAAAACAAACATATGAAAGACAAATATAAGCATGGCTATTCAAGTGCCTTACATTATGCATAGCTAATACATAGATAGTCTAACATGTGCTCACTTACTACACACTGAAAACACATTATCTATCTACAAATGCCGAGCATCTCTCTACACAAGATAACTAGCAATTCCTTACTCACAGGCTTTGGTATTTATCAGATTTGCAGTCTGTATTAGCTTTAAGAAGTCCTGTGGATCTGGTCACTGTGGTAGCTGGAGCTGGAATGAATGAGACATGCCGGAGCTAGCCCTATGTTTTAGAGAGAAGGCCCGCCTCTAGGCTTCAAGAAAATGGAGGGTCTTAAAGGAACAGACCCTGCTGAGTGCCAAGCATGTAAAATACATTGCGAAGGCAGCACAGCTATATACTTTTTGAAAGGTAATCATGCTATTCTGAGCTAAGTGAGGTTTAGGTTAATGCTAGGAAATACTACTAAAAGGCCTTAGGGTAATAGGGCTAAGCAAAAACTGCACTTTTCTGCAGTGGTATTTCAATATGACTGCCCATAGAAAAGTAAGTGGGGCACCCAGATAAATGTTAGTTTGTCTAAATCTTATGCCCAGAAGAAACCACTGAAATTGATGTCATGAGTTATAACAATAACAGGACATCCACAATCCTACATGGACAGGCTGTAAGCTGCTTTATAATTTTTTATATATCATTTTAATTTTTTTTATCATTGGGGTTCCACATCTAAAGTCATAATGGGTTTTGATGTGTAGCACAGATTTCTTAATACCAACACACCATGCAGGCAGTACATGAGTATATCTCACGTGCACGTCTGAATGGAGGTACGGTATATTACATTGCTCTATTTTTTTTCCATCTCTGGCAGACTGGCTAGAAAAACATGCATGTACAACATAAACTATTATGCAATGCCCATACAATACAGCCATTTTCTGCCAAATGATACCTTTATACAGAGCAAAAATATTACCTCTTAATATAACCCTGTATAATACACAACACTGCCAAACATCATATTGCCATTCAGCTTACAAAATATACTTCCATACAAAATCTATAGTAATTATCCCTGGTGGTTTAGAGCAGTTAAAAGTTGCCCCTGGGATTTTACAGCTATTAAAAGAAAAAAATGATAAAGTCAATGTTGGTCTAGGACAGTGGGCTACAGAGTTCAGGCTATAATGATGTCTTGTAACTGGGAAGTTGAAGGAGATTTTCCCGTCTTTATCATTCTTGCCTACTTTGCAAACCCCATAAACTAGCCAGACAGTTATGGTAGCCTCTACAGGAAGAACCACAATTCAAGCTACTGCATAACCTCAATCAAGACCAACAGGGGCCTGTAGGCAGGGCTGGCGTTAGGGTGGCATTGCCCTGGGCCCCAGGGGGGATGGATGCACCACTGAGCAGCCCGCAGGGGGTCCCATTACATTCGGGACATCCTTGTGTCCTGAAAGATCTTTTCGGGACACAAGGATGTACTGGTTACCTTTCTGTGGCCCTGCGTTAACTTTAAAAATGCAGGGGCCGCCGGAAGGTAGCGCATGCAGGGATGTCACTGACATCCCGTGTGTACGCCCATAGGAACAGAGCGGAGCAGCGCAGCATTGAGGAGGACGTGCGCTGGCCGACATGGTAAATTTCCAGCACGTTAGCTTCAGTGCTCCGACCACTGCTCCTCTGGTCCCGGGACCTACTGCTATGGCCTATAGACCAGAATGTGCAGCAGAATTTGCACCAGAATCGAAAAAACCTGACTAACTCTCCATTTTCCTAGGAAAAGCCAAAAAAAGGGGTTTGGCTGCCGGTAAAAGCTTAGTTTACCTTAGTAAATACCGTGGAAAATAAATTGTAGGGAATTAAAACCCACAAAGAAACCTACACAACACTCTTAGTAAATGAGGGCCAGTATCTTTTACAGTTCCTAGATATTGGAGGCCTGGGTCTTTATCTTTAAATGGGGCTATGTATGTTGTCTGTATTAATGTTGTTGCTCTGATGTCAATTTTTTTCTAGGGGGTCTGGTCTGGGGGCTAGAGTTGCAGCTTGTACTGCCCTAGTGAATGTAGATTCACTCAAATGGTGAAAATTAATTTTTTTATCCATGTTGCAAAATGATGGCAAGAGCTATATAAAAATGTTACTTACTTATGAAACTGATTCTTTAACACTGCTGTCCAAGACACAGGCTCTCGGGGGTCGAGTGGCATTTGTGCTCATGTTGGGGTCTGAATAAATTTGGGAGAAATGTATTTCTGAGGTATATTTTTAGGACATGGTCTGGGTCTGTATTTGTGTAGGAGTCTAGTCTCTAGTCTCTAGTCATGTTGGGGTGTGATATGCCCAACCTCTAATCCAAATGCTGCAGGCTACAATTGTGTCTTATTGGAATGGGCAGGAATATGGTAACAAATGTTACTTTGCCTGCCCCTTATTACATAGCTTCTGTGGTATGTATGGGGATACAAACCCAAGCTCAGTCGGGTAGATGAGGCCTAACACTAATACTACAGGAGACAGGAACACAAATTCTAAACTGGATGTCTTTATGCTGCCGCACCAATGAGGTCATCCCCCATAAAGCGACTAAAACGAGAGACAAAGAATTATGAAGAAATACTACAACTCTGTACATGTTAAAGACCAGAGAGAAGGGATTATGTAAAGGGCTGCAGCCAACTACAAAGTCTATTCTTTGTACTTAATTTAAAAAATGTCACTTCAGCACTATGGCTAACTACCCGCTATAGATATGGTCTTAAAGCTGTCTAGTCTAATAAATCAAGACCGGAATTTGAATAACCTCTAGTGGCAGGTAATTTTTCAGAACAATCGTATACTTTCAGCGGTAGTAAAGTGACTTAAAATGCCCTGGCCTCAAGTTAACAAATTAATAAGGCTTACATCATGACATGTGTAGAGTTATCATCTCCCGCTATAATCCATTATTCAGCATAGATATTCTCTGGTAAACAGAAATCTGCTGCAGTCCATGTCCTGAAACACATGTGCTGAAACACAGATGTAAGAATGTCCTTAAAAGGACTCTGGAGTGTTGCTTTAGAAGATATTTAGATGGTTATGAGATAGATAGATAGATAGATAGATAGATAGATAGATGTGAGATAGATGATAGATAGATAGATGTTTCAGACCTTGCAATGCCTGCTGTACTGTTCACGCAGAGGCATATTCACAGTGTAGGGTCCGTCCCAGAATGAGGTCACCTTACCGTGGTGGGACGGTCCACGCTATTTGGCGCCAAATTTGCAAGCTAAGTACCTCATAATTTCATAGTTTCATATCTTCATTTATTGCATTACAGCTGTATAGCTTTTCATGTTCTATCTATATACTCATGTTTTATCTATATACTCATGTTTCATATATATCTTTGTGCTAGCAGTGTGCTGCTGTATTCTTCTGTTGCTGTATATTTAGCCCAGCAGCTTGCATCTGCAAGCCAGGTTTTTACAATAGTTTTGAATTAATAGTGCTGGCCAACTTATTCTTTGGTTGTATTACACATACGGGGGAGTGGCTACCTCCATGTTGGCTCCTGCACCTCACCCACCTCTATTAGGTGTATATAAGGTGCCTTGGATGTTTCAGACCTTGCAATGCCTGCTGTACTATTCACACAGAGGCATATTCAGTGTAGGGTCCGTCCCAGAATGAGGTCACCTTACCGTGGTGGGACGGTCCACGCTATTTGGCGCCAAATTTGCAAGCTAAGTACCTCATAATTTCATAGTTTCATATCTTCATTTATTGCATTACAGCTGTATAGCTTTTCATGTTCTATCTATATACTCATGTTGTCACGATTCGGCTAGCTGGATGTGGATCCTCTTTGTCAGCGAGGGATTGGCGTGGACCGTGTCGGTGGACCGGTTCTAAGATGCTACTGGTATTCACCAGAGCCCGCCGCAAAGCGGGATGGTCTTGCTGCGGCAGTAGCAACCAGGTCGTATCCACTGGCAACGGCTCAACCTCGCTGACTGCTGAGAAGGCGTGGGACAGAAGGACTAGGCAGAGGCAAGGTCAGACGTAGCAGAAGGTCGGGGCAGGCGGCAAGGTTCGTAGTCAATGTGGATAGCAGAAGATCTGGAAACACAGGCTTTGGACAACACTAAACGCTTTCACTGGCACAAGGCAACAAGATCTGGCAAGGGAGTGCAGGGGAAGTGAGGTATTATAGCCAGGGAGCAGGTGGAAGCTAATTAGGTTAATTGGGCCAGGCACCAATCATTGGTGCACTGGCCCTTTAAATCTTAGAGAGCTGGCACGTGCGCGCCCTAAGGAGCGGAGCCGCGCGCGCCAGGACATGACAGCCGGGGGCCGGGACAGGTAAGTGACTTGGGATGCGATTCGCGAGCGGGCGCGTCCCGCTATGCGAATCGCATCCCCGCCAGCAATGTCAGTGCAGCACTCCCGGTCAGCGGGTCTGACCGGGGCGCTGCAGAGAGAGGAACACCGCGAGCGCTCCGGGGAGGAGCAGGGACCCGGAGCGCTTGGCGTAACACATGTTTTATCTATATACTCATATTTTATCTATATACTCATGTTTCATATATATTTTTGTGCTAGCAGTGTGCTGCTGTATTCTCCTGTTGCTAGATAGATAGATAGAGTAAAAAATCTCTCAACAGCACACAAGTACGGTGAAAATAAATCCCACAACAAAGTTTCAAACAGCAAAGTTTCAATCACGTCATCTTTGATCTTTCTCAGTATGAACTGATTGAAACGTTACTGTTTAAAACTTTGTTATGGAATAAATGACTGGATTTTTCTCACTGTACCTGTGTGGTGCTGGGAGATTTTTTATGCTGTTTAAAAGTGGACCCCTGACCCGAATTCCAGAACCTGCGTGCACCTTTCACTATTTATAAAAAAAAAAAAATTATTGGTTGTGCTGTTTTTCTCTGTATTTTAGATAGATATTGAATAGATGACAAGTAGATAGTTATGAGATAAATGCATAGATAAATAGAAAGATATATAGAGATAGACAGACAGACAGACAGATAGATAGATAGATAGATAGATAGATACAAAAAGACAAATTTGCAGCACTCCAAATAAAGTTTCAAAGTGGAAAAAGATAAGTGTTTATTCCATCCAAAGTATCCCTTTGAATGGAATAAACACTAATCTTTTTCTGCTTTGAAACTTTATTTGGAGTGCTGCAATTCCTTTGTGTTTTTGTATTTAAAGAGCCCTGGACCAAGGCTGCCTGGATTGCTGGCACCCACACAAGTGTATACTGGTTGTGCTGCTTCTCTTGATTTCGGTGATAGATAGATAGATAGATAAGACAGATAGGAAATCTGCACTAAACCAACCCAAGCTCAACCTGCACCCAAGTCCAGATGAACTCAATAGAATAAGGATCATTTCCAACATGAGTTTACCCTCCTTTTTCTTACTTTCTCACTCTACTTGTCAACCCACTAGACATACTGTAGCCTCAGGACACCGACCTTCCAATATGCCACAAGCACCTACCGTATCTAGGTCTCACCGCCTGTTTCATTCAGGTCTGACCCTAGTTCCCAACAACCCAGCTTTGGCTCCCTTAACCTACTGAACTGACCCCTTAATAGGCTGATAATTCCCTCAGCCTCATCCAGCTTGGTGACAGCCCGCACCACACCCCTTGTACTACTATATGCACCTTTGCAGCTAATACCCTTCATCCCTAATCCAAAAGAGGCCTCCAAAACTGGTCATAACTGGTATGCCTGGCATGCACTGGTCTTCCAATGATAATGTGGGCAACCCACACCATAGCTTCTTCTTGGGCCAGTGTGGGGAAATCATATATTCTCTATTCTCACTAAGAACACAGTCGTATAGCCACTCTTACAACTCGTCCTTACAGTGCCTCACCACCAGCATCAGGCACATTCAGGGCCCTCTATTTCTTTCCTCCAACCTGCTGAATAACAAATTGTCCTCTCTGTCAGACAATGTGGCGTTTCCAGCTACAGCCCTGAGTATTGTGGACCATCATCCCTGCTAGATCCTAAAACAGAAAGGGTTACTTTTACAAGGCAATAAAAGGAAGCATAATGTCTGTCTCCATACACAATGTTTCATTGTTCCCAGGGGTGGGCCTTAACTTTAAGACAAACCGATTTTATCATACATACAATTTCTATTGTCTCTTGCATTTCCAAGAGATTAATTCGACCCAGTCGGACAAGAATAAATGATAGCAGAGGATCAGTCAATGATCTATGGCACAGAGGTCTAAGACAATACCCGCCACTCGTACACGCCGTGTCTTCACCTCGCAGTCATGCCATGATTACTTTCTTGACGATCACTAATTTAAAGATGCTGATGAAAATGTGGCCTTTCAAGATGGAGTAACAGGATCATGAGTTAAATGTGATGATCAGTCGCTGGCAGCGTTAATCAGGACAAAACCCCCGCTGTTCATAATGTAAAGCTGTAGGCTGTCTGTGCTGACAGTGCTGCTAACATGGCGGCAATCCCAGCAGGGCTAAATGACTGTGCTCTCAGGAAGACATTAACTACTGCATAATATGTCACCTCCAACAGGGGCCCGAGAAAATTATAAAGCTGATGCTATACGAGAATAGTTTGAAAGCATCACCTGTAATAATGTATTGTACATTATTTGCTAATTATTGTAATTCATCATCAGATCTATTTATTATAGGGTTTTAGGTGTCTATTGGTATCTCTCACTTTAAGGAAAAGTTCACCTTCTTTTTGGACGAACATAACTAAAAGGAAGCAACTTATTTTAAAAAATCTATAATTTTGTGTCTACAGCTCTTGTTCAGACTTGTGTGTCTCTATGGTAACAGACTACAAATAAACCCTCTGTAGTCAGCTCTTGCAGTCACACATCCTTCTGTCGTTCATCTATTTCTTCATAACCTACAGACTGTACTTGATTTAGAATTAGAAAGACAGATTAAAGCAACACTACAGGATCAGAATCCACTGGACTTTTTGTAACCTGTTAACATGGAAACACATAGGACTGCATAGAAGTTGTCTACGCACAACAATAGGATATTTTGCATCATTTTTAGTATTACAAAATTTCCAATGGTCCTTATTTCCCAATGGTAAAGGAGGGTATTCCATTGTTTGCAACCAGATCAATCAAATTTTCCCTGAGAAAGCTCCACTACTGCCTATGCAGTGTGTGGTTTTGCAATTAAAGGGGTACTCCGGTGGAAAACAATTTTTTTTTCTAATCTACTAGTGCCAAAAAGTTAAACAGATCTGTAAATTACAAATTTTAAAAATCTTAATCCTCCCAGTACTGTCAGCTGCTGTATGCTACAGAGGAAGTTGTATAGTTCTTTTCTGTCTGACCACAATGCTCTCTGCTGACACCTCTGTCCGTGTCAGGAACTGTCCAGAGAAGGAGTAAATCCCCATAGAAAACCTCTCCTGCTCTGGACAGTTCCTGACACGGACAGAATTACATAACTTCCTCTGGAGCATACAGCAGCTGATAAGTACTGGAAGGAGTAAGATATTTAACTAGAAGTAATTTACAAATATGTTTAACTTTCTGATTAGAAATACATTTGTTTTTCACCGGAGTACCCCTTTAACCCTCCAAGATTGCTAAACCACAGGGGCAGAAGCGCTAAGATAAGCAATGTGCCCCTTTTGCTTCTGGATTCCTCAGAAAGTAGACTATGCTTTGTAGGGACTTTTTGGTGCTGACCCAGTACAGAATCATGTGTTCTTCTGTACTCCTGCCCATCCTGTGTGGCAGATGTTGCTTCAATGTCCGTCTTGGGCCCACACTCCTCAGGACTCTCTATAGTTCACTATATAATGTAATGTTATGTAGTGGTTCATGAATTGGTATTTTCTATGCACCTTACTTTAACCCCTTAAGGACTCAGACCATTTTGGCCTTAAGGACTCAGACAATTTAATTTTTACGTTTTCATTTTTTCCTCCTCGCCTTCTAAAAATCATAACTCTTTTATATTTTCATCCACAGACTAATATGAGGGCTTGTTTTTTGCGCGACCAGTTGTCCTTTGTAAAGACATCACTCATTATATCATAAAATGTATGGCGCAACCAAAAAACACTATTTTTGTGGGGAAATTAAAACGAAAAATGCAATTTTGCTAATTTTGGAAGGTTTTGTTTTCACGCCGTACAATTTATGGTAAAAATGACATGTGTTCTTTATTCTGAGGGTCAATACGATTAAAATGATACCCGTTATTACATACTTTTATATTATTGTTGCGCTTAAAAAAAATCACAAACTTTTTAACCAAATTACTACGTTTATAATCCCTTTATTTTGATGACCTCTAACTTTTTTATTTTTCCGTATAAGCGGCGGTATGGGGGCTCATTTTTTGCGCCATGATCTGTACTTTTTTTTGATACCACATTTGCATATAAAAAACTTTTAATAAATTTTTTATAATTTTTTTTTTAATAAAATGTATTAAAAAAGTAGGAATTTTGGACTTTTTTTTTTTTTTTTTCGTTCACGCCGTTCACCGTACGGGATCATTAACATTTTATTTTAATAGTTCGGACACTTATGCACGCGGCGATACCAAATATGTCTATAAAAAATGTTTTTTACGCTTTTTGGGGGTAAAATAGGAAAAAACTGACGTTTTACTTTTTTATTGGGGGAGGGGATTTTTCACTTTTTTTTTACTTTTACTTTTACATTTTTTTACATTTTTTTTTACACTTGAATAGTCCCCATAGGGGACTATTCATAGCAATACCATGATTGCTAATACTGATCTGTTCTATGTATAGGACATAGAACAGATCAGTATTATCGGTCATCTCCTGCTCTGGTCTGCTCGATCACAGACCAGAGCAGGAGACGCCGGGAGCCGCACGGAGGAAGGAGAGGGGACCTCCGTGCGGCGTTATGAATGATCGGATCCCCGCAGCAGCGCTGCGGGCAATCCGATCGTTCATTTAAATCGCGAACTGCCGCAGATGCCGGGATCTGTATTGATCCCGGCACCTGAGGGGTTAATGGCGGACACCCGCGAGATCGAGGGCGTCGGCCATTGCCGGCGGGTCCCTGTCTGCGATCAGCAGCCAGGATCAGCCGCGCATGACACGGGCATCGCTCCGATGCCCGCAGTTATGCTTAGGACGTAAATGTACGTTCTGGTGCGTTAAGTACCACCTCACCAGGACGTACATTTACGTCCTGCGTCCTTAAGGGGTTAAAGGTCCTGTTGTCATAAGCCTTGTTGTTAGGTGAGTATGCAAAGGTGAACCAGGTGACTTGTCGAGCCAATGGGACCTCTCTAAATTGCTCCCATATATATTGAGGTCAGAGTTCAGTTCTGCAGAGTCTTATGGTGAGGTACAGTTGAGAGAAGTGTGGAGTCTGTCTGTGAGGTGATCCTGAAGGAGGCCTGAGGCCTAGTCCAGCAACCACGCATCTACTACCAGTTAACCCCACTACCCAGGTGAAGGTCAAAGCCTAGGTGAAGGTAAGCACTAAAGTCCGGGGATCAATTCAAGTCAAGTCCAAGTAACTAAAGTCTAGTGTGGGCTGCATACAAGTCATGTCAGTCATATACAGTACAATCAACTATACTGTAAGTCCCAGCAGGCTGATAAGCTTTCCAAAGTTCACCCTGCATCTCCTTCATGCTAATCTGAGCTGTAACGGATTGTACCATCTTTCCAACCTCAGTAAAGCCAGTTATCCGTAACCTTGCATCGGAGTAATTATTTTCCCTGTGCCTGGCACAGGAGAAGCTGGTCTACCTCTGGTGGTGTATAGGTCAACAACACCCTGGCATCATGAAAAGGTTAATTCACATTACCCTCACCCGACACCACATTTTCATGAGCTGTGAATGAGCCAAGCAGAAAGCAATGGGCACAGCAAACAGCTGAGCTCTTCTGCCTCCTCATTGTAGCTATCGGTGGGGGTCTCAGCACCTAAGCTCCAGCCGATTAAAACCTTTAATATACACATTATAGTCAACTGATCCTGAGGAAATGAGTTTTGTGTACACTGTCCTACATCACTTCATCCCTAAACTCTAAGACAAAGGGACATTTTCCTGACCTGGGTGCACCGCCTCATGCTTTGATTCCATCCTGAATGGCTTGTAATATGGCTTGTGATAAGGCATCCTCTTACATGAAAGCCTCAATCCATCTGGTTGTCATATACAAACATGGCATAGCAGCAACCTTTTTCTCCTCTTTGTTCAGTGAGGTTAATGCAAACAGTGCAGCAGAGTCATCATCCTACCTGTCAGCCCTGGCACGTAAAGCCCAGGTCCCATCCAATACTTCCTCCACATCATTTGCTGATGATTTCCTAACTCATGTCACCGTTTCATGGAGTATTTATGAATAGCTGTGAAATGATAATGATTATTGCTAATTGTATGTCTTCATATTGGTTTCCCGCTGAGACGACAGAGAAAACTAAATATCCCACTGTGGACATTTGGGCTGATTTGGCTTCTGTAAGAACATTTCCTGCTAATATTATTTCAATCAGGGAGGAAATTCCCTCATAACAGCAGAGCCGCCGCTGCAAAGTGGAATGATACTGCTTTACTCAGTGCAGATTCAACCATATTAGTAGATTTGGTGCCTGGGCTACAACATTTGGGCTTTACATAGTTTTGCTGATTTCACTTGTCAGTAAAAAAAAAAAAAAAAAAAAGCTTTCTGAAAACCATCTATAGCTGCTGTTAATGGATCTGGTATTACTATAAGGTACCTCTAATTGCATTCTGAAGGTGCAATGATGTTCTAAAGTGTATGGGCAGTGGGTCCAATTGGTTTGGAAAAAAACGTTAACGCATGTCTGCTGACATCATGAGCACAGTGCTCTCTGCTGACATCTCTGTCCATTTTAGGAACTGTCCAGAACAGCATATGTTTGCTATGGGGATTGCCTTTTACTCTGGACAGTTCCTAAAATGGACAGAGATGTCAGCAGAGAGCACTGTGCTCATGATGTCAGCAGACAGCTCTGTGTTTCAAAAAGAAAAGAATTTCCGCTGTAGTATTCAGCAGCTAATAAGTAATGGAAGGATTAAGAATTTTTAATAGAAGTAATTTACAAATCTGTTTAACTTTCTGGCACCAATTGATTTAAAAAAAAAAGTTTTTCACCGGAGTACCCCTTTAAGGAACTTGATATTCATGAGTAGTTCAGACCATTTGGATGGTGTAGAAAGGTAAAAATCCATCATGAAACCATCTTCTGATAAGCTGGAAGAAGTGATGTTGGGTCTGTGAGTTTTGATGCCACAATTTTTGTGACTTTGATGCTGTATGGAACGATCAAGCGCCCTTGATGGAAGGGGTAAAGTTTATCCTTATAAAGAGTACCAAAAAGACTTGTGCAGTCTTATAGACCATGCATGTTCCACCAGGAAAAAAAAATGCAAAGTAGAAGAGAGTTTACTCTCTGGTACCATCTAAGGGAGGAAGCATCTGATTGGTGCAGGTTCTAATCTTCATTGAGAGGCAAATAAATCTGAAAAAAAGACAGTAGAGCTTCTCATGGGACAATATCTCGTGGTGGGAGCGATAGATGCTTATAGAATAAGACCAAAAATGCTCACCTTGTGGGGTTGTGTGTCAAACACAACCACCTATTATAGCCTCAGTGATGTCACGGTGCAGCTGCCCGAATTTTCAGCAGCAGATCGTCTCCTGCCGAACGGGAATATGTCACAGGGGTTAAAAACAGGCCGGGGTTCCTTGCGAACAAAACCTCTGAACACAATGTATCCCGGAGTCCCTCGCGAGAAACGGAGAAGAGGGCAGCAGTCCTGCTGCCCTCTTCTCAGTTTCTCGCGAGGGACTCCGGGATACATTGTGTTCAGAGGATTTGTTCGCACGGATCGCGCCGAGGAACCCCGGCCTGTTTTTAACCCCTGTGACAATCTTCATCGAGAGAAAGGGGGTGCACTGAGCAATGACAAGTTTTTTGCATTCTTCATAGACTTTAATAAAGAGATGACCATTCCATTACTAATTTCATCCCGGCGCATATCATGCACAACTGATCAAGCACCATAACAGATCAATGCTGAGTCGGAATCTTAAAAGACACATTAGAACATGTGGATAGCAGAGGAAGAAATCCCAGAGGTTCACTGAAGAATTGAATATGTAAGCAGCACTTTGCTGGTGATCCTCTGGTGATCCTCTGGGATGTCTTCCTTCGTTCTCCATTACCATAACGCTCCTGCCATGGATCCCGATATCGTATGTTGGCTGCTCCAGAATGTATAATGGTGTTGTGCCCAAAGTGCAACACATTCAGGTGAGCATATCCCCTTCTCTGCATTTTATTGCCTACGTGAAAAGGGTAACAACGCTACATAGCGCCTGTCCTCTGTTCTTATTGTTTACATATCTATACTAAACATTACAACATGTGGCAGGCCGCCCACTGAATCCATGACTGTAGGAGTTCTTCTATGGGCCAATTGTACAGAGTCATAGGCTTTTCTTGACCCAGGGACAATGGGGGGTATTTATCAAAGGATTTATGTGTTTTGTTTTTGTTCACGTAACTTTGGCGCAATACTTTGGCGCAGTGTCTTTTTGCGCCAAAGTTTGGCGCATCTTCTCCACTGTCATTTTTACAACTTTCTCAAAATCACACGGTCCTGTGTGTGATTTTAACTTTAGTCAGTAATTCATCATTTGCGCCAATCGATCTTTGGCGCAATTTTGGCGCAAATCCCCGCCAAGAAATTTTGCACATGGAAAACATACTTAGCAATGTCAGAAAATGTAAAGGTGTCAAAATACATTAATTTTTTTTTTTTTGTGAAAGCAGCGACGCCTCCAGGGCTGCCCAATACTATCCTGCGACATAGTTGTCTATGAGGGGCCTTCACCCTCCGTTGAGCCAGCATTGGACATGGCCACACAGGTTCAGGAAAGGTAAGCACTAAAGCAGTGGTCTCCAACCTGCGGACCTCCAGATGTTGCAAAACTACAAATCCCAGCATGCCCAGACAGCCGTTGGCTGTCCGGGCATGCTGGGATTTGTAGTTTTGCAACATCTGGAGGTCCGGAGGTTGAAGACCACTGCACTAAAGTAACAACAACAAAAAAAAAACTACCCAAGTTGAAAATAAAATCCATTTCACATGGTGGCTATAAACCCCACAAAAGAAAATAACTCATGTCGCTTGCGGATATACTGCAGGAGGGACTCCGAAATGGCTGCTCTACAAGGTAAAATACGCCGTCCTCTGCGGTGGTAAGTTCTGTGTAAAAGGCGCTGTGAACAGCTGATTTCAACATTTGAGCCAAAATTACTAACAACTTGCACCAAATGATAAATTTGGTGCATGTCCACGAAAACCAAAGTGAAAAAAAAAAAGGCTAAAAAGAAACTGTCAACAGGTAAAATTGATAAATACCCCCCCCCCCCCCCCCCCCCATATCCAGTTTACTATGCTAGCCCTGTTGGCATGTCTTTTGGTCCCAGGTTTTCAGGGCCGGCCCCTAACTATTCTCCTGACATAACATACCTTCATATGACTCCTATTTAATAAAGATGACATCAATTCACAGTAACTTAAAACAAGTCAACCAAATTATTTAGCAATTTGACCAAAACGAACACATAAATGCCTTTTATATACTGGGGAGTTTTCACTCAGGAAGGAATTGCTTCTGAAATAAACGCTATAAATGAACTGTTCCTATCACCACGAAATGTTTCCAGACAACTTCTATAATAAACTTCAGTGTTGTCACTTGTTAGGTTTTGCCCTGAGGCTCAGCCGGGCTCAGATCCCACACACCTCACCTTCACCTCCTCCAGCCTGTCTTGTATCCAACATCAGCTCGGAAGGAAATCTCAACATCAAACATATGCTGCCTCTGTGGCATTTTTTTTGTCAGGTGGGATCTTGCTCCTTCTTTATCTCCTACGTCCTTGCCTTACTTTCTTCACCTTGCAGCTTTCCTCTGTGAGGCATTGCTTGTCACAACCACTACAGTAGAGATAATTAAATCAATCAAGTCCTGCAGGAACGCGCGGGAACTGAGTTCCTGTACTTTTTCCACAGGAGGAACATCATTCCCATTTGCATGAGACATGCAGGACTTGACCCCTGCCTATATGTATGATATATATATTTTTTAAAATCTACTATGGACATCTTTGGTTTTGTGTACCCACTAAAGTAAAGCTAGAGAGGCTTGAGGGTGCGTTCACACGCTCTCTGTTTTTGCGGGTTTTCCGCAGCGTATTTGAAAGGGGCGGTCTCTTCTTGGCTGTCCATAGCAGATTGTCTGCGGCGGAATTTACGCTGCGGAAAATCCGCCGCAGTCCCTACTGACTTCAATGGGGCTTGCGGCGGATTTTCCGCACCGTAAATTCGGCCGCGGACAATCTGCTATGGACAGCCCAGAAGTGCCCGCCCCTTTCAAATACGCTGCGGAAAACCCGCAAAAACAGAGAGCGTGTGAACGCACCCTAAAAGAGGTTCCATGGCAAATATTGTTCGACAGGGAATACATGGGAAAGATGAGGCATGACTCTGTATGCAGCAAAGGCCTCAAGGGTTGTACAATTCCATAATTACAGAGTCTGGGAAAGTTGTCTCATAACAACTAAAACAGCTTTACTCCAGACTCCTGAACACCAATGCTACTTTAACCCCTTAAGGACTCAGCCCATTTGGGCCTTAAGGAATTTTTTTTATTTTTATTTTTTCCTCCTCGCCTTCAAAAAATCATTTTATATTTTCATACACTGACTAGTATGAGGGCTTGCTTTTTGCGCGACCAGTTGTTCGTTGTAATGCCATCACTCACTTTACCATAAAATGTATGGCGCAACAACAAAAAATACTATTTGTGTGGGGAAATTAAAAAGAAAACCGCAATTTTGCTAATTTTGGAAGATTTTGTTTTCACGCCGAACAATTTACGGTACAAATGACATGTGTTCTTTATTCTTTGGGTCAATACGATTAAAATGCTACCCATGATAACATACTTTTCTGTGGTGTTCTGGCACAGGACATGATCTTGTACCCTTCCTAAGTCCCCTCAGGAAAAGTCCCTGCAGTCCATATGGCTCTCCTGCAGGGCCCCCCCCCCCTTGCTCATCAGTTCCTGCTTCGTATAAATGCATTGTAAATGTACTGTGCATATTGTTCAGTGTATATAAAGTTGTACAAATGTATAGGACCTTCCTGGGTCATGTGATCTACTGTGATGTGATGTACCCAGAGTTCCCTGGGTACAGGACCTACAGACTTTGCAACCAATGGGCTTTAGTCCAGCCCCCCTAGTATATAAGGGGCTGTAGTCTCTCAGTTAGCTCTCTTGAGACCTGCGCCTAAAGAAAGCACAATCTCAGCATATACTGCACTTCTAAATTCATCTCATCTAGGCCAAAGCCTAAGGAACCTGCAACCACTTCAAAATGTGAGTTATCAAGTTCTATCTACAATTCTAGTGACTACTACTTAACTCAAGGATAATATTAGCAGCAGAGTGGCCTGCATGAATCTCAATACTACAAGTCCCAGCAAGCGTGAGGTATCCTGCATAAGTAAAAGTTCCAGATATCTCACAATTCCTGCTGTGGACATTCCTTTATTGCCTGCCATTTTGGGGTTGGTTATCAGTAGGGCCTTATACAGAAAACAGCCACATCCTGGAGTCACGACAAATCAGGGGTTAATAACACCTTACCCCACAGGGTTAATACCACCAGACCCTGCTACACCATTGCAACACCCCAGACACCTCACATTTTTTAGCGTCTTACGATCAGGATATGGGTGTGTGCCTTTAATATCTTAGCTACCCTGAACGAAAAACGGGTGTACACCATTGTTACAAGTGCCATAGTCCTCTCCCTATGCAGGAATGTGTATAGAATACTGTCCAGGATTTTCGCAAGTAGAGATTGAAATTGCACCCAAAAGTGTACAGGACATTGTTGCTGAAATTGTGCTTTGCCGGGGCGCTAGAAAAAGTAAGGGGGAGGTGAAGACTACTGTATTGTGGCCATGTGTAAAATCAGGAACGAAGCCATCCTACATGCTCCGCTGCAGACCATACCTGATTGGGTTAAGGCAAAACCCGAGAAGCATGCCAAATAGTCCCACGCTGGTCTGTGGGCATGGACATTATATAGCTGTTCCTATGCCAAAGTGGAATTGTTATCTTCTGCTTGTGTTTGCCGGGGGACAGGAAGTCAGAGCTGCACCGATGATGTCCTTCCGGCTGGCGGCTATTTTGATGAAGCCTCATATAAAAGCAGCCACGTGGCCAGACCTCTACTGTCCGGAGATGGCAGCAAGGTGGGCAGAGATGGCAGAGCTCACCGGAACATGTGAGGAGAGCAGCAAGATGGCGCCGGAGCAGCGGAAAGTTGCCGCGGCCGGAGCGCAACTTTCCCAAGAACTTGCTGACCGTTTGCAGCAGTTGTCCCTTGGGGCCGAGGAGGCCTGCAACCTGCCCCCGCTTCCAGAGGATGATGAGTAGCCAGCCACCCCGAGAGGGGAATCACCACAGACTTCAGGACCTGCATCGCCAGTGAGACTGTGTCCTCACCACAGATCCTGGTGATCCTGGGCAGAGATCAACAGAACAGAGAAGTCGGATGTAAGTACGCCGGCTGAAGCCGCTTTTTTTACTCCTTCATCCTCCTCCAGCCCTGACAGGGAACCCCTAGCACAGAAGTCTGCACCTGCAGTCACCCCCCCCCCCCCTTCCACAGTGGGTGTTCGAAGACGAGCCTGCGCTCATACAGTACATGCGGGACCACATCCTTCGCCAGTCAGGGAAGTCCCATCCACCGGTCCCCACAGCTGAGGCAGAAAGGGCCTGCTGGGAGGCTTAAATTGCCGGCATCATTGAAAAATTAAGGGCCCAGCATAGAGAGATATGGGCCGAAACGCCTCCCTTATGAAGTCCAGGCAGAGCAACAGAGGGACACTAAAAAGTTGGAAGCTCTATACATTCGCATGCTGGACTATCCTCAAGAGGGTGAGCCACCCTTAGAGCGCCGACGCGCCACAGTTGTAAAATTTGACAAAGCAAAAGGCTTTGGTACCCTCCAGGACTGCCGGCATGGAGGGACCATATTAGTCAATAGAAGGACCGTTCAGCGGGACTACCTGCCTGGAAGATATCACTCCCTAGAGCGAGGGGAGATAATAGAGTAGACCTCAGTCAAGAGTCTGCGGGGTAAATGGGCTGCAGCCATAACTAGGCCCAAAAATCCAACTCAGATACCCTTCACATACTTCCCATCGGACAACTGGGAAGCAGATCTCCACAGGATTCGCTCCTCAGCCGCTGCTATTAATGTTGTTGTGAGCGTGAACCCATCAGTGGCACAGTCCCGGCTCACAAATGTTTCTTGGGACACTATTGTAAACCCCATGAGGGAAGCCCAACCTCTTGCTCCAGATCCATCTTCTGAAATTGTTTTTCATTCACTAACTGTGTGGTACACTAGTACCCTCTTGTTGTTACAGGTTTTCTTCAGTTCTGCAACAAGTTCAAGTGCCTGGCAGGACTTTGCCAAGAAGTTCTCCTGTTTGCAACGTAACCACCTTCACAAGTTTGTGCCCGGCCCCTGGCCGCGAGACTCCTTGCCTAAGGAGATCCTAGTAAGTTTGTGCCCGGCATAGCCGTGTTTTCATTCAGGACTCCATAATGTAGGTGAACTGTAGAGCCTTACATGACTGTTAATGTAAATGTTATAATAGTAATATATTTTTGTACACAAAATTTTGCACTCAAACAGCAGGTAAATGTAGCCTGAATATCTCGATCGCAGACCAGAGCAGAAGACCCGTGGAAGGCAGTGGAGGCAGGTGAGGGGGCCGCTGTCTGCCGTTCTGGATAGGATCGGACAATCGGATCGCTGCGGCAGCGTTGCAGCCAATCCGATCATCCATTTTAGTGACCACAATGCTGCAGATGCCGTGATCTGTATTGATCACGGCATCTGAGGGGTTAATGTCGGACATTAGCTGGGACCTGCCATGCATGTGGCTATGTATAGGACATAAATGTATGTCCTGGTGCGTTAAGTATCAGCTCAGCAGGATGTACATTTACGTCCGACGTCGTTAAAGGAGTACTCCAGTGAAAAACAAATGTGGCAGCAGAGAGCATTGTGGTCAGACAGAAATGAACTATACAACTTCCTCTGTAGTATACAGCAGCTGAAAAGTACTCCAAGGATTAAGATTTTTACAGTAATTTGCAAATCTGTTTAACTTTCTGGCACCAGTTGATTTAAAAAACAATTTTATTTCACCAGAGTTACCCTTTAACCCCTTAAGGACTCATGACGTACTGGTACGTCATGAGTCCGCTCCCGATCTATAACACGGGGCCAGCTCAGGGAGCTGTTCGGGATCGCCGCGGCGTAATCACGGCATCCCGAACAGCTGCAGGACACGAGGAGGGTCTCCTACCTTGCCTCCTGGTGTCCGATCGCCGAATGACTGCTCAGTGCCTGAGATCCAGGCATGAGCAGTCAAGGGGCAGAATCATCGATCACTGGTTTCCTATGAGAAACCAGTGATCAATGTGAAAGATCAGTGTGTGCAGTGTTATAGGTCCCTATTGGAGCTATAACACTTCAAAAAAAAGTGGAAAAAAAAAAGTGAATGAAGATCATTTAACACCTCCCCTATTAAAAGTTTGAATCACCCCCCTTTTCCCATAAAAAAAAGTGTAAATAAAAATAAACATGTGTGGTATCGCCGCGTGCAGAAATGTCCGAATTATAAAAATATATCATTAATTAAACCGCACGGTCAATGGCGTGCACGCAAAAAAATTCCAAAGTCCAAAATAGTGCATCAATAAGTCCTATCAATGCAAAAATTGTACCGCTAAAAACGTCAGATCACGGCGCAAAAAATGAGCCCTCATACCGCCCCATACACAGAAAAATAAAAAAGTTATAGGGGTCAGAAGAGGACAATTTTAAACATATTAATTTTCCTGCATGTAGTTATGATTTTTCCAGAAGTATGACAAAATCAAACCTATATGAATAGGGTATCATTTTAATCGTTTGGACCTACAGAATAAAGATAAGGTGTCATTTACCGAAAAATGTACTGTGTAGAAACAGAAGCCCCCAAAAGTTACAAAATGACTGTTTTTTTTTTTTTCAATTTTGTCTCACAATGATTTTTTTTTCCGTTTCACCATAGATTTTTGGATAAAATGACTGATGTAATTACAAAGTAGAATTGGTGGCGCAAAAAATAAGCCAGCATATGGATTTTTAGGTGCAAAATTGAAAGAGTTCTGATTTTTTAAAGGTAAGGAGGAAAAAATGAAAATGCAAAAACGGAAAAACGCTGAGTCCTTAAGGGGTTAATTACATCCTCCATACCCATCTATTTGCATTATTAGGCACACGCTGTCTATTCAGAACACGAGGAAAGGCTTGGTGATGTTGTTCCATTAGTGGCCTTGTATATCTGTTAGCAGATAAATACATTTTATTGTGGCGTTAACAGGGAGGATCGCAGTAATTAAAAATCAATCATATCATGGTAACTTGAGGGCCCAATTGGACCCCAAATCTTAGCAACTGGTCTTATCTCTGGTCTTAGCAACCTTTCTAATGGAGGCGGGGTATCTGCATCTGGTAAAATAGCCGTAGTGATGTTGTTTGAGTGTAGGTGTGCCCATGATATTAGGAACAAATGAGTTGGATCAGATATAGGTGTAAACTAGTGTTGCTCGCGAATATTCGCAATTCGAATTTTATTCGCGAATATCGCATATTCGCGAATTCGCGAATATTCGCGAATATAGCGCTATATATTCGTAATTACGAATATTCGTTTTTTTTTTGTTTTTTTTCACAGTACACATCACAGTGATCATCCCTCTCTGCTTCCAGCTTATGTGGTGTAAGAAGGCTCTAATACTACTGTGTGAGACTGGCGTGCGAATTTTCGCATATGCGAAAATAGACATATGATAATTTTCGCATATGCAAATTTTAGCTTATGTTTATTTTGAATATGCAAATTTTCGCATATATTAATTTTCGCACACGCGAATATTCGCATATGCGAAAATAAAAAGAGAACATTACGAATATGCGAATATTCGCGAATATGACGAATATTCGTCCATATATTCGCGAATATTCGCGAATTCGAATATGGCCTATGCCGCTCAACACTAGTGTAAACTTGAAACAGGAACAACAACTTTACTGTAGAAGATTTCTCTGTGGGAACAATTTCCTTGGCAACTTTCTTATTGGTAGTTTAGAAAGTTTCAAGGAACACTTGGGGAGTGTTGAAGTTAACTCTACTGAGAGAGTCTTCACAGCTTGACTCACTGTAAAAAATACTTAGTAGATGCTTATTTCTCACAGTTAGTTACATTATATGATCCTATTGCAGATTGTAAAGTTGTAGAAGTCCAAGCATGAAAGTAAGGCTGGGTTCCCATTATGTTTTTCCCCATACAGGAGCGCATACTGCCGGAGGGGTGCTAAAACATCGCGCTCCCGTATGCCTTCGTATGCGCTCCCGTATGTAATTTATTTCAAAGAGCCGACCACAGTGAAACGTTCGGTGCGGTCGGCTCATTTTTGCGCCGTATGCGCTTTTACAACCGGACCTAAAACCGTGGTTGACCACGGTTTTAGGTGCGGGGAAAAAGCGCATACAGTGCAAAAATGAGCCAACCGGACCGAATGTTTCATTGCGGTTGGCTCATTGAAATGAATTACATACGGGAGCGCATACGAAGGCATACAGGAGCGCGAGGTTTTAGCACCCCCCCGGCCGTATGGGAGAAAACGTAGTGGGAACCCAGCCTAACATGGTACTGGATCCGTCTGGAGGCCAACTAAGTGTCCATTGGAAGCAAAAGAGCAATTATTTATGTTCTCACTATTCTGACTAAAGGCAGATCTCCCTCTAAGAGTAGGAATACAGTAGGAGATATATCTATAGTGTGAACTGGAGGAAGTTCTTGGCTTTATATTACCTGCACATAATGCTGTGGTTCACTGTGAATGACTCAAAACACACTTAAGCATCAACTCAAACCTTGCGAAGATCCAGAATCTTTCAATCCCCCATAGTAGGCAGCAGATTCCCCCCCCCCCCCCCCCATAGTAGTCAGCGGAAATTCCCTTATAGTAGGCAGTTTCCCGCATACTAGGCAGCAAGAGTCCCTCATACTAGCGCTTTGTGCATGAGAAGAAATGGGGCACTGGGCAGGAGATTGCGGGGTCACAGCGGTCGGACCCCTGCAATCAGACACTTAGGGGATAAGAAGTCACATATACCCAGAAATGGTTTCAATTAAATCTACAGCTCACCCTGAAAAAATTAGCCATGACACAGCTCCATAGGGAAAGAAAAATTAAACAGGGTGTAGGGGGTCACAATATAATGCAAAGCATTTAATTTATTTTTTATTGTTTTGTAAGACAAAATAAAATTATATCAATTTGGTATCACTGTAATAATATTGACTCACGGAATAAAGATAATCTCAGTTTTTCCTCAGTGCAAACATCGAAAAAAAGAAATCCCAACTAAATGGAATAATTGTGTTTTTTTTTTTTTTTCATTAAAAAGTATAACTTTTCGCGCAAAAATACAAGCCTGTTGCACTGTGCTATGAAGGGGTAAAAAAAATAAAAACTTAAAGGGGTATTCCAGGCAAAAACCTTTTTATATACCGTATATCAACTGACTCCGAAAAGTTAAACAGATTTGTAAATTACTTCTATTAAAAAAATCTTAATCCTTCCAATAGTTATAAGCTTCTGAAGTTTTCTGTCTAACTGCTTATTGATGATGTCATGTCCCGGGAGCTGTGCATGATGGGAAAATATCCCCATAGAAACTGCACAGCTCCCGGGACGTGAGTCATCAGAGAGCAGTTAGACAGAAAACAACAACTCAACTTCAGAAGCTAATAACTATTGGAAGGATTAATATTTTTTAATCAAAGTAATTTACAAATCTGTTTAACTTTCTGGAGCCAGTTGATATATAAAAAAAAGTCTTGGCCTGGAATACCCCTTTAATAAAAATATAAATAAAATGATTATAATAATCAATTTATATACAAATATAAATTGAGATTTATGTGAATAATATAAAATAAAAATACTACAAAAATAACTTGGACATTATTTTGGTAAATAAAACACTGGGATTACAAATACATTTGTATTATAGATTTAACATAAGGGGGAAAATTCCAGCCATGCAATAACATTTTGACAAGCTTTTTTGGGCATTACTCTGCCCCGGGGCAATCTGCCTTTTAATTATTATGCATTGAATAAGAACATGAGAACCTAAACCAGAGATCACTTGGGCATGAGCCCATCGATTGGCGCGTTCTCTATTGTAATTGCATAATAGTCAATTGGCTTTAATAATTAATGTCACATCTTTTGTACCCTGAATAGTTTCTCATGTTGATTTTCGAGGCTACGGAACTGTAGATTAAGGCCTGGACAGTTGTGTATAATATCGGCCAAACAATGCCTTGATTCACATCGCAAAGCTTTCCTTCTCTCCCAGGCTAATGCTCCAGTATTAACAAGTTGCACCTGCAGCCGTCATCTTATATTCTGTAATTTTTTTTGTATTTATTTAGAGCAAAAAAAATGTATTTTTCATTTTTTTCTTCCTAGTGGCATATGCGTCACTTTGCAGCTGTGGTCTCCATTGTGTTGAGCAGTCAATGATTTTGAAGTTAGTTTGATGAAGTGGAAAAATAATGATGAATTCTGGGATTCTTTGTCACTTTCCGCTTGGCATTGTATTTTGACAAACCCCCATACAGTCACGCCAAAGAGATTTCATATTTGTCCGAACCTTTAACATCCAAGTGTTAAATTTTTCTTCTCAAAGGTGCTGGGAGGAAAATTAAAGGGGTTGTACAGGATTAGAAAATACTGCCACTCCTGTGCATGGGCCTAATCTGGTAATGCAATTCACCCCCATTCCAGTTCCCCATCTCATGACCGAGCCACTTTTTCCCGTTAAAGGGGTAGTTCAGTGCTGAAAAACGTATTCCCCTATCCTAAGGATAGGGGATAAGTTTCAAATCGCGGGGGGGGGTCCGACCACTGGGGCCCCCCGCGATCTCCTGTACGGGCCCCAGCTCACTGGCCAGATAGCAGCTGACACACACCCTCAATACAACGCTAAGGCAGAGCCGGAAATTGTCAAAGGCAGCACTCCGGCTCTGCCATAGACTTGTATTGAGGGGGCGTGTCAGCCGCCGCTTTGTGCCGACACCCCCCGTGGACTCCTTAGGATAGGTGATGAGTTTTTCTGCACTGGATATCTCCTTTAATGACCAAACACATTTTCATTATCTTTAGTACATGTGGGTTTCAAATCTACAAAGTTACTTCTCCTTTGGTTATTCAAGTTATTTTGTTCCTTTTCCATTGTGATACATAGCACTTTACTTTAATATCTATTTTATATTAGTGTGGTAGCCCTTGGGGGGGGGGTGTATGGTAGTGGTGGTATGGTATAGGTATAGAAAGGGTTAATGTTAACCCTAGAGTTCATGACGCCAGGCTGAGGGCGGGTATGCTGAATCAATGTTCAGGCCTATCGCCGCCCTTCCCAGTAACGATAGGTGCATAAAATAACTGAAGGTCCACAAAGAGATTGAACTTGAACTTGAATAACTTTTTACTGAAGTGCTTGCAATATCCACGGCACAGTAACAGTCTCATACAAACAGTCCTTAGGTTGCTTAATGACTGGCAGTTGTAGCGGACGTTGAGCTAATATACAGTCTCTGAATTTAGGGAGAGATTTGCAGATCCGTCCGGATTTAGGGGAATTATTAGGTCCGATGATGCTGCAGAGTGTCTGGGAATTGATACACTCTATAATTAGATTATTCAGCCGTCGGCGCAAGGCTCAGGCCTAACTCACTGCGATAATTGCTGCGCAGGTCTTGCTTGCTTGCTTGCCCAGGAACAAGAGAGAGAAGATGGCCGCCGCTCCCTTATATGGACAGGGGGCGGGGCGAATCTGATTGGTCCGAACATCTGCCATTCACCATTACATGGTGTAATGGGATTGCTTACGTCACAGGGCCTCCAAAGGTCCTTAAGCTCAATACCATAGATTTCACCTAGTCACATGACCCACAGGTCCTGCAACGCTATGGCACAGGTGATTAACCATTTATTTACATATTTTATTCTATTTACATTAACCTTTGAATAACTTAGTGATTTATACACTAGAATAGAGGTGACTAGGGATTAAATAAGTGACAGGGGTCCCTACGTCCTAGGGACTCTGGCTATGGGGACCCATACATAAATAGGTACCGTATATAATGCGGTTACAGGACACCACATTAGTAATTATTCCGGGGCTATATTCTCCAATGGGGGAGATTTTTTAAAACCTTTTGCCTACAGGAACCAATCAGATTGCTTCTTTCATTTTTGGAAAGGGCCTCTAAAAAATTAAAGCTGCAATCTGATTGGTTGCTATGGGTAACTGGTCGACATTTCCTCTGCACAGGTTTTAATAAATCTCTCCTAATGTTTTTTGAGTCATAAACAGCTGAACAATCCGGCGGATTTTTCACAGCTGAAATTGCGCAGCGCAAAATCTGCTGCGGACAGCCGAGAAGAGCCCGACCCCTTTCAAATACGCAACAGGAAACCGGGCTTAGTGATAGCCCCAAAAACAGCTAGCGCTAACCCCTAATTATTACCCCGGTTCTCACCGCCACAGGGGTGCCGAGAAGAGCCGGTACCAACAGGCCCGGAGCATCAAAAATAGCGCTCCTTGGCCTAGGTGGTAACAGGCTGGGGTTATTTAGGCTGGGGAGGGCCAGTAACAATGGTCCTCTCCCATCCTGGTAACGTCAGGCTGTTGCTGATTGGTTGGTGTCTGACTGACACTGAAAATATGGGGAACCCTATGTGTTGTTGTTTTTTTTGTAATAAAAAAGTGTGTGGTTCCCCATATTTTCAGTGTCAGTCAGATACCAACCAATAAGCAACAGCCTGACGTTACCAGGGTATCCAAGTGGAAACAGCTCACCTCCGGACTGTTAGCACCTGTGCTCGGATAGGCCGGTTCCGCATCCAGGTAAGTTCCAAGGGTAAACTTTATTGGAGGTAGCAGTTACACGTATATATCTGATGTTACCAGGGTGGGCGAGGACCATTGTTACTGGCTCTCCCCAACCTAAAAAACCCCATCCTGTTACCGCCTAGGTCCAGGAGCGCTATTTTTGACACTCCAGGCCTGTTGGTACTGGCTCTTCCCGGCAACCCTGTGGCGGTGGGTAACAGGGTAATAATTGGGGGTTAGCGCTAGCTGTTTTTGTGGCTAATGTTAAGCCCAGCTTAGTAATAGATTCCGTCTACAAGACAGCTTCCACTACTAAGCCTGAAAAATTCAATAAAAAAAACACGACACATTGAAAATAAATGTATTTAAAAAAAAACACTCCCAACACAGCCCTCATTAAACCTTTTATTGACATTAAAAAAAAACTGGTCATCATCGCAATACACTGAATCTGACGTAGTCCTCCCCATTCACATATCTGAAATGAGAAAAAAAAAAAAAAGGTTAGGACATCATTTGCGATCTCACCTGGGGAGTGCGCCCATACTGCAGTGTGTAACAGGGAGCCTCCAATTGTTCTTGTCTGCCTACTGTATCCTGTATATACAGTCATCTATAGGTGGCTGTATATACAGGAGAGCGCACAAAGATTTAACTCAGAACTGCTCAGCAGCAGAGTGGGTTAACTCTTTCCTGGCTGGGCTCCTGTATAGTATACATGGATACACTATGCCCCCTGTATACTATAAAGCGGGCGGAGGTAAGTAGTGATGCTCTGCACCCTGTATATGTATATGCTATACATCACTCCTTACCTCCTTACACTCCGTGGGGCGGGCGCTCTGCATCCGACCAAAGGAGTAGTACCTGAAGGCAGTGACAAAAATGTTTGTTTCCGCACACCAGCAAAAATGCAAGAAAAAACACAAGGGGGGAGATTAATCAAAGCCCATGTAGAGGAAGAGCGGTGCAGTTGCCCATAAGTTTGATAAATTTGGAGAAATTGCACCAAATTTAGACCAACCAAAATGATCTACAAAAAATGTCTACCAACAACAACATTGATACATCTCCCCCCATGTGACTACCATGTCATCCTTTCCTAAACAACCTGTACCTCACAGTAGGCATTGCCACACAGAGTGAGTAGAGGCAACCTGGGTTTCAAACGTATGCTATAGTTTGGGCTAGAATTAAAGGGCTTATCCAGGAAAAAACTTTTATATATATATATATATATATATATATATATATATTATATATATATCAACTGGCACCAGAAAGTTAAACAGATTTGTAAATGACTTATATTAAAAAATCTTAATCCTGTTAGTACTTATGAGCTGCGGAAGTTGAGTTGTTCTTTTCTGTCTAAGTGCTCTCTGATGACACCTGTCACAGGAACTGTCCAGAGTAGAAGCAAATCCCCATAGCAAACCTCTTCTACTCTGTGCAATTCCCGAGACAAGCAGAGATGTCAGCAGAGAGCACTGTTGCCAGACAGAAAAGAACAACTCAACTTCAACAGCTGGTAATTATTGGAAGGGTTAAGATTTTTAATATAAGTAATTTACAAATCTGTTTAACTTTCTGGAGCCAGTTGATATAAAAAAAACTAAAGTTTTTTCCTGGAATACCCCTTTAAATCAAGAAGATACAATTACCCCAGTGTCCCCCTATATCTTAATATTGCTGCCCTGCAATTCTCGGAGATAAGGTGAGACACTCTGGTTCTTACCAGGTGTTCTTAATAGTCTCTAGTCTCTTTTATGGCCCCAGCACAGCCGCACATAGCAACGTGCAGAGTTTGTAGTAGCTGTCCCGTACTCCCACATAAAGGGTGCGCGGCAGTGATGTCATCCATGGACTCTAGTTTGCATTGTCACCCTCTACAATCTCCTGCCCTATACATCACCCCTCCAGTGCCTAGTGGCAACTACAGACATGTCTTAGAGAAAAGAGTGACATAAAGGGGTTCTCCAGAACAAAGTACAAGGCTGTGCCTTTTCTTGCAGTTGAGCTCCCTTTACTTGAATGAAATTGAGATGCAATACCAGACAAAGCCCAAAGAATAAATAGTGATGTTTCTGGAAAAACAACAGTGTGACGGACTGACTCCCCCAAAAGTGACTTCTCCTTCCAAATGACAAGCCCCAGCATATCACAGGCAATATCCTCAGGCAGAACTAGAGATTATTGCGTCCTTGTACCCAAAGAACCAGGCAACACCAGTCTTCAGGTATAAAATCAGAACTCTTTATTGGGGTACAAGTGTCTTCTTTTATAGGAAGGACATCACAGGGGGAAGGGTCAGTAAAGACAATACAGGTGGGAGGTAGTCTGTGAGATAATCCAATAAAGGTAATCCAGGTGACAGGTAGTCTGTGAGATAATCCAACAAAAGTAATCCAGGTGACAGGTAGTCTGTGAGATAATCCAACAAAGGTAATTAGCTCTCCCTATACAGTGCCTTGAGTGCAAAAGGTGTATTGTGCACAGAAAGTGTATGAAAACAGTAAATAAAAGTATTTTAACTCTGAGCTCTATGTCACTGGACAACATCAACTGAGGGGTACAAATAGTGATGTCCTAAAGTCCATCCAAGTAGGTAGGGTGACACTAGGATCCATCACAAACAGTATCTTTTTTATAATATTAGATAAGGGACATTCAATATGTATCTCTACATAGTATGAATTATTATACAATCTGGATCTGCCGGAATACCTCATGTCACCTCAATGCTGTCAGACAGTAGCTTTAATTGAATCCCATATTAGGTAGACCTTGTTGTAACAAATGCCATGACTGGTCCATCTATCACAGTAATTATACTTACATGTGCTGCTCTCTTCATGTTGGCCAGCGAAGCTGTGAGGCGACAATACAGATGAATCTTACAAATGAAGTGTGTTTCAGGGCTCAACAGGCGCCACTAGTCTCACTTTTAGTCAACAGTTTGCAAAAGCAGAAAAACATTTACTGGATATTCACCAATTCTTAAAGGGGTACTCCGGCCCTGAGACATCTTATCCCCTATCCGCAATCTTGTATTCGCCACCCACCTGTTTGAGCTGCACGCCGCAGTGCCAGCTCACATATTTGAATTCACAATATTTCGCGAATATATGGACAAATTTGTTTGCAAGATGTCACAATAGCCTCCCAGAGCTGCCGTTTGGATGTAAACTGCCTCCCACCCTCATAGATCTTTTGCTTGAGGATGCTCCAAAGGTTCTCAATAGGATTGAGGTCAGGGGAGGATGGAGGCCACACCATGACTTTCTCTCCTTTTATCCCCATAGCAGCCATTGATGCAGAGGTATTTTTTGCAGCACGAGATGGTGCATTGTTATGCATGAAGATGATTTAATTATGGAAAGCATAGTTCTTCCTTCTTTACCAGGGAAGAAAGTGGTCAGTCAGAAACTCCCCATACTTTGCAGAGGTCATCTTTACAGCTTCGGGGACCCTAAGGGGGCTGATCAGCTCTCTTTCCATAATTACAGCCCAAAACATGACTCCACTACCGCCTTGCTGACGTCACAGCCTTGTTTGAACAGATTGGTTTTCCACCAACCATCTGGACCATCCAGGGTTGCATGGCACTCATCACTGAACAGGACTGTTTGAGAATTAGTCTTCATGTATTTTTCTGTCCAATGCAGCCGTCTCTGCTTGCCTTGTGAACATTGGTTAGTGGTGGCCAAATAGGTTTGTGCACAGTTGCAAGACTCTGGAGGACTCTACACCTTGATGTCCGTTGGACTCCAGAGGCACCAGCAGCTTCAAATATCTGTTCGCTGCTACATGATGGTATTTAAGCAGTTGCTCTCTTGATCCAATGCATGGATCTGGCAGAAATCTTCCTCAATGTGCCTTTATCTGCACGAACCCATCTGTGCTCTAAATCAGCCACAAATCTCTTAATAGTGCGATGATCACGCTTAAGTTTTTGTGAAATGTCTAATGTTTTAATACCTTGTAAAGGGCATTGAACTATTTCACTCTTTTTGGCAGCAGAGAGATCCTTTTTCTTCCCCATATTTTTTGAAAATGGTGTCTGCTTAATAATGTGGAACACCCACCTTTAGTAGTTGTTCCTTAAATTGGGCTCACCTGGCAATCTAATTATCACAGGTGTCCAAGATTGTTTTCAGTGATCAAAAGAGCCGACACACAATGCCATCCATGAGTTACACTGAAAAACAAAATATTTAACCTTTGTGACACTTAAATAGAATTTGCATAATAATTTCTGAACAGGGTGTATACTACTCTGCAAAGCTACCTCTCAAAAGTCAGAGAGTTGACTTGCATATCCTTCAGCACACAAATAACTAATGCAATATTATATTCTATAAGGAAAATTTAAGAAAGCCATGACTGAGGTGGTCTATGGCTTGTACCCCACTGTGATCAACAGTCAGGAAAGATACTGCTGTGGGTCATCGGTGGTGGTCGCTGCTCAGTGCAGCGCCATTTTATGTTAGGGATATTATGGACCCGCTACTTACAGGTGGCCATGACGTGGCTAGCGGGCTTGCACTTCATGGTCATTAAAGGGGTTATCCAGGGAAAAACTTTTTTATATATATCAACTGGCTCCAGAAAGTTAAACAGATTTGTAAATTACATATTTTAAAAAATCTTAATCCTTTCAGTACTTATGAGCTTCTGAAGTTAAGGTTGTTCTTTTTTGTCTAAGTGGTTTCTGATGACAAGTGTCTCGGGAACCGCCCAGTTTAGAAGCAAATCTCCATAGCAAATCTCTTCTAAACTGGGTGGCACAGGTAATCAGAGAGCACTTAGAAAAGAACCACTTTAACTTCAGAAGCTCATAAGTACTGAACGGATTAAGATTTTTTAATAGAAGTAATTTACAAATCTGTTTAACTTTCTGGAGGCAGTTGATATATAAAAAAAAAGTTTTTTTCCTGGATAACCCCTTTAAGTACACTTATGACCTGTTAGCTTAATACATTTTGCTGAGAAGCCTTAGATCGCTGAGCATGTTGTAGATGTGCGACCATGTCTGTTATTTTCTCTATTTGAATTCACATCAAGTTATTAAAGTTACTGTTGTCTTTCTGTCATCTCTAACCAGTCTTCATTTTCATCCACACAACTGCCGCTCACTGGATATTCTCCATTTTTCAGACCATTCTCTGTAAACCTTAGATATGGTTGTGCGTGAAAATCCCAGTAGATCAGCAGTTTCTGAAATACTCAGACCAGTCATCTAGCACCAACAACTGACCAAAGCCACTTAATCCCTTTCTGACCCCTTCCTGACGTATCCTTTCCCTTTCTATAATGTGGGGCAACGGCGTGGCCCCGCATCATAGGGGGTCGGGCCCAGCACCTAGCCATGGCCGGAACCCGTGGCTAATAGCGCGTAGCACTGATCGCGGTGCCGCACACTATTAATTCTTAAGACGCGGCATTCAAAGTTGATTGCCGCATCTAAAGTGAAAGCTAATAAGTGCCGGTTAGCTCAGTGGGCTGTTTGGGACCGCCGTGGCGAAATCGCAGCGTCCTGAACAGCTGAAGGACACGAGGAGGTACCTTACCTTCCTCCTCCGTGTCCGATCACCGAATGACTGCTCAGTGCATGGCATGAGCAGTCAAGTGGCAGAAACACTGATCAACGCTTTGCTGTGGCATAGCATTAAACAGTATGAGAGATCAATGTACTGCATGTTATAGTCCCCTATGGGAGCTATAACATTGCGAAAAAAAGTGAAAAAAAAGTTCATAAAGATTATTTAACCCCTTCCCCAATAAAAGTTTGAATCACCCGCCTTTCCCGATAGAAAACAAACAAACCGTGTAATTAAAAATAAACATATGTGGTATCGGCGTGTGTGGAAATGTCCGAATTATAAAAATATATTCTTAATTCAACCGCACGGTCAATGGCGTACACGCAAAACATTTCCAAAGTATAAAATAGCGTATTTTTGGTCACTTTTTATATCATGAAAAATTAATAAAAAGTGACCAAAATGTCCAATCAATACAAAAATGGCTCCGCTAAAAACTTCAGATCACGGCGCAAAAAAATTAGCCCTCATACCGCCCCGTATGTGGAAAAATTGTTATAGGGGTTAGAAAATAACAATTTTAAACATAAACATTTTCCTTTTTTTTTCTGTTATGACATAGATTTTTGGGTAAAATGATTACCCAATGATGTCGTTACAAAGTAGAATTGGTGGCGCAAAAAATAAGCCATATGGATTTCTAGGTGCAAAATTGAGAGTTATTATTTTTAAAGATAAGGAGGGAAAAATTAAAGTGCTCAAACAGGAAAAACCCTGGGCCATGAAGGGGTTAAATTGCCTTTTCTCTCCCATCTGATGCTCCTCGTGAACTTCAGCAAGTTGTCTTGACCATGTCTACATGCCTAAATGCATTGAGTTAATGCCATTTGATGCTATTGTGAGGTATTTTCCATGTGAGCTATTTGTGTTAACAACCAATTGAACATGTGTACCTAATAAAGTGGCCAGTGAGTGTACATTATTAACCCCTAAAGGACACAGTTCTGTATTGTAGATTTGTTGAGTGCCATCTGTGAAGTGAGCTTTATCCAAGCTGTTTCTGGATGTATATGTTGTAGACAGGCTCACTGCACATTTCTTCCCTGATGATGTATGATCACAATTGCTGTATTTATTGGGGTACATTCATCACACCAGAGATACCATCAGCTGCCAGATTAGATCACTTCCTGTTTTTCTATAAAGTAGATTTATCAGTGTCTCAATAACTCAAAGCGTGATGAACATTCCGTGGAGATTAACAGTATGAAATTAGAGATGGTATCACGTCTGTAATCGATACTGACCGCTATGTCTGAATATGTTTTTTTTTTTGGCTTCTGTTTCTTGCACATATTTTGCATTATAAAGATAATGAGGGGCATTTACTAATCTTTTACTATGTAGTCTGGTTTTTACCCTGTTTTTTTCTACTTCATGTTTGACTATGTGCGACAAATTTACTAAATTGTTGCACGGCATTAATAAATTTGTAGGCAAAAGTGGGAAATTTAATTCATGTAGTATAAAAAATAGTCTGTTCCTTTTTCCTGCTGTCTGAATAGGTTTGGCTGCTAGGTTTCCTTCTGGATCTTTTGTTTTTGAGGCTTTTTTTTTAGCTTTTTCACCACATCTAAATAATTCAATAACTAAATTGTAGTCATGGCTCAGAATAGTGGTAAATGGCGTTTAGTGTGTGTGTGTGTGTTTATTACATTTTTTAACACTGTTTTTTCTCCCTAAATGTACTTACTCTTTTTTTTTTTTTGTTTGTTACTTCTTCTACAGATCGGTGTATCCTGTGGACTCCTTTGGATTCGGTGGACTACTTCAACGACCAGCGTTTTTCTTTGCTTGATGTTAATAAAATGGTAAACGAGGGCTTGTGGGACAGTGTTTTTTTGTAATTTTTATTTTTTTATTTTTTTTAAACCTGTTGTGTTTTTTTTTTTTTTTACTTTACTGGACAGGCTTAGTAGTGGAAGCTGTCTTACAGACGGAGTCCATTACTAAGCCGGGCTTAGCGTTAGCCACAAAAACCGCTAGCGCTAACCCCCAATTATTACCCGGTACCCAATGCCACAGGGGTGCCGGCAAGAGCCGGTATCAACAGGCCTGGAGCGTCAAAAATGGCGCTCCTGGGCCTAGGCGGTAACAGGCTGTCATTATATAGGCTGGGGAGAGCCAGTAACAATGGTCCTCGCCCACCCTGGTAACGTCAGGCTGTTACTGTTTGGTTGGTATTTGGCTGAGAATAAAAATAGGGGGCACCCTATGTGTTTTTTTCAATATTTAATTATTTATTTAAAAAAAAAAAACGCATAGGGTCCCCCCTATTTTTATTCTCAGCAAAATACCAACCAAACAGTAACAGCCTGATGTTACCAGGGTGGGCAAGGACCATTGTTACTGGCCCTCCCCAGCCTAAATAATGCCAGCCTGTTACCGCCTAGGCCCAGGAGCGCCATTTTTGATGCTCCGGGCATGTTGGTACCGGCTCTTCTCGGCACCCCTGTGGCGTTGGGTACCGGTGTAATAATTGGGGGTTAACGCTAGCTGTTTTTGTGGCTAACGCTAAGCCCAGCTTAGTAATGGACTCCGTCTATAAGACAGCTTCCACTACTAAGCCTGTCAAGTAAGGAAAAAACACAACAGGTTTTAAACATTTTTAATTACAAAAAACACTCCCCACAAGCCCTCGTTAACCATTTTATTAAAATAAAACAAAGAAAAACGCTGGTCATCGAAGTAGTCCACCGAATCCAAAGGAGTCCACAGGATACACGGATCTGAAATGAGAAGAAAAAAAATGGGTTAGTACATTTATTATCACCTGCTCACACATCTCCCGCCCCGCACAACTACAACTGCCAGCATGCCCTTACAGTAAGGACATGCTGGGAGTTGTAGTTGTGTGGTGCAGGAGATGTGTGGGCAATTGACAAGCTTGTCCCCTGCCCCCAGCTGCAGGACTACAACTCCCAGCATGCCCTTACAGTAAGGTGGGGCGGAGGCCTGGCACAGTGTTTCCCAACCTGGGAGTTGTAGTTTTGCAATATCTGGAGGCACCCTGGTTGGGAAACACTGTTTTAGGCCAGTGTTTCCCAACCAGGGTGCCTCCAGATGTTGCAAAGGCTGTCCAGGCATCCTGGGAGTTGTAGTCTTGCAACATCTGGAGGCACCCTGGTTGGGAAACACTGGCCTAAAAAAGTGTTTCCCAACCAGGGTGCCTCCAGATGTTGCAAAACTACAACTCCCAGCATGCCTGGACAGCCAAAGGCCAAAAATAGTCAGAAAAAATGACTAAACCCCTTAGTAAATTCCCCTCAATGATCAGAAGCAGTAAGGTTTTTCCTGGAGTCCAGCTAGGGATGTCAGTGTATGCTGGTGGGGATTGTGTATTGACCCAGTTAGAGGTTCAGTATCTAAAAGAAAGGACAAAATCTTCCCACAGGTAAAGAAGTACAGTGACCCCCCCGACCTACGATGGACCCGACATACGATCATTTCAACATACGATGGCCTCTCAGAGGCCATCGCATGTTGAAGGCAGCATCAACATACTATGCTTTTGTATGTCTGGGCCATCGCATAAACGGCTATCCGGCAGCGCAGACTGCTTCAGCTGCCACCGGATAGCCATTTACGGTGCCCCGTGTGGTCCGCTGGCGATCACCTGTCCTCGGGGCTACCTGTCCTTGGGGCTCCGGCGCGTCCTCTTCGGGATCCCCTGCATCGTCGGCGCTCTCCATCGTCGTCATCATGTCGCTGCGTACACCGTCCCGTCATCCAATAGGAGCGGCGTGCATAGCGACGTGATGGCGGCGACGGAGAGCGAGGATTCCGGGGAAGTAGAGGCCTTGCCGGAGCGTCGGGGACACCCCGGGGACGCGGCGACAGCGATGGAAGGTGACATCCAGGGCAGCGGTGACGAGCGGTGACGGTCCAGAGCGGCGGGGAAACGTGAGTATAACCTTCAATACCAGTGGTCTTCAACCTGTGGACCTCCAGATGTTGCAAAACTACAACTCCCAGCATGCCCGGACAGCCGTTGACTGTCCGGTCATGCTGGGTGTTGTAGTTTTGCAAAATCTGGAGGTCCGCAGATTGTAGACCACTGTCCTATACTTTACATTGCACGGATCCCTCAACATACGATGGTTTTAACAAACGATGGTCCATTTGGAACGGATTACCATCGCATGTTGAGGGACCACTGTAACAGCAATGGCCAACATATGATATAGACTTGACTCAAACCAGTGCAGGCACTTGGTCTTAGGCTTCAGTAAGCTCTACAGTAAAATGTAGACATAAAAAGGGAATCCCAACTTATTCTGACATACTTCATAGTTGCTAAAACATATTTTCATGTAAACCTTGCCCATACGTCAAGGTAATGCCCAGACCACCAATAATAGTGAAGGTACTTCTGTAAATAGCAACATCAAATTCCCTCTATAAACAGACTAGGCAGAGTTCCCCTAATAAAGATATCAGCAGTGTGCCCCATGAAGAGTGCTGCTAGAGTGCTGACCCTAAAAAGCACCAGAACACTTACCCTTATGTATAGTTTTCATCAGAATATCCGCATATTCCGTCATAGGACACTGCCCCATTGCCCCCCAGTAATTTTGCAAATAGAGTGCCCCCTTGAAATAAAGTGGCCCTTGATTATCAGTGCCAGGAGACTACCACCCAGAAGCAGTACTGCTAGCGGACTGCTCCCAATAAACACTACTGCAAGAGCGCCCCACATAAACAGTGCTAACAGAAATGGTGCCAGTAGAATACTCACAATAAATAATACTGCTAGTAGAGTGTCCCCTCAAAAACAGCGATGTCAACATGTCCCCATTACCCTTTTAGCAGAATGCACCCCATAATAAGTGCCAGGATACTTCCCTACTAAAATAACTCAGCACCAACAGATTGACCCCCAGAATCAGTGGCAAAAGACAAACACTCATATATAATCCTGTCATATTTGGAGTGGGGATGGAATTTTTCCCCTTTGTATGGGGCAAAAGGCATCGGTTAGTATGTAATATAGTTATGTCTGATACTTGTCTTTGTTTGTACCCCATTATTGTAAAGCGCTGAGGAGTCTGTCGGTGCCAGTGGCGGATCCAGGGGGGGGGGGGCAACGGGGCAATTGCCCCCCCCCCCCCCCCCCCCCGAGATTGCCACACGCAGCACCCGCCCCACCACCTTGCATGGTGGAGCCGAAGCTGTAAGCTCCAGCTCCACCATTCACTGAACTTTCACACGCTGTGATTACACAGTGTGTGAGCTGCGGGGACGCGATCCACTAGAGGCCGGCGCGATGACGTCACATCATCGCGCCGGCGCCCGGAGATCCTGTCCCCGCAGCCCGCATACTGTAAGTAGTGAAGAGTATGCACAGGGGCCAGGGGATTTGGGGAAACTATATACAGGAGGAGGGGGAGGGGGATTTAAAAACTTGGAAAAAGGGAATATTTAATGTGTAGGGCAAAGCACAGGGGGCATTATATGGGAAGAGCACATGGCAGGGGGCCCCCCTGTGCTGTGCCCCTCACATATAATGCCCCCTGTGCTGTGTCCCACACATATCATTTATATGTTTGGGGCACAGCACAGGGGGCATTATATGTGAGGGGCATAGCACAGGGGGCATTATATGTGAGGGGCACAGCACAGGGGGCATTATATGAAATAATGCCTCCTGTGCTGTGCCCCTCACATATAATGCCCCCTGTGCTGTGCCCCTCACATATAATGCCCCCTGTGCTGTGCCCCTCACATATAATGCCCCCTGTGCTGTGTCCCACACATATAAATTATATGTGTGGGGCACAGGGGACATTATATGTGAGGGGCACAGCACAGGAGGCATTATTTCATATAAAGCCCCCTGTGCTGTGCTCCACACATATAATGCCCCCTGTGCTGTGCCCCTCGCATATAATGCCCCCTGTGCTGTGCCCCACACATATAAATTATATGTGTGGGGCACAGCTCAGGGGGCATTATATGTGAGGGGCACAGCACAGGGGCCATTATATGTGAGGGGCACAGCACAGGAGGCATTATTTCATATAATGCCCCCTGTGCTGTACTCCACACATATAATGCCACCTGTGCTGTGCCCCACACATATAATGCCCTGTGCTATGCCCCACACATATAATTCCCCCTGTGCTGTGCCCCTCACATATAATGCCCCCTGTGCTGTGCCCCACACATATAATGCCACCTGTGCCCCACACATATAATGCCCCGTGCCTTGCCCCACACATATAATGCCCCCTGTGCTGTGCCCATCACATATAATGCCCCATAATGCACCCCTCACATATAATGCCCCCATCACGCACCCCTCACATATAATGCCCCCATCATGCACCCCTCATATATAATGCCCCCATCATGCGCCCTTCACATATAATGCCCCCGTCATGCGCCCCTCACATATAATGCCCCCTGTGCTGTGCCCCTCACAAATAATGCTCCTTTCATGTGCCCCAAACATAAAATGCCCCCTGTGCTGTCCCCCTCACATATAATGCCCCCTGAGGGGACAGGATGGGGGCATTATATGTGAGGGGCACAGCACAGGGGGCATTATATGTGAAATGCACAGCACGGGGCATTATATGTGAGGGGCGCATGATGGGGGCATTATATGTGAGGGGCAAAGAACGGGGCATTATATGTGAAGGGCACAGCACAGGGGACAATATATGTTAGGGCACAGGACAGAGGGCATTATTATTATGTGGGGGGGAACAGGACGGGTCATAATTATTATATGTAGGGGCACAAGATGGGGCATTATTACTATATGTGAAGGCACAGAGTGTTCTGCCTTTCAGAAGTATAGTGTATATGATGAGGAATTTCTGGGGTGGTACGTTTTTTATGGGCCACAAAACATTTGGGTATTTTATTCAGAAGGTGTAATGCACAGCAAGTTATATTCAGAGAGTGCAGTGTTTGGTAGCATTAAATTTAGAGAACACAGTGTGTGGTAGTATTATATTCAGAGGGTACAGTATGTTGTATATTCAGGAGGTACAGTGTGTCAGAATTATATTCAGAGGGTGTGTGGCGGTACTGTATTAGAAGAATACAGTGTTTGGCAGTATTAAAATAATTATTGTTTTCATATAGAGGATCAGAATCCGCTGACATAGAAACCATCTGGGCGTCAAGTTCTGCTGAGAGAAAATATAGCTGGAACCATTCCTGGCGGTATGTACATCTGAATTAGATAAGGAAAGACTATAGAGAAGATGTCACCTGTAGTCACTGATATCATTGTGTAGTCTCCTCACTATAGAGAAGACGTCACTGTAGTCACTGATATAATTCTGTATTCTCCTCACTATAGAGAAGATGTCACCTGTAGTCACTGATATCATTGTGTATTCTCCTCACTATAGAGAAGACGTCACCTGTAGTCACTAATATCATTGTGTATTCTCCTCACTATAGAGAAGAAGTCACCTGTAGTCACTGATATCATTCTGTATCCTCCTGTGTGTGTCCCATCAGAGCTGTAGTCACTTGTAAGTTCTGCAGTAATGATGGGTGAAACAACAACTCCCAGCATCCCCTTACCACTGCTTAGGTCATACTGGGAGCTGTAGTTTTAAATGGTAAAAACCTCTTTAGCACTTTCCCATTCTGTGGCAATTGTTATATTTGATAATTATTCTGACAAGTGAACATGGCCTAAGAGTCTTAAACAAGGTTAGGACTGTATGATACATTTAATAATATTGTAAGTTCCGTGAGCAACATCTTTTTTTCTGTCCGCCAACACAAAATACTCTAATAGTGCCCCTCCCGAGACTCCACTCTGGATCCGCCCCTGGTCGGTGCTATATAAAAAAAAATATTATAAAATTATTATTATTATTATTAGCCTAAGTGCTCCAATAAAGAGAGCCAGCAGAATACTTTGACTACTCTGAATAAACAATACTACTAGATGAGCGCTCCCTCATTAAACAGTGCCTCCAGCTGGCATGAATTCAAAAACAATCTGGTTGCCTCCAGACACCAATGGGAGGGGCTCTTCATGTAGCATTCCTTATTTTTGGCCTTTAGCAGCATTTTTGAAGATTTGCCTGTTCTGCCCAGAGACATTAGATATCTGCTTAAAGGGGTATCCACCATAAGGTGATTTTAGTACGTACCTGCCTTGTCTTGGGGCTAAATGGCTATGTTGTGAGACTACCATAACACTGTGGCTAGCTTTTTGTGAACTGGTATTTCCTGTTTGAGTTTTCTTTTTTGCCTACAAATCCCATAATTCCATTTTCCTCCCTCCCAGACATCAGCCACCCCACCTATTGAAACATAAATGAGCTGCATCCATTCAAAAGATTTGTGGTTTTCAATCAGGGTGCCTACAGCTGTTACATTAGTTGCAGATCGATCTCTCTCCCACCAAGCAATCTCTCCACCCATTGAAGCAGACAGGTTCCCTGTCATCAGCTGACTGGTGAGGTCGGTTTCAACCACATTGCAAGCTGGGAAAAATCTGAGACAACAGTCATTTTGTATGCTGTTAAAAATAAATATTGGGGTGAAAATCACAGAAGAATTGTGAGAAAATCATCCCACACAGGTACAGACACTATATTATGAACTACACTAACTTTACTTTACTTTAAAAATTCCTGGAATACCCCTTTAAGCAGGGATGTAACTTCTACAAGTTCTAGCTACAAGTTCTGTCTCTGCGTGGCTATATATAGCCACGCAGAGACAGAGCTTGTAGCTAGAACTTGTAGTAGTTACACCCCTGCTTAAGCAAAGATAGATAGATAGATAGTCGAGGTGTAAGAGTGGCACTGTGTGAGATTCAAATCCTAGGATCCAGGCCGGGTGCTCAGTCCTATGTAAGACGTGACCAACACGTCCCGAGTAATGTAGTTCCCAAAATAATAGGGCGGCACTCCAGCGATCCAAAGTAGAAAAGTGATTTTATTGACCCAAAATGTGAAGCAACGTTTCAACCTACTCAACGAGGTCTTTTTCAAGCATACATTAAAGTGCAAGTGAATCATATATATATATGGTACAACACGCCCATAATCATCGCACATATGATGAAGTTTTTTGTCATTGTTTACACTGATTATGTCACTCTGTGCTTACCCCTTATGGGCGTCTTGTACCATATATATATATATATATATATATATATATATATATATGATTCACTTGCACTTTAATGTATGCTTGAAAAAGACCTCATTGAGTAGGTTGAAACGTCGCTTCACATTTTGGGTGAATAAAATAACTTTTCCACTTTGGATTGCTGGAGTGCTGCCCTATTATTTCGTGAAATATATATATATATATATATATATATATATATATATATATATTATTTTTATTTTTTTTGTAACCTTATTATTACAAAATGTCCATTTCACTTCAACCAAGCAACTGGCTTACATAAGCAGTATGGAAGCTCAAGGCTGTCAGCTCCCATAATACCTCTCTGAGACATAAATATCCAGCTAATCCTAGCTATAGCAATTTATTTTCGGGGCCCCATTCTTAAATGCTAGACTGACGTTACGAGTGAGCCTTTAAGAAGGAATTCACTTTCCACAAAGTCCTTGACTCGCATTAACTTTAGGCTGCAAAAGCCAAATATGAGACCCCTATGCATTTCACTGAACAATCACCTTCTCGATTTAGCAAAGCAGATCGCTCTCTAGGCATCGGTATAATGACCTTGACATCTGGGGTTTCAGGGAAAAGCTGCACTGAACATACAGAAAAGACACTAACTAGATAAACTGAGCTTTTTTGTTTAACCCTGCGTATAGTCCTTTCTCATGAGTCCTTTTATTCTTATTATGTGTTATGTGGTTTCCTGTTACAGGATCTGGTATGTATCATAAAATATATTTGCATGCTTTTAGGAATAAACAGTAGGGCCAGTGATAGACTGGGGCTTCTTTTGCCAACCAGAGAAGATTCTAAGGCTATGTTCACATTGGAATCCTGCACGGAGATTACGCAGCAGCAGAGTCCCATTGAATTCAACGGGATTCTGCTGCGCTGTACACATCTCGGAATTTCCGCGACACATGTTTCTAGCACAGAAAATCCGTTTGCCGTGTCCGCACAAAGAATGAGCCGGAATGTATAACCATTTCCTAGCAGCCAACCCCCGCAGTCTGTGGAAGATATTTTCCGTGCTGACATTCAGAGGTGTGAACATAGCCTAAGAGTCATCTCTCTAATCTACACAGAATATATACATGACCACTATTTTTTTCATGTTTATAGACAATTACGGTAGTTTACATTTATAGCAGTTTTACAACTAGTTTGCCTCCAGCTGTCGCAAAACTACAACTCCTAGCATGCCTGGACAGCCTTTGGCTGTCCGGGCATGCTGGGAGTTGTAGTTTTGCAACATCTGAAAATGTCAAAGACACACTGTTTTACAGGCTCTAAAAAGAGAAATATTCTCATGTGGTGTTCCTACACATCTTCAGCTAAAGGTATGTTCACATTGAGAAATTGACAAGGCATTATTTCAGTCAGGAAATTGAGGGGAATTGAAAAAAAGGATTTTTCAAATTTTGATGGTTCGTGTCTACGCAGTGCACTTTACAGTGAAAACGATGTGTTATCTTTATTCTGTAGGTCAATACAATCACAACAATACCTACTTTACATAGGCAAGAAAATGAGTAAGCTTAAAACTTTTGATATGTTGTAAAGCATGCAAAATCAATAGGTTTTGCAATTGCTTTCATTAGAAAATTTTCAGTATTTCGTACAGATAAAGCCAGTCAAACAACTCCCCCCCCCCCCCCCCCCGTCTGCTTGGACACATACTAGTCCTGCTGTGTCCATGCATCATCACCTATATCATGGACACACTACCTTGATTGACAGCTGTGAGTGCATGGCTCAGAGCTGGAGGAAAAATCCTCCCACTGTCAGTTTGTGTCCCGCTACTGTCAGTGAGGACAAGCTGGGAGTAGTAGTTTTGCTAATGCTAGGGGAGATGTGAGCAGACAACATACTGAGGGAGGGGCGGAGACCTGCACAGTGAAGCCACGCCTCCTCCCTTTGAGAGGAATTCAGACTAGTGAGCTAAATTATAAGTGTAATAAAAAATAAATAAAGGTGCCATACACATAAAAATTTGATGTACATGGTCAGGATTAGGTACTGAGTGATATATTTAAAAAAATGTTGTTGTTTTTTTTGTTGGATCTGACGGGTGCGCTTTAAAATTGTCCTCTTCAGACCCTTATAACTTTTTTATTTTTTATATACAGGGCTTTATGAGGGTCTCTCTTTGATCTGTAGTTTTTGCCAGTACCATTTTTGTTTTATAGTAACTTTTTTCATCTTCATCAGGTACTGTATATGAAGTGACTAAAAATCATCAATTATGGACTTTGATATTTTTTTACATTTACGCTATTCTCGGTTTTATTAATGTTACATTTTAATAGTTCAGATATTTCCTCACGCAGTGATACCAAATATGTTTACTTTTTTTAATTACATTATTTTATTTGAAAAACGGGAAAAGGTGGGTGATTCAAACTTATTAGGGGAGGGTCTATTCACATTTATAATGATACTAGCTGAATACCCGACGTTGCACGGTTTTTCCTACCTAATCCTTGTTGGGGAGGAAAATCAACAAAGGAGGAAGCTTTTGACTTCATATCCCGTCCTCATATATTATTGTCATATCCCAACCCCATATCCCGTCCTCCTATCCCGACCTCCTATCCCGTCCTCCTATCCCATCCTCCTATCCCGACCTCCTATCCCGACCTCCTATCCTGTCCTCCTATCCCGTCCTCCTATCCCATCCTCCTTTCTCGTCCTCATATCCTGACCTACTATCCCTACCTCCTATCCCATCATCCTATCCAGTCCTCCTATCCTTTCCTCCTATCCCGACCTCCTATCCCGTCCTCCTTTCTCGTCCTCATATCCCAACCTCCTATTCCGACCTCTTATACCGTCCTCCTATCTCGACCTCCTATCTCGACCTCCTATCTCGACCTCCTATCCTGACCATCCCGTCCTCCTATCTTGATCTCCTATTTTGACCTCCCATCCCATCCTCATATCCCGACCTGTAATATGTGTACCAGGTATCGAAATATCTCCAGCCGTTTGGAAGTTATGCAGTAACATATATTTCCCATAGACTTGCATGGGACTTTAAACATAAGCCCCACCCTGGCAAATGGGGGTGGGTAAGGGTTAAATCACCTATCCTATGTTTGTTGTTGACATATAACTAACATGTGTGCCAAGTTTCATGTTAATATCTTTAGCCATTTGGACCACATCAGAATTCCACTCCAAAGAAGCCACACCCCCATTGCGTATCCATACCTTCTAGGGAGGGGAATGGTTAATAGAGGTCATTTACTGTCCTTTATTACACAGACAACTCATTTATTAGAATTGGCACTGTGTAATAACTAATTCTCCCTGTAGTAGCGCTATTTACCGTATTTTTCGCCGTATAAGACGCACTTTTTCTTCCCCAAAACTGGGGGGGAAAGTTGGTGCGTCTTATATGGCGAATACCTGCGGCCATCAATGGCAGGGACCCGCGGCTAATACAGGACATCACCGATCGCGGTGATGTCCTGTATTAACCCTTCAGACGCGGCGATCTAAGCTGACCGCCGCATATGAAGTGAAAGTGACACTAACCTGGCTGCTCAGTCGGACTGTTCGGGACCGCCGCGGTGAAATCGCGGCAGTCCCGAACAGCTTACAGGCCCTTACCTGCCTCCTCGGTGTCTGCTCCGTGCCAGGATCCCCTGCTTGGCCGGTGCTCTCCTTCGACGTCATCACGTCGTCGCGCACGCCGTCCCATCATCCAATAGGAGCGGCGTGCATAGTGATGTGATGACGGTGACGGAGAGCGTGGATCCCGGGGAAGAAGACGTCTGGAGAGTCGGGGACACCACAGGGACGCAGCGACAGCGATGGTGTGACATCCAGGGCAGCAGTGACGGGTCCGGAGTGGCGGGGACACGTGAGTATTACCTCCTATCCAGTGGTCTTCAACCTGCGGACCTCCAGATGTTGCAAAACTACAACTCTCAGTATGCCCGGACAGCCACTGTTGGGTTCAGAATCTTTATTTTTTTTGATTTTGCACCTATAAATTGGGTGCGTCTTGTACGCCGGTGCGTCCTATAGGGCGAAAAATACTGCAGACATTGAAAACTTTCTTCAAGGTTTTCCCACTATGGGTTCTAGGAGGAGATTTACCCTCACTTACTTTTTACGCTTTTACTAGAACAGGAGACCCCAATGTCATTCTCACAACCGTTTTACATATTTAGCACCATATGATTATTTTTTTTTTTTTTGCTTGTTGCGTAACTTTTTATAGGAAAATAGCTAATTCAAAAATAAGAAAAATGTGAGGGATTATGTTTCTATACCACAGTCAACAATAAGGCTCTAATTTGGCTACAATTGTGGTGGAGAAAATTTTAACAAATGTGCCCATAAGTTGTAAAACAAGTAGCCCTTACTTGCATCTGACATTTACCCAAACAATGTATTCTAAGTAAAGTTATTCCATCCGGCATTTTCTTCTGCTATTATCTTGATTTATCAACAATTCATGTGAAACATCAAACAAAATTAAGCACCGAGACAAACAGCACCATAATTGTGTCCGCCATCCTAAGGTTACCATTATGTAGCAATCAGGATTTTACACAATGCATTAATTCCCCAGTCGGGCTCCTGTTAAATGCTCTCTATCAGCGCTCAGAAAATCCATATCATAATATGTAAATTCAGCTACCTCAATTTCCCATTTGCATTTTGTCCAAATCAGAAAAATACTGCAGTATAAAAGTCTTTATTTTCCTTTGAAAGAATAAATAGGAAGGACATGTTTACAATGAAACATCATTTCAGCCATTTAATAGGCCAAGTAATCCGATTAAAGGGGTACACCAGTACTTTAAAGCGTACCTGTCAGATCCCACAAAAGAAAGAAAAAGAAAAAATTGTTACTCAATACCTAATCCTGACCATGTACATATAATTCTTAAGCCTCTATCATTTATATTTATTATAAAAAAAATCCCTCTTTTCATTAGCTCACAGTGATCGAAATCCTCTCAGGGGAAGGGGGTGTGTCCCTCCCCAGTGGTGGTGGGAGGTGATTGGTCCGTCTGCTCATGCAGCCTTGTCCATGACTCATCTCTTGTCCATGACTCATGGCCTGAGGCTGCTGCAGGACTGGTTAGTGCTCAAATAGGTATGGGAACCCCTAGTGGTTGGATTTTTAGAAGCCATTTTCTTTATGAAATATTAAAGGGGTTATCCAGGAAAAAACATTTTTTTACATATCAACTGGCTCCAGAAAGTTAAACAGATTTGCAAATTACTTCTATTAAAAAATCTTAATCCTTTCAGTACTTATGAGCTGCTGAAGTTGAGTTGCTCTTTTCTGTCTAAGTGCTCTCTGATGACACATGTCTCGGGAACCACCCAGTTTAGAAGCAAATCCCCATAGCAAACCTCTTGTACTCTGTGCAGTTCCCGAGTCAAGCAGAGATGTCAGCAGAGTGCACTGTTGCCAGACAGAAAACAACAGCTCAACTTCAGCAGCTGATAATTATTGAAAGGATAAAGATTTTTTAATAGAAGTAATTTACAAAACTGTTTAACTTTCTGGAGCCAGTTGATATATATAAAAAAAAGTTTTTTCCTGGAATACCCCTTTAATACAATTTTAAATAACCATATAACAAAAGATCTTCAATTTTCATCAGTAACAACATTTTGGGTTTTTTGGTTTTTGGATCTGACAGTGCCCATCACAGTACAGGGATAATACACACAGTGATGTCACAGTACAGGGATAATAGATACAGTGATGTCACAGTACAGGGATAATAGACACAGTAATGTCACAGTACAGGGATAATACACACAGTGATGTCACAGTACAGTATGTTGACTTGTGTTGTACTTCTTATTGATCATCATGGACCACAGTAGGCCCATGCCCCACATGTTTTTGGTCCCTAACCCCGCCCTTGGTGCAAACACTTCATGCCTGCATCATGTGAACCACTGGGACGTGATCACCCGACAGGCCGGCCCAGAGATCTCGTCCCTGTGGCTCACACACTGCAGGCATTAAAAGAGGGAGAGAGTAGCTTGTGGGAACGTGGATTAGGTATGTATGGTGGTTGTTGTTTTTTTTTTTTTTTGTTACCATATTTGGGGCACTATGAACATAACTTATTATTATTGGGGGGCACAGGACAGGTGGCATTATATGTGAGGGGCAGGTGACGGGACATTAGGGTTATGTGGGGGAACAGGCATTATTACAACTTGGGGGCATAAGACAGGGGACATTATTATTATATGTGGGGGCACAGGACAGGGGCATTATTGTTATGTGGGGGCACAGGACAGGGGCATAATTATATTGTATATGTGGGGGCACAGGACGGGGTAGTATTACTATATGTGAGGGGTACATAGTGTTTATCATTTCAGAGGTATGGTGTTTATTGTCACGATGCCGGCTGGCAGGTAGTGGATCCTCTGTGCCAGAGAGGGATTGGCGTGGACCGTGCTAGTGGACCGGTTCTAAGCCACTACTGGTTTTCACCAGAGCCCGCCGCAAAGCGGGATGGTCTTGCTGCGGCGGTAGTGACCAGGTCGTATCCACTAGCAACGGCTCACCTCTCTGGCTGCTGAAGATAGGCGCGGTACAAGGGAGTAGGCAGAAGCAAGGTCGGACGTAGCAGAAGGTCGGGGCAGGCAGCAAGGATCGTAGTCAGGGGCAACGGCAGAAGGTCTGGAACACAGGCTAGGAACACACAAGGAACGCTTTCACTGGCACAATGGCAACAAGATCCGGCAAGGGAGTGCAGGGGAAGTGAGGTGATATAGGGAAGTGCACAGGTGAACACACTAATTGGAACCACTGCGCCAATCAGCGGCGCAGTGGCCCTTTAAATCGCAGAGACCCGGCGCGCGCGCGCCCTAGGGAGCGGGGCCGCGCGCGCCGGGACAGAACAGACGGAGAGCGAGTCAGGTACGGGAGCCGGGGTGCGCATCGCGAGCGGGCGCTACCCGCATCGCGAATCGCATCCCGGCTGGCAGCGGAATCGCAGCGCCCCGGGTCAGAGGATGTGACCGGAGCGCTGCAGCGGGGAGAGTGAAGCGAGCGCTCCGGGGAGGAGCGGGGACCCGGAGCGCTCGGCGTAACAGTACCCCCCCCCCTTGGGTCTCCCCCTCTTCTTAGAGCCTGAGAACCTGAGGAGCAGACTTTTGTCTAGGATGTTGTCCTCAGGTTCCCAGGATCTCTCTTCAGGACCACAACCCTCCCAGTCCACTAAAAAAAAAGTTTTCCCTCTGACCTTTTTGGAAGCTAAGATCTCTTTGACAGAGAAGATGTCCGAGGAGCCGGAAACAGGAGTGGGAGGAACAGATTTGGGAGAAAAACGGTTGAGGATGAGTGGTTTGAGAAGAGAGACGTGAAAGGCATTAGGGATACGAAGAGAAGGAGGAAGAAGAAGTTTATAAGAGACAGGATTAATTTGACACAAAATTTTGAAAGGACCAAGATAGCGTGGTCCCAACTTGTAGCTAGGGACACGGAAGCGGACATATTTAGCGGAGAGCCATACCTTGTCTCCAGGGGAAAAAACGGGAGGAGCTCTTCTTTTCTTATCCGCGAACTTCTTCATGCGTGATGAAGCCTGTAAGAGAGAATTTTGGGTCTCTCTCCATATGATGGAAAGGTCACGAGAAATTTCATCCACAGCGGGCAGACCAGAGGGCAAGGGAGTAGGGAGGGGGGGAAGAGGGTGACGGCCGTACACCACGAAAAATGGGGATTTGGAGGAAGATTCAGAGACCCTGAAGTTATACGAGAATTCGGCCCATGGGAGGAGATCTGCCCAGTCATCCTGGCGGGAGGAAACAAAATGTCGCAAATAATCACCCAAGATCTGGTTAATTCTTTCTACTTGTCCATTGGACTGGGGATGATATGCAGAAGAAAAATTTAATTTAATCTTGAGTTGTTTACAGAGAGCCCTCCAGAATTTAGACACGAATTGGACGCCTCTATCCGAGACAATCTGCGTAGGCAACCCGTGAAGACGAAAAATGTGTACAAAAAATTGTTTAGCCAACTGAGGCGCAGAAGGAAGACCAGGAAGAGGGATGAAATGTGCCATTTTGGAGAATCGATCAACGACCACCCAAATAACAGTGTTGCCACGGGAAGGGGGTAAATCAGTAATAAAATCCATACCAATCAGAGACCAAGGCTGTTCGGGGACAGGCAGAGGATGAAGAAAACCAGCGGGCTTCTGGCGAGGAGTCTTATCCCGGGCACAGATAGTGCAGGCTCGCACAAAGTCCACAACATCCGTCTCCAGAGTCGGCCACCAATAGAAGCGGGAGATGAGTTGCACAGATTTCTTGATGCCCGCATGACCTGCGAGATGGGAGGAGTGACCCCATTTGAGGATTCCGAGGCGTTGGCGTGGAGAAACAAAGGTCTTTCCTGGAGGAGTCTGCCTGATGGAGGCAGGAGAAGTGGAGATCAGGCAGTCAGGTGGAATGATGTGTTGCGGAGAGAGTTCAACTTCTGAGGCATCCGAGGAACGAGAGAGAGCATCGGCCCTAATGTTCTTATCGGCAGGACGAAAGTGAATCTCAAAATTAAATCGGGCAAAGAACAGAGACCACCGGGCCTGGCGAGGATTCAGCCGTTGGGCAGACTGGAGGTAGGAGAGGTTCTTGTGGTCGGTGTAGATAATAACAGGAAAACTTGATCCCTCCAACAGATGCCTCCATTCCTCAAGTGCTAATTTAATGGCTAGAAGCTCTCGATCCCCGATGGAGTAGTTCCTCTCCGCTGGAGAGAAGGTCCTAGAGAAAAAACCACAAGTGACAGCATGCCCGGAGGAATTTTTTTGTAGAAGAACAGCTCCAGCTCCCACTGAGGAGGCATCAACCTCCAATAGGAAGGGTTTGGAAGGGTCAGGTCTGGAGAGGACGGGAGCCGAAGAAAAGGCAGACTTGAGTCGTTTAAAGGCGTCTTCTGCTTGAGGAGGCCAGGACTTGGGATCAGCATTTTTTTTGGTTAAAGCCACGATAGGAGCCACAATGGTAGAAAAATGTGGAATAAATTGCCTGTAATAATTGGCGAACCCCAAAAAGCGTTGGATAGCACGGAGTCCGGAGGGGCGTGGCCAATCTAAGACGGCAGAGAGTTTGTCTGGATCCATCTGTAGTCCCTGGCCAGAGACCAAATATCCTAGAAAAGGAAGAGATTGGCATTCAAACAGACATTTCTCAATTTTGGCATAGAGTTGATTGTCACGAAGTCTCTGAAGAACCATACGGACATGCTGGCGGTGTTCTTCTAGATTGGCAGAAAAAATTAGGATATCGTCCAGATATACAACAACACAGGAGTATAACAGATCACGAAAAATTTCATTGACAAAGTCTTGGAAGACGGCAGGGGCGTTGCACAGGCCAAAGGGCATGACCAGATACTCAAAGTGTCCATCTCTGGTGTTAAATGCCGTTTTCCACTCATCCCCCTCTCTGATGCGGATGAGGTTATAGGCGCCTCTTAAGTCCAATTTAGTAAAGATGTGGGCACCTTGGAGGCGATCAAAGAGTTCAGAGATGAGGGGTAAGGGGTAGCGGTTCTTAACCGTGATTTTATTAAGACCGCGGTAGTCAATGCAAGGACGTAGGGAGCCATCTTTTTTGGACACAAAGAAAAATCCGGCTCTGGCAGGAGAGGAGGATTTACGGATAAAGCCCTTTTTTAGATTCTCCTGGACGTATTCAGACATGGCAAGAGTCTCTGGGGCAGAGAGAGGATAAATTCTGCCCCGGGGTGGAGTAGTACCCGGGAGGAGGTCGATAGGACAATCATAAGGCCTGTGAGGAGGTAGAGTCTCAGCTTGTTTTTTGCAGAAAACATCCGCGAAGTCCATATAGGCCTTAGGGAGACCGGTTACTGGAGGAACCACAGAGTTACGGCAAGGGTTACCGGGAACCGGTTTTAGACAGTTCTTGGAACAAGAGGACCCCCAACTCTTGATCTCCCCAGTGGACCAATCCAGGGTTGGGGAATGAAGTTGAAGCCAGGGAAGTCCAAGGAGAATTTCCGAGGTGCAATTGGGGAGGACCAAAAGTTCAATCCTCTCGTGATGAGATCCGATGCTCATAAGAAGGGGCTCCGTGCGGAAACGTATGGTACAGTCCAATCTTTCATTATTTACACAATTGATGTAGAGGGGTCTGGCGAGACTGGTCACCGGGATGTTGAACCTGTTGACGAGAGAGGCCAAAATAAAATTTCCTGCAGATCCAGAGTCCAAGAAGGCCACAGTAGAGAAGGAGAAGGCAGAGGCAGACATCCGCACAGGCACAGTAAGACGTGGAGAAGCAGAGTAGACATCAAGGACTGTCTCACGTTTGTGCGGAGTCAGCGTACGTCTTTCCAGGCGGGGAGGACGGATAGGACAATCCCTCAGGAAGTGTTCGGTACTAGCACAGTACAGGCAGAGGTTCTCCATACGGCGTCGTGTCCTCTCTTGAGGTGTCAGACGAGACCGGTCGACCTGCATAGCCTCCACGGCGGGAGGCACAGGAACAGATTGCAGGGGACCAGAGGAGAGAGGAGCCGAGGAGAAGAAACGCCTCGTGCGAACAGAGTCCATATCTTGGCGGAGTTCCTGACGCCTTTCGGAAAAACGCATGTCAATGCGAGTGGCTAGGTGAATAAGTTCATGTAGATTAGCAGGAATTTCTCGTGCGGCCAGAACATCTTTAATGTTGCTGGATAGGCCTTTTTTGAAGGTCGCGCAGAGGGCCTCATTATTCCAGGATAATTCTGAAGCAAGAGTACGGAATTGTACGGCATACTCGCCAACGGAAGAGTTACCCTGGACCAGGTTCAACAGGGCAGTCTCAGCAGAAGAGGCTCGGGCAGGTTCCTCAAAGACACTTCGGATTTCCGAGAAGAAGGAGTGTACAGAGGCAGTGACGGGGTCATTGCGGTCCCAGAGCGGTGTGGCCCATGACAGGGCTTTTCCGGACAGAAGGCTGACTACGAAAGCCACCTTAGACCTTTCAGTGGGAAACAGGTCCGACATCATCTCCAGATGCAGGGAACATTGGGAAAGAAAGCCACGGCAAAACTTAGAGTCCCCATCAAATTTATCCGGCAAGGATAGGCGTAGCCCAGGAGCGGCCACTCGCTGCGGAGGAGGTGCAGGAGCTGGCGGAGGAGATGACTGCTGAAGCTGTGGTAGTAACTGTTGTAGCATAACGGTCAGTTGAGACAGCTGTTGGCCTTGTTGCGCTATCTGTTGTGACTGCTGGGCGACCACCGTGGTGAGGTCAGCGACAACTGGCAGAGGAACTTCAGCGGGATCCATGGCCGGATCTACTGTCACGATGCCGGCTGGCAGGTAGTGGATCCTCTGTGCCAGAGAGGGATTGGCGTGGACCGTGCTAGTGGACCGGTTCTAAGCCACTACTGGTTTTCACCAGAGCCCGCCGCAAAGCGGGATGGTCTTGCTGCGGCGGTAGTGACCAGGTCGTATCCACTAGCAACGGCTCACCTCTCTGGCTGCTGAAGATAGGCGCGGTACAAGGGAGTAGGCAGAAGCAAGGTCGGACGTAGCAGAAGGTCGGGGCAGGCAGCAAGGATCGTAGTCAGGGGCAACGGCAGAAGGTCTGGAACACAGGCTAGGAACACACAAGGAACGCTTTCACTGGCACAATGGCAACAAGATCCGGCAAGGGAGTGCAGGGGAAGTGAGGTGATATAGGGAAGTGCACAGGTGAACACACTAATTGGAACCACTGCGCCAATCAGCGGCGCAGTGGCCCTTTAAATCGCAGAGACCCGGCGCGCGCGCGCCCTAGGGAGCGGGGCCGCGCGCGCCGGGACAGAACAGACGGAGAGCGAGTCAGGTACGGGAGCCGGGGTGCGCATCGCGAGCGGGCGCTACCCGCATCGCGAATCGCATCCCGGCTGGCAGCGGAATCGCAGCGCCCCGGGTCAGAGGATGTGACCGGAGCGCTGCAGCGGGGAGAGTGAAGCGAGCGCTCCGGGGAGGAGCGGGGACCCGGAGCGCTCGGCGTAACATTTATTATAAGGAATTTCTGGGATGGTACAGTTTTTAGGGGCCCCAATATGTTGCAGTATTGTATTCAGAGGGTGCATTGTACGGCAAGGTTATATTCAGAGGGTGCAGTGTGAGGTAGTATAGTATGTAGAGGGTACAGTGTGTGGTAGTATTATATACAGAGGATATAGTGTGAGGTAGTATTATTCAAAGGGTACAGTATGGTAGTATTATATTCAGAGGGTACAGTATGTGGCAGGTTTATATTATTATATTCAGAGGGTACAGTGTGTGGTAGTATTATATTCAGAGGCTACAGTGTGTGGTAGCATTATATTCAGAGGATACAGTGTGTGGTAGTATTATATTCAGGGGTACAGTGTGTGGCAGGTTTATATTATTATATTCAGAGGGTACAGTGTGTGGTAGTATTATATTCATGGGATATAGTGTCTGGCAGTATTATATTCAGAGGGTACAGTGTGTGACAGTATTATAGTCAGAGAAAACAGTGTGTGGCAAGTGTATATTCAGAGAGTACAGTGTGTGGTAGGTTTATATTATTATATTCAGAGAGCACAGTGTGTGTTAGTGTTATATTCAGAGGGTACAGTGTGTGGTAGTATAATATTCAGAGAGCACAGTGTGTGTTAGTGTTATATTCAGAGGGTATAGTGTGTGGTAGTATTATATTCAGAGAGCACAGTGTGTGTCAGTATTATATTCAGAGGGTACAGTGTGTGGTAGTATTGTTTTCAAAGGATACAGTGTGTGTTAATATTATAGTCAGGGGGCACAGTGTTTGGCAGGTTTATATTCAGTGAGCACAGTGGCTGGCAGTATTATATTCAGGGGGTACAATGTCTGGCAGTATTATATTCAGGGGGAACAGTGTCTGGCAGCATTATATTAATTGTTGTTTTCATATAGAGGATCAGAGAATGCTGACAAAGTGAGGAAAGAATGATGTCTGGGACACAAGTTCTACAGAGTAAACATTTAACTGGAACAAGTCCTGGCGGTATGTACTAGCTAAATTAGATAAGGGAAGACTATAGAGAAGACGTCACCTGTAGTCACTGATATCATTGTACATTCTCCTCTCTATGTCCTATCAGAGCTGTAGTCGCAGTTCTGCAGTAATGATAAATAAAACAACAACTCCCAGCATAACCTCACCGCTACATAGGTCATACTGGGAGCTGTAGTTTTACATTTATTTAGTGCTTTCCCCTTATTTGGCAATTGATGCATTTGATTATTATACTGGAAATCATTTCTGTAATGTGCTATGCCACTGACATTACAACAAGTTTTAAAAAAATTACTTTTGATGGGGGGAGGTCACCATTTTCTAGTGCACTGGGTGACACCGACCTTAACTACACCACTTTGTATCCAAAGCAGGCCTCCAGCTCTCCCCTGCAGGTAGGGTCAGCATATGCTCCATGCACTGTCTATGAGAATTCCAGATATATACGATTACAGCGCTCAGGGATCTCTAGCTCTCCCATAGACAGACCATGGACTGTGTGCTGACCCCACAACTCCATGCAGATGAGAGCACTCTGGAGATTGGGGGGAGGGGGAAGGTTGCACAAAATATCTGGTAATGCTGTTCATCCCCATTTACTTAAGCTGCAATGCCAAACACAGCCTAAGGACAAGAGTCACAATAAAAACAAGCAATCTCCAGGTAGCAGAGCGGGATCAATGGAAGCGCTGAGACCAGATAAGAAGTTGAAAGGATTTATTTCCCATAATGCAAGGCGTTTCACGGTCACCCGCTTCCTCAGGAAGCGGGTGACCTTGAAACGCGTTGCATTATGGGAAATAAATTCTTTTAACTACTTATCTGGTCTCAGCGCTTCCATTGATCCCGCTCTGCTACCTGGAGCTTGCTTGTTTTTATCGTGATTCTATTTCAGCGGGACGAAGCTGCAGAGACCCTTTGATGATACGCCCTGTTCCATTGTTGTACTTGGTTGGAGTACAACTTCATGTGGTAAGCGCAATTCACACTTAGCGTAACCAACTCACCTTTGGTGTTACACTACGGAGCGCATCCGTTTGTGCTTTTTTATTTCAGTAAGGACAAGAGTGGCACTATTTCTGGAGAGATAACAGCAGACATTCATGATGTCATTGATAGGAGTCAGTTCCTGCACCATGATGATCATTCTTGCCTTGCTAACCATGTACCCTCTATACCTGTGCATAGGCATTTGTGACTAAATCCTTGTTTGTCATCCAACTGATGAAAATATATAAGGGCATACACATAGGGGGAAAGTTCTCTTAGATTGCATCATAGAGAATCCTCGGTGCTCATACCATATAAGAGCAAACAGACATTGAAGAACCCTAGGGCAATGATCATATTGCCTTTAAGTATACAACTGCCATATAAATATGCGCTAGTATAGTATAAAAAGTCAATCAGAATAAACTGATCAAAAATACGCTGATCAAAAATGAAAAAGTAATACGTAAGAGATTAAATCAATATCTGCAATGTGATTAAAGGGGTTATTCCAAAAATAAATGGTGTCCCCTAATCACAGGATAGGTGATAACAAGCTGAACAGTGGGGATCGATTACTAGACCATTCACGGAAATGGAGGTAAATTGTCCACTGCCACTACTCTACTGTCTTTAGGCCATAATTGGCACTTGGCAATGTTCAGCATTCCCATAGAAAGAGAGAGATACCTTAGACACCTTAGATACCTTAGACTCTATTCACTGTCTTTAGGCCATAATTGGCACTTGGCAATGTTCAGCATTCCCAAAGAAAGAGAGAGATACCTTAGACCCAGCACATGGGAAGTCCTAAATTTCATTGAAGATATCATTAGTATGGAAACTTATTTTTCAGCCAATGCCCCATGGGTAAAAACAGTATGCAAATGTTTAGGTGTGGTAAAGAGCTCCTTTAATGTCTACATCTAGTCATCTTGTAGGGGGATGGGCTAATGAGCATCAATTATTGTTGTACAGTGTAAAAGTCAAGGGAAAAATCTAATGCCTCATAATTATTGTGAGAGGATCTCAGGTCTCAGCATTTTACATCTTAAGTGTGGGGTCACACGTGACGTGTTTTGCTGCATATTTTTTGCAGCTAATTTTGATACCTATTGACTGCAATGAGTAGGAAACTATGCAGCAGAAAATATGCAGCAAATATGGCATGTGTGACCCTACACTCATATGATGTTTTCATGAATTTGGTTTACAGACTATTGGAAGTAGCAGAGGAACCCAGTCTGTATATGGAGAGGGCCCTGGAGTTGTGATTGATTGTATGAGGGAAAGACTTCACCCTGGAAGGCAGCGGCAATAATCACGGCAGGAAATGAATAGGGCTCAGATCTTAGTTTTCTTTATTGTCAGGAAGTGAATAGGTTGGAGTTATTGAGGAAATGCATCAACGTGTGATATCAGTGACAATGTACATTTAGTAAGTGTCTCCAGGGAAGAAAAGGTGAGAAGTCTGTGAGACACTAGATTGAATAGAACTGATGAGGAGAATGGTGCCATCAAAACCAGAATCTCATAAATGTGAACCTTCATTGTAGGGTCCGATATTCTGACTTCTGAGCTATTTAACGTAGCTCTACATCCATTGCATAGATATGGAGTTAAATGGCTCCTGACTACCTTCAGCCACTCAATCATGGGGCATCTGCGGCCCCACTGTTTATATGATGCTGCCATAGCACTAAGAACACTTCTGTGCTGTTTTTAACACATTGGGGGAGATTCATCAAAACCTGTCCAGAGGAAAGAGGAAAAAATTCCTGAGTTGCCCATAGCAACCAATCAGATCACTTCTTTCACGTTTCAGAGTGACCTGATTGGTTGCTATGAGCAACTCAGCGACTTGTCTTCTGGGCAGGTTTTGATAAATCTCCCCCAATGGGTCTATGATCAAGGTCAGGGCCTACCAAGATATTGCGATAATTCTTGGTAGGCCGCTCATCCTCTGGGCCGGCCAGTAACTGCCTATTGCAATATGAGTGTTGTGTCTGTGTAGGAGCATCTGGCTTTTTTTTTAGAGATGACAGCCGACTGTCATGGTATATGTGGTGTCTGGGGTGTTGCAATGATATTACAGGGTCTGGTGGTATTAACCCTTAATTGTTGTGATGCCAGGGTGCGGTTTGCTGAGTATTAGAGATCCTGCCGCCAACCGGCCCACAAACGGCAGGGATAATAAACGGAATGTCCACAGCAGATTTTATGAGATAACTGGAAACTTTTACTTGAACTGCAAACAGTCTTTACACTTTACACAAAACAGTTTCTCTTGAGGTAACCGGGATTCAGGTTCCTCACAGGCTTTGCTGGGACTTGTAGCTTTTAGCTTTAAGCAGCTCACTGTGCTACTAATTATAAGATTTGAGTGGAATAGTAGTCACACAGGATTTGTAAGTTGAGCTTTATAACTCACGGTTTTAGTGGCTGCTGGTTCTTTAGGCTTTGGCCTTGTTGAGATGAATGAAGATATGCTGATTTGCGGATTGTGCTTGCTTTGATAGTCCGGAACTAAGAGAGCGGATTTAGTGACTACAGCCCCTTATATATTAAGGGGGCTGGACTAATCCCATTGGTTGCAATGCCTGTAAGTCCTGAACCCAAAGAACTCTGGGTACATCACATGACATCCTCACATGACCCCGGAAGGTCCTAAATATCTATACAACCATTATCATATACAACGTGACCTTGGTAGGTCCTATATATTTATATACTATACAAAAATATATTTATATGAGGCGATCAAGGGGCAAGCCCTGCAGGAGAGCCCCGTGGAATGGAGGGACTTTAGCTGAGGGGACTTTAGACAGGGACAGGACTAGGTCCTGAACTGGGACACCACAAATAGGAGGTACCTAACCTGCAGTTGAAGATCACATAGTGATGTTCCCAAAATTCCATGGCCGGCATTGTGAATGACATACACGGTCGCTGAATCAGTGCGGTTGGTACCTTCTTCTGAGAGAGGGGCCAGCCCAGAATCTACAGCTACCTCCTTGGCCGGGCACAGGCTAAAGTGGAAAAGTGGTATGTGAGCCCTCTTTGCAAGGGGCTGTGCAACAGCAAAGCCCTGCCACCATGGTCAGTTCAGTAGTGTTGTGTGGGCTAATATATACCTAACAGGATGGGGCTACATACCTAACAGTATGGGGCTATACATCTAACAGGATGAGGCTATATACTAAATAGGAGGACACTATATACCTAACAGGATGGGGCTATACACCTAACAGGATGAGGCTATATACCTTACAGGAGGATGCTATATACCTAACAGGATGGGGCTATACACCTAACAGGATGGAGATGTAACATACAGGATGGGGCTATATACCATATATGATAGGGCTATATACCGTGCAGTATGGCCCTATATACTGTACAGGGTGGGGCTATATAGCTAACAGCATGAGGCAACCTATGTAAAGGAAAGCCTATCTACTTAATGAAGGAGAGTCATCCTATCTGGCTAATGTGGGTGTCTGCCTATCAACCTAAAATAGGGACTGACTACCTAGTGGGGGGAAGGGGGGATTTTGGAGAAAAGGGGCCATAATTAGGGGGAAATTACCTACTTACCTGATGTGGTGCAAAGTGGCATTGAAATAGGTGCTCCATTAAGATGGCGGGATGACCTACTTACCTTGGGCGATTATTGTTGCAAAGGAACCAATGATGTAGATTTTTCTTACCTGCCTACTTAATGGGGGAGTGTTTTTACTATGTGGTAGTCCACCTACCTACTCTGTGGAGGCAGAAAGGAGGGCATTATTACCATTTGGGGTACTATAGTTTGGAGGTTTGTATGAAGGTGATGGAAAACTGTTTGTATGATGTCACAGCTAGAAGAAGTGGCCATAGTGTCTGAGCCAGATGGAAAGGAAAAGGACAGAGAGCAACTCAGATCAGAGAAGACATCACCTGAGTGTCCAGAACGTTCCCAATGAAGGCACTAATATACATAGCATCTGTGCAGAATACATGGAAAAATGTGTGTTTTTAAAAACACTTGTTCTTGAACATCGCAAATCATTATCATAGATGGAAAGATGCACACATTCCTAATTTGTACTTGTAGTTTTCTAAATGTGTTTTATTGGGTTTAGAAAGCACTTCACAACACTATGTGAATAGCATGCTACTGTGTCTGTGTCTAAAAAGTGATGTCCAGATGGATTAGAATTAGGGAGGCACTTATGAATACGCTGCACTGGCCACACTAATGTGAAAAGCGGCCCTTTCTGCAGCCAGTCAGAATGAGTGGCAAGACTGGCATTTGATTTGACAGGCTTTCGTTAAAGAACTATATGCAAGCTGTGCCATAAGAGTCAAATGGCAAAGCATCAAGTACACAACATGAAAAAACGGAAGCCAAATCAAATGCCAGGCTTCCCTTGTGAGTTCAGTAACCAAAAATAGCTGTGTCATGGCATTTAAATAAACCTAGCATATTGGAGAACACAGTGGTGAGTGCCTCATCATTACTTGTCATGGAGCCATTGGGCCTTTGTTACCTGGGCACTAACGAAATTTACAGTGAGTACCATCTCGTTTTCTCTCCTTTACTGTCTTGCCGCCAAGGTGCGCATATGACTGAGATGAAACTTGTGGCGCAGAATCCCGACCATGTGTGTGTGCTCACGTATGACTTACAGAGCATGTCCTCTCTACCTATAGAGCAGTGGTCTGGGTATGCTGGGAGTTGTAGTTTTTCAACATCTGAAGGGCCACAGCTTAGAGACCACTGATGTAGAGCATGGGAAGTGTTTAAGGGGTGCACCTGCGCCAGCAGAGAATTCCATTGATCCAGCCACACCTGTGTTGTCTCAGCAGCAGGGGAATTTCTAGCGCCTGTGGGCTTTAAAGCTCAGCCAGTTCCCTAGATCATTGCTAAGTCATAATGTTGCCTTGTAGGCAGAGATTAAGCTATTGTTTCAATGTTCCGTTTGATTGGGCCTCCTGGATTGGATCCATCTACCGTATTTATCTATCCATCTATCTATCTATAAGGCACTGATCTGCGAATTAACACATAGATATTGCAGGTAATCTCATATATATTATGTATATTGCACTGATGTAAAATGAGATTAAAACATAACATTTATTCTTATACTGATAAAAGCTCCAGAATTATTATGAAAAAATTATCAAAAAATAGACACACGTTATTCTGTGCCGCCATCATAGTGTCCACATTGAGAACATCAATATCTAACAGCAGTCTTAAATTCCAGGAGAATCTGTAACAGGTAAATTCATAGTCTCTTGACTCCAAGCATATATATAAATGTAGTCCACATGGAGATTGTACAGCAACCTATGAAGCAGTCTAAATAGTAGATATTTGAGACACGTCTCCAACTTCCAACCATAGTTTTTCGCATGTCTACTGCCGTGGATATCTGCCAATTAATGTATTGCACTGTAAGCAGGTTTAATGTTTATCCTGTGAACATCACAGTTTCAATTTTCTATAGCAGCATATATATATATATATATATACATATATATATATACATATATAATTCTTATTGCACATAGTCCTTGTGGTTAATTGTGGCAACTGTCCGTAACCACCACATATATTCTTGTATAGATGTCGCAAATAGTCACAAGACCATAGTTCACATATAGGTAATAGGTAGAGGGAGGAAGGCGCCTCATGTGCGGGATCAGCAGGTCTTGTTAGTGGGGGAAGGGGAAGGTAATTCCCAAGCCGCTTACCAGAGTTGGTTGTGCGCCCACACACAACAAGGTAAAGCATAGAATGAATATATGTATTGGTCCACTGCAGCCCTCCTGGGTAGAAGTAGAATCAAAACAGAATGACCGTAAATTCAGGAGTTAGTCCAGCGCAGAGAGGAACCATCAGGGAGCCAGGTAAAATCAATGGATTTATTGGATGCAACGCGTTTCGCTGCGCATGCGCAGCCAAACGCGTTGTATCCAATAAATCCATTGATTTTACCTGGCTCCCTGATGGTTCCTCTCTGCACCGGGCTAACTCCTGTATTTAGGGTTATTCTGTTTTGATATAGGTAATAGGTGCAATGTGCATGAACCCCTTAAGGACGCAGGCTTTTTTTTTGTTTTTGCACTTTCATTTTTTCTCCTTACTTTTAAAAATCATAACCCTTTCAATTTTGCACCTAAAAATCCATATGAAGGCTTATTTTTTGCACCACCAATTCTACTTTGTTCAGTCATTTTACCCAAAATTCGGCAGCGAAAACAACAAAAAAAAATCATTGTGTGACAAAATTGAAGAAAAAACACCAATTTGTAAGTTTGGGGGGCTTCGGTTTCTACACAGTAAATTTTTGGATAAAAATTACACTTTCTCTTTATTCTGTAGGTCCATACGATTAAAATGATACCCTACTTATATATAGGTTTGATTTTGTCTTACTTCTGGAAAAAATCATAACTACATGCACAAAAATTAATATGTGTCATGCGCTGCGCTCCGGTCGTGAGCGCAATGTCCCGGGGTCCCCGTCTGTCGGCGGGGCTGGGATTCACATTGCGGCACTCGCCCACATGCGAATCCCAGCCCATCACTTACCCCTCTCTACTGCTTCTGTAACTCAGCTCCGCGGCGCTCGTCCCCGCCTCCTAGGGAGCTCTGAAATTTAAAGGGCCAGTGCGCCCATAATTAGCCTTTGCACCTGACACCACATTATAAATTCCTGCACCTCCGACACCCCCCTGCCAGATCTTCAGTGCTCATTGCCTAAGAGAAAGCGCTCCTATTGCCTGTTTAGCCTATTCGTGTTCCAGACCTTCCTGCTACGTTTTTGACTCCGAACCTTTGCCGCCTGCCTAGACCTTCTGCTACATTGACTACGCCTCTGCCTCATCCCCTGGTACCTCGCCTTGTCCAGTTACCTGTGTGGTCGACCTGGGTGTCGCCTGCTGCAGCAAATCCATACTGCTTTGTGGCGGGCTCTAGTGAAGACCAGCGGCACCTTAGACTCCGCTCCCCGATACGGTCCGAGTCATCAGCCACATAGGTAGAGCAGGCACAGCAGCTTAACCAGTTATCTGTCATGATGCAGCAGTTACTATCTGCCCAGCAGCAACTACCACAGCCTCCTCCTCCAGCTCCAGTACAACCTCCCGCTCCTGCAGTCTCTTCCGGAAACAAACTCCGTTTGTCGCTTCCTGAAAAATATGAGGGGGATTCCAAGTCCTGTCGAGGTTTCGTGACCAGTGCTCCATGCACATTGAGCTCATGGCCGACCAGTTCTCCACGGCTTTCGTCTCCTTTTGGGAAGAGCCTTGGCCTGAGCAACTATGCTGTGGGATCGCAGTGATGTCATCACTACCAGTCTCCAAGCTTTGCTGACGGAATTTCGCATTTCGCGTTCGTCTTCGAGGAACCTGCTCGAGCATCCTCCGCTGAGACGGCTCTGCTTAGTCTTTCTCAGGGCAACTCCACTGTTGGCGAGTATGCCATCCGGTCTCGAACTCTGGCATCTGAGTTGGCCTGGAATAATGAAGCTCTCAGCGCTACCTTCAAGAGGGGACTATCGAGTCAAATTAAGGATGTCCTTGCTGCTCGGGAATTGCCATCAACCCTGAATGAACTGATACAATTGGCATCCCGGATCGATATCCACTTCTCCGAGCGACGAGATGAGTTACGTCAAGAAAGGAAATCTGCATGACCATGGCGCTATCCTCGGTTGCCACCCGTCTTCCAGCAACCGCCGCAATCTTCTACGTTGCCTCCCTCAGTGGAGGCTATGCAAGTGAATCGGTCTCGCCTGACCCTGCAGGAAAGGACTCGCCAAAGAACTGAAAATCTTTGTCTATACTGCGCCAGTGCAGACCACTTCCTTAAGGACTGTCCACTGTGTCCTCAGCCACAGGGAAATACTTGCACCTAGAGTTTGTTGGAGAGGCCTCCCTAGGTGTGAATTCCTCCTCTCCACGCTTAAATATGACAATTCAGCTTCTTCTTCCTTCTTAAGTGAACCTCTCAGTTTTGGCCTTCCTGAACTCTGGCTCCGCTGGTAACTTCATTGATGCCTCTCTAGTGCACAAGTATCTTCTACCAGTTCTACGCCTCCTTAAACCGCTGTTCATCTCCATGGTCAATGGAGAAAAACTGGACTGTACCGTGCTTTACCGCACAGAACCCCTGTTGATGCAGGTCGGAGTCTCACACAGAGAGTACTTGTCCTTCTACATGCTTCCACACTGTACTTCTCCTCTCTTGCTGGGTCTACCTTGGTAGCAGCACCATGCCCCACAGCTGGATTGGAAAACCAGAGAAGTCCTTCACTGGGGTGACCAAGTTGGAACCGTCATCTCATCCACTGCATGGTTTGCCTTCCTTTCTTCTGGATTATGCTGACGTCTTCAGTGAAAAGCAAGCCGAAGTGTTGCCTCCACATCGCCCCTACGATTGTCCCATAGACCTGCTGCCTGGCACCCCACCTCCCAGGGGCAGAATCTACCCTTTATCTGTTCCTGAAAATCAGGCCATGTCTAATTATATCCAGGAAAACCTCCAGAAGGGATTCATCAGGAAGTCCTCCTCCCCTGCTGGAGCTGTTTTTTTCTTCGTAGAAACGAAAGATGGGTCTCTACGACCTTGCATCGACAACCGTCCAGTTCCAGTTTATTCAGAATCCTTGCTGTGGACATTCCTTTATTACAAAATCGTTTTTGGGTTGGTTGACGGTGGTTACCATACCGGAATAACCACAACCTGGTGTCACGAACACTAAGGGGTTAACAACATCTTGCCCCCAGGGTTTATACCACCAGACCCTGATACATACTGCAACACCCCAGTTACCACATATATGCTTGGAGTCAAGAGACTATGAATTTAAGCATACAGAGCCAATATTGAGTGCTCAGTACTACCTGTTACAGATTCTCCTGGAATGTAAGACTGCTGTTAGATATTGATGTTCTCAATGTGGACACTATGATGGCCGCACAGAATAATGTGTGTCTTTTGTTTGATATTTTTTCATAATAATTTTGGAGATTTTATCAGTATAAGAATAAATGTCATGTTTTAATCTCATTTGTCATCAGTGCAATATATCTTTATGTCTATCTATCTACTGTATCAATCTCATATCTATCTACTGAATCAATATCATATCTATCCTCTATCTATCTACCTACAGTATTTATCTCATATCTAATATCTCATATCTATTTACCTATCTACCTATCTCATATCAATATCTATCTATCTCGTATCTATATTTATCTATCTATCTTATATCTATCTATCTCATATCTATCTATCTATCTATCTCATATCTATCTCATATCTATCTATCTCATATCTATCTATCTCATATCTATATCTATCTATCTATCTAACTCATATCTATCTATCTATCTATCTATCTATCTATCTATCTATCTATCTATCTATCTCATATGTATCTGTCTGTCTATTTATCTACTGTATCTATCTCATATCTATCCATCTATCTGTCTATCTATCTATCTATTTCATATCTATCTATCTACCTAGAGCTGGCACAAACGTTGCTGTGACACTTTTGTTTATGGAATAAACTACACTTTTTTATGGATTCCTGAGTGCTGCGTATTTCTGAAAGTTTTTTTTTCTATCTACCTATCTATCCATCTATCTACTGTATCTATCTCATATCAATCCATCTAATTATCTATCTATTGTATCTATCTCATATCTATCTATCTATCTATCTATCTATCTACTGTATCTATCTATCTATCTATCCATCAAACTAAATGTGCAATGTGGCTCACATAGACCTAAAAAGTCATGCTCCCTTTGATGCATGTAGACACATGCAAACGTGATTTGCCTTTATTTAATTAATAAATTATATTTTCTGTTTCATTTCATCACAGAACCTCTGAAAATAAAAGTTGAAATGTAACACAATTTAAAATGCACAAAGACAGAATTTTTATTGATTTCTTTTATTTTTTTTGGTGAATTTCCTCAAATATCTAATCACAACACAGAGATGGTAATTGATTTTCGGAGCTGTTTTTAACACCACGGGGCGCTCAATTAGGTCTTGGAGCGGAAACTAATGAAAGCAATTTAGTTTTACATGTTCGAGAAAAAAAAGTAGATTTTAATTACATTGACGGACCTGACTTGTTAGAATCTACAACCAAAACAGATTTGTCACACATAAGAGAGCTGGTTTCTAATATGTACTGTAATTGGCAAAAGTGTAATAATTAGAAGAAAGAGACATAAAAAGAGAAGGGCAAACATTACAGGTCTATTCAAGTCCGTGAGTCAAACTGTACTATTATGGGGGTATTTTGATCTCCTAATCTTGGCTTCCTAACCCCCTCCAGCCTGTGTGTGGCCAAAGCAGGTAGTTGGGAAGCCTGTAGCAGCTGAAGCAGGAAAATTACACAGTTTACATAACTTCCATTGATTCTTATGCAGTGGTCTCAAACTGTGGTCCTCCTGATGTTGCAAAACTTGAACTCCCCTTTGCTGTCCAGGCATGCTGGGAGTTGAAGTTTTGCAACATCTGGAGGGCCACAGTTTGAGACCACTGCTCTAGTGGGAGTCACTGTTTACATGACTCCTCAAATTACCTTAACCCCTTAATGACGCAGGATGTAAATGTACGTCCTGGTGAGGTGGTACTTAACGCACCAGGACGTACATCTACGTCCTATACATAACCACGAGCATCGGAGCGATGCTCGGGTCATGCACGGCAGGTCCCGGCTGCTGATAGACATATTTGGTATCGCTTCGTGCGTAAATATCCTAAATATTAAAGTATAATGTTAATGGTACCGTACGGTGAACAGCTTGAACGTTAAAAAACAAAAACAAAATTGCTGCTTTTTATAACATTTTATTCCAAAACAATTGATAAAAAATGTATTAAAAGTTTTATATATGCAAATATGATATCAATAAAAAGCACAGATCACAGTTTAAAAAATGAGCCCTCATACCGCCTCTTACAAAAAGTTATAGGTCTTCAAAATAGAGGGATTTTAAACCTACTAATTTGGTTAAAAAGTTTGCGATTTTTTTTAAGCGCAACAGTAATAGAAAAAGTATGTAATTATGGGTATCATTTTAATTGTATTGACCCAAAGAATAAAGAACACATGTCATTTTAATTTCCCCACACAAAGTATTTTTTTGGTTGTGCCATACATTTTATGGTAAAGTGAGTGAATGCATTACAAAGGACAACTGGTCGGGCAAAAAACAAGCCCTCATCTCATACTGGCCTGTGGAGGTATGATTTTTTGAAGGCGAGGAGGAAAAAACTAAAAAGTAAAAATAAAAGGCCTTAAGGCCAAAATGAGCTGAGTCCTTAACTCCTTCAGGACTAAGGGAGTACCTGTATGCCCTACGCACAGTCCCGGTGTTTAAAACAGGGTCACACCGTGACTCCGCATCACACCAGGTCGGCTAACGATAGCCGGGACCCTGGGCTAATAGCGTGCGGCACCGATCATTGTGCTGCATGCTATTAACCCTTCACTTTGATCGCCGCGTCTAAAAATGAAAGTAAATGCTTCCCGGCAGCTCAGTCATGCTGCTCGGAACATTGCGATAAAATCATGATGTTCTGATCAGCTAGGACACGAGCAGAGACCCCCTTACCTTGCTGTGTCACGTCCGATCAGCGTTTGATTTCTCCAAGCCTGAGCTACAGACTTGAGCAATCGAGCTCCTATCTCGCTGATCCATGCAAAGCTATGGCTTTGCAGGGATAAGGGTGAGAGATCAGTGTGTGCAGTGTTATAGCTCCCTAGCCTCGCTGAGGTGCCTCAACCTAGCCTCTCGGATCTCACGTCCATTGTGGCCCAGCAGTCGCAGCAGATTACCGGTCAACAGCTGGCCCAGTTGACCGCCATGTTTCAGCAACTCCTGCCAGCTCAGCATCAACCATCACCTCCGCCTGCACCTGCTTCACCAGCACTGCCAGCTGCCATCTCCAGCTCCAGAATCCGCTTGTCCATGCCAGCCAAGTATGACGGTGATCCCAAGCTGTGCCCCAGATTTTTGTCGCAATGCTCCCTCCATCTTGAGATGTTGGACGACCAGTTTTCCTCTGAGCTCGCCAAGGTGGCATTCGTAATCAGCCTGCTTTCTGGGAAGGCCCTGGCCTGGGCTACACCGCTTTGGGACCGCAACGATCCTGCCACTGCAAGTGTCCAGAGTTTTTTCCGGGAATTCCGTAGTGTCTTTGAGGAGCCAGCCCGGGTTTCCTCTGCAAAGACTGCATTACTGAACTTGACCCAGGGGAGTTCTTCAGTGGCCGATTACGCCATCCGTTTCCGTACCCTTGCTTCTGAACTCTCCTGGAATAATGAGGCGCTCTGTGCCACGTTCAAGAAAGGCTTATCCAGCAATATAAAGGATGTCTTAGCCGCACGAGAAATGCCTACCTCCCTGGGTGACCTCATCCACTTGGCCACCAGGATTGTGTTTCGCTGAGAGACGTGAGGAACTTCTTCAGGAAAAGGGAAGTGTTTGCCCCAGACGCTATCCTTGTTTGGATCCTGTCCTCCTGCATCCACCGCAACCCTCTACTGGGCCTCCCGCAGAGGAAGCCATGCAGGTGGATCGGTTTCGCCTGACCACTCAAGAGAGGAACCGCCGCAGAAACGAGAACCTCTGTTTGTACTGTGCTAGTACAGAGCACTTCCTAAAAGACTATTCTCTCCGTCCACACCGCCAGGGAAACGCGCGCACCCTAGTTAACATTGGAGAGGCGTTGCTAGGTGTGAATATCACCTCTCTACGGCTTACTGTATCCGTGCGGATTTCAGTATCTTCCAAGACATCCTTTGCTGCCACCGCCTTTCTGGATTCCGGCTCCTCTGGTTACTTCATAGACGCCTCGCTGGTCAGCAAGTTCAACATCCCTGTGGTTCGTCTGCAAAAGTCCTTCTTCATCTCTACTGTCAATGGAGAGAGACTTGACGGCACTGTGCAGTTTCGTACTGAGCCCCTCCAGATGGATATTGGAGTCCTGCATTCAGAGAAATTGGAGTTCTATGTGTTACCTCACTGCACCTCTGAACTTCTTTTAGGACTGCATTGGCTCCAGCGCCATTGTCCCATTCTGGATTGGTCCTCCGGAGAGGTGCGAAGTTGGGGTACTTCTTGTATCGGCAGATGTTTCAAGCCGGTTCAAGCCAAGTTTGCACCTCTTGTCTCTCCTCCTCCAGGCCTGCCTGAACCATATATGGACTTTGCGGACGTTTTCTGTAAGAAACAACCATAGGTATTGCCTCCACACAGGCCATATGACTGCCCCATTGACTTGCAGCCTGGTACCACTCTGCCTAAGGGAAGGATCTACCCTCTTTCTCCTCCAGAGACTCTCGCCATGTCTGAATACATTCAGGAGAATATACAGAGAGGGTTTATCAGGAAATCCTCCTCTCCAGCCGGAGCTGGATTCTTTTTTGTTACCAAGAAAGACGGCACACTTCGGCCGTGCATTGATTATCGGTGACTTAACAGCATTACCATCAAGAACCGTTACCCTCTTCCCCTGATTGCTTAACTCTTTGACCATCTACAAGGCACAAAGTTCTTCACTAAGTGGGATCTTAGAGGGGCCTACACTCTTATTCGGATTCGAGAGGGTGACGAATGGAAGCCCGCTTTTAATACCCGAGATGGTCATTTTGAGTATCTGGTCATGCCCTTCGGACTCTGTAATGCACCTGCCGTCTACCAAGACTTCCTTAATGACATTTTCAGAGACCTGCTCTACACCTGTGTGGTAGTTTACTTGGACGACATCCTCATATTTTCCTCTAATCTGGATCAACACTGTGCGCATGTCCGCCTTGTACTTTCTCGTCTGAGGAAGAATCGTCTGTATGCTAAATTTGAAAAGTGCCAGTTTGATCGTACCAGCCTTCCCTTCCTGGGGTACATAATTTCTTCCAAAGGTCTTCAAATGGATCCTGAAAAGCTTTCTGCAGTTCTGGACTGGCCTCGTCCCTCTGGCCTACGGGCCATACAGCGATTTCTAGGTTTCGCTAACAACTACAGACAATTCATCCCTCATTACTCTACCCTTGTGGAACCCATCGTGGCATTGACCAAAAAGGGAGCTAATCCCAAGTCGTGGCCTCCACAGGACGAGCAGGCCTTCTGCGCTCTCAAGTCTGCCTTTGCCTCTGCTCCAGTCCTATCCAGACCCGATCCCTCAAAACCTTTCTACTTGGAGGTAGATGCTTCCTCTGTGGGAGCAGGAGCCATGCTCACACAGAAAATCTCTAAAGGTAAAACAGTTTCCTGCGTTTTTTTCTCCAAGACCTTCTCCCCGGCAGAAAGGAATTACTCAATTGGAGACAGAGAACTTTTGGCCATCAAGCTGGCTCTGGAGGAGTGGAGGCACCTACTGGAAGGTGCTCCTCACCCCATTAATATCTACACAGATCACAAGAACCTCTCCTATCTTCAACCCGCTCAGAGACTCAACCCCCGCCAAGCTCGCTGGTCTTTGTTTTTTTGCCCGGTTTAACTACCAGATTCACTTCAGGCCTGCAAGTATGAACGTCCGTGCCGACGCCCTTTCCCGTTCCTCTGATGTCGGGGGGGTCGAGGTCACACCACAACACATCATCCCGCCTGAGCGTTTGGTCACTGTGGCTCCTGTGGATCTACGCAGCCTTCCTCCTGGGAAAACTTACATATCTCCCCTTCGTCGCCTGAAAGTACTAGAGTGGGGACATTCTTCCTTGCGGGCCGGACATCCCGGTAACCGGAAGACCCTTCTTCTCATCTCCAGACAGTATTGGTGGCCGTCCATAGAGAGGGACGTAACTGAGTTGGTCCAAGCTTGTGCAGTCTGCACCCGGGACAAGACTCCTCGCCTGAAACCAGCCGGTTTGCTCCACCGTCTCCCAGTTCCTGAGACTCCATGATCTCATATCGCCATGGACTTTGTTACCGATTTGCCACCCTCTCATGGCAAGACTGTTGTTTGGGTGGTGGTGGCACACTTCGTTCCCTTGTCTTCTCTCTCTTCTGCACCTCAGCTGGCGAGACAGTTCCTTAACCACATCTTTCGCCTCCGTGGACTACCAACTCATATTCGACAGAGGGGTTCAGTTTTTCTCAAGATTCTAGAGAGCCCTCTGTGGACAACTAAAGATAAAGCTGGACTTCTCATCTTCTTACCATCCTCAGTCCAACGGACAAGTGGAACGCATTAATCAGATTTTGGGAGACTATCTCCGGCACTTTGTCTCTTCCCGCCAGGATGATTGGGTGGATCTCCTTCCATGGGCAGAGTTCTCCTACAACCACAGAGAATCTTCTGCCACTTCTAAGTCTCCTTTCTTTGTGGTGTATGGCCGCCACCCTTTGCCGCCTTTGCCTTTGTCTACTTCCTCCGGAGTTCCAGCTGTGGATGAATTAGTACAGGACTTTTCTGCCATTTGGTGAGAGACGCGTCTCTCTCTCCTCCAGGCCTCTGCCCGCATGAAAATCCACGCTGACAAGAAAAGTCGGGCTCCTCCAGTTTTCGTCCCAGGAAACAAGGTATGGTTGTCCCCCAAATTTGTACATTTTAAGATCCCAAGTTATAAATTGGGACTCCGCTACTTGGGTCCTTACAAGGTCAAGAAAAGGATCAACCCTGTGTCCTATCAATTCCATCTCCCTCCATCTCTCCGGATTTCCAACAGCTTCCATGTGTCTCTTCTGAAACCTGCCATATTTAATCTCTACTCCCCCAAGGATCTTCCTCTTACCCCAGTCTCTGGTACCTCAGATGTCTTTTCCGTTAAACAAATCTTGGCCGTTAAATCAGTCAGGGGAAATAAATTTTTTCTGGTTGACTGGGAAGGCTGCGGTCCTGAGGAGAGATCTTGGGAGCCAGAGGAGAACATCCTGGACCGCAGTCTCATTCTCAAGTTCTTGGGTACGCAAAATAGGGGGAGACCTAAGGGGGAGGGTACTGTTACGCTGAGCGCTCCGGGCATCCTGCTTATCTCGGTGCGCTCACAGCGTATGTCTCAAGGCAGTGCTCCGGTCACCCGGTCTCGGCGTGCGCGTCCCCGCTCTATAGGGCGTGCGCGTGCCGGGACTCTTAAATTTAAAGGGCCAGTGCACCAGTGATTGGTGCCTGGTCCATAGTGGTTAATCTAGGGTGAAAGGTTCTGCTTTGACTTAATTAGGCCTGCACCTGTGCACTGTCTATAAGTACCATCTCCTCCCACAGCTTTCTGCCGGATCTTTGTTGCCTTAGTGCCCTAGAGAAAGCGTTTGTGTGTATTCCCTGCCTGTTGCTGAACCTGTTGCTATTGACTACCGCCTGAGAACCGTTGCCGCCTGCCCTGACCTTTGCTACGTCTGACCTCGCCTCTGCCTGATCCTCTTGTATCTTCCTTCATCTCAGCAGCCAGAGAGGTTGAGTCGATACTGGGTGGAACGACCTGGGGGTTACCTGCCGCAGCAAGACCATCCCGCTTTGCAGCGGGCTCTGGTGAAAACCAGTAACTCCTTAGACTCCGTTCCCCTGGTACGGCCCACATCATCTCCTCTCTGGCACAGCGGATCCACCTCCAGCTCCAGCTCCTGCTAGCTCCTGCCAGTCCAGATCCTGACACGGCCTAAGCCTGCGCTAGAGATGGATAGTTCATACAATTCCCTGCTATCTCCGCAAGATCTCTGGACCTAATCAAACCCCTAAAGCCGGCGGATCTATGCAAATACAATCCTCTAAAGTTAAAGAGAACTTTACGGTCCTAAGCATCTTTCAATCACTGATGTGCTGTTTAAATAGACTCTGTTATCTGGACTGTTACCGTTATTGCAAATACAGAAAATCTTCAGTAAAGATTCCACAAGTTTTAAGTTCAGCATGCTGTGGACAATCTATTTATTTCACACTCACCTATCACTCTTAGGAAGGGTGTCGATAGGCCCAGCATCAATACAGAGTTTTAACCCTCACCCTGGCGTCACAAGTGACAAGGGTTAACAGTGCCCTTTATAATACTGAACAGCAACACCCCAACTACCCTACACCACCACAAGGCTTTATTCCCCAAGTTTACCACACTTATATAGGCTACATAGAACTGTAACATAACTTATATATGTTAGAAGCAGAAAAACAAGGAGGGTGATGTCATACATATGGTACAATACTAAATTCATACAAGATGTCTTTCCACACGCAATGAAGCTCTCTTCCTCTGGGGCCCCTTGCAATCTTTGCAGAAAATCTTTTCTCAGCTTGCTAACAAATGTATTCAATAATGGCTGAATATGAACATCATGGTGTCTTAAACTAACTTTATTCTCTCACAGATCATACAGCAGCTAATAAGTACTGGAAGGATTAAGATTTTTTAATAGAAGTAATTTAAAAATCTGTTTAACTTTCTAGAACCAGTTGATTTAAAAAACATTTTTTTTCCAGTGGAGTACTCCTTTAACAACATAGGCTATTTGTACAACTCTCATTAAAGTAATAATTAGTTAAAGGGGTTCTCTGGTGCTTAGACATCTTTGGATAGGGGATAAGTATTATCCAACCAATCCTCCAACTCCTGGAATGTTGCACCATAACCTATACCAGAGTTTCCCAACCAGAGCGCCTCCAGCTGTTGCAAAACATGCTGGGAGTCCGTGCATACTGGGAGTTGTAGTTTTGCAACAGCTGGAGGCACCCCTAGTTGGTAAACACTGACCTATACTATTATATAGTCCAAAATGCTGGTAGTCATTTGGGGCAGCTGCTTAGCCACAGGCTGTATCTTTAGTGTTGAGTTGCAGTAAGGTCAAGTCCTGTAAGAGTGTGTCTGAGTCCAGAGGAGGCCTAAAGTCTCCCACGCAGCCACAGATCCACAAGTCCACTACCCCCCAGGTCCAAGTCAAAACCTGGTAAGCTACAAACGGGGTATAGTTAGTCTCAGTCAAGTCAGTCCAAGTCAATCTGTCTCAAGTTAGCGTGGCCGTGCATCAAATTTTCCAAGTCCACTATAAGTCCCAGAAAGTCCTGTGGTCTCTGAAGCCACTGGTCACCTCTCTGACCTCACCTGTCTAACTCAGTAAAGCTGCCGTTGTTCAGTAACTTGCCGTCAGAGTCATTATTTGTGCCTAGCCCAGGATCCAGCAGCCTACCTTCGGGTGGTGAAGCGGTTAAACCACGCCCTGGCGTCATGAACACAAGGGGCTGATGCCATCTGCCCCTAGGGTAAATCCATCTGCCCTGCATCACAGCCCCACCACACAAGAAAGGTTGCAAACCTAGCCATAACTGAAGCTGCCCTTATACCATTAGTTTATTGTTGGCCAAACCTGACAATTTTCAGAGGACCAATAAACCATCTCATGTGTATGGTGGCCTCCGGACTATGCTCTGACAGATGATGTTAGGAAAATAAAGGATCATGGATTTCACCAGGCCCCAACCTTTTGTTCTCAGGTAAAATAATCTGCTGCTTGAGTTGTCTGGGAGTGACTTACCTGCCTCTCTGCATCGAAAATGCATGCAGCTACTGTCACGATGCCGGCTGGCAGGTAGTGGATCCTCTGTGCCAGAGAGGGATTGGCGTGGACCGTGCTAGTGGACCGGTTCTAAGCCACTACTGGTTTTCACCAGAGCCCGCCGCAAAGCGGGATGGTCTTGCTGCGGCGGTAGTGACCAGGTCGTATCCACTAGCAACGGCTCACCTCTCTGGCTGCTGAAGATGGGCGCGGTACAAGGGAGTAGGCAAAAGCAAGGTCGGACGTAGCAGAAGGTCGGGGCAGGCAGCAAGGATCGTAGTCAGGGGCAACGGCAGAAGGTCTGGAAACACAGGCAAGGAACACACAAGGAACGCTTTCACTGGCACTAAGGCAACAAGATCCGGCAAGGGAGTGCAGGGGAAGTGAGGTGATATAGGGAAGTGCACAGGTGAACACACTAATTGGAACCACTGCGCCAATCAGCGGCGCAGTGGCCCTTTAAATCGCAGAGACCCGGCGCGCGCGCGCCCTAGGGAGCGGGGCCGCGCGCGCCGGGACAGAACAGACGGAGAGCGAGTCAGGTAGGGGAGCCGGGGTGCGCATCGCGAGCGGGCGCTACCCGCATCGCGAATCGCATCCCGGCTGGCAGCGGAATCGCAGCGCCCCGGGTCAGAGGACGTGACCGGAGCGCTGCCGCGGGGAGAGTGAAGCGAGCGCTCCGGGGAGGAGCGGGGACCCGGAGCGCTCGGCGTAACAGTACCCCCCCCCTTGGGTCTCCCCCTCTTCTTAGAGCCTGAGAACCTGAGGAGCAGACTTTTGTCTAGGATGTTGTCCTCAGGTTCCCAGGATCTCTCTTCAGGACCACAACCCTCCCAGTCCACTAAAAAAAAATTTTTCCCTCTGACCTTTTTGGCAGCTAAAATTTCTTTGACCGAGAAGATGTCCGAGGAGCCGGAAACAGGAGTGGGAGGAACAGATTTGGGAGAAAAACGGTTGAGGATGAGTGGTTTGAGAAGAGAGACGTGAAAGGCATTAGGGATACGAAGAGAGGGAGGAAGAAGAAGTTTATAAGAGACAGGATTAATTTGACACAAAATTTTGAAAGGACCAAGATAGCGTGGTCCCAACTTGTAGCTAGGGACACGGAAGCGGACATATTTAGCGGAGAGCCATACCTTGTCTCCAGGGGAAAAAACGGGGGGAGCTCTTCTTTTCTTATCCGCGAACTTCTTCATGCGTGATGAAGCCTGTAAGAGAGAATTTTGGGTCTCTCTCCATATGATGGAAAGGTCACGAGAAATTTCATCCACAGCGGGCAGACCAGAGGGCAAGGGAGTAGGGAGGGGGGAAGAGGGTGACGGCCGTACACCACGAAAAATGGGGATTTGGAGGAAGACTCAGAGACCCTGAAGTTATACGAGAATTCGGCCCATGGGAGGAGATCTGCCCAGTCATCCTGGCGGGAGGAAACAAAATGTCGCAAATAATCACCCAAGATCTGGTTAATCCTTTCTACTTGTCCATTGGACTGGGGATGATATGCAGAAGAAAAATTTAATTTAATCTTGAGTTGTTTACAGAGAGCCCTCCAGAATTTAGACACGAATTGGACGCCTCTATCCGAGACAATCTGCGTAGGCAACCCGTGAAGACGAAAAATGTGTACAAAAAATTGTTTAGCCAACTGAGGCGCAGAAGGAAGACCAGGAAGAGGGATGAAATGTGCCATTTTGGAGAATCGATCAACGACCACCCAAATAACAGTGTTGCCACGGGAAGGGGGTAAATCAGTAATAAAATCCATACCAATCAGAGACCAAGGCTGTTCGGGGACAGGCAGAGGATGAAGAAAACCAGCGGGCTTCTGGCGAGGAGTCTTATCCCGGGCACAGATAGTGCAGGCTCGCACAAAGTCCACAACATCCGTCTCCAGAGTCGGCCACCAATAGAAGCGGGAGATGAGTTGCACAGATTTCTTGATACCCGCATGACCTGCGAGATGGGAGGAGTGACCCCATTTGAGGATTCCGAGGCGTTGGCGAGGAGAAACAAAGGTCTTTCCTGGAGGAGTCTGCCTGATGGAGGCAGGAGAAGTGGAGATCAGGCAGTCAGGTGGAATGATGTGTTGCGGAGAGAGTTCAACTTCTGAGGCATCCGAGGAACGAGAGAGAGCATCGGCCCTAATGTTCTTATCGGCAGGACGAAAGTGAATCTCAAAATTAAATCGGGCAAAGAACAGAGACCACCGGGCCTGGCGAGGATTCAGCCGTTGGGCAGACTGGAGGTAGGAGAGGTTCTTGTGGTCGGTGTAGATAATAACAGGAGAACTTGATCCCTCCAGCAGATGCCTCCATTCCTCAAGTGCTAATTTAATGGCTAGAAGCTCTCGATCCCCGATGGAGTAGTTCCTCTCCGCTGGAGAGAAGGTCCTAGAGAAAAAACCACAAGTGACAGCATGCCCGGAAGAATTTTTTTGTAGAAGAACAGCTCCAGCTCCCACTGAGGAGGCATCAACCTCCAATAGGAAGGGTTTGGAAGGGTCAGGTCTGGAGAGGACGGGAGCCGAAGAAAAGGCAGACTTGAGTCGTTTAAAGGCGTCTTCTGCTTGAGGAGGCCAGGACTTGGGATCAGCATTTTTTTTGGTTAAAGCCACGATAGGAGCCACAATGGTAGAAAAATGTGGAATAAATTGCCTGTAATAATTGGCGAACCCCAAAAAGCGTTGGATAGCACGGAGTCCGGAGGGGCGTGGCCAATCTAAGACGGCAGAGAGTTTGTCTGGATCCATCTGTAGTCCCTGGCCAGAGACCAAATATCCTAGAAAAGGAAGAGATTGGCATTCAAACAGACATTTCTCAATTTTGGCATAGAGTTGGTTGTCACGAAGTCTCTGAAGAACCATACGGACATGCTGGCGGTGTTCTTCTAGATTGGCAGAAAAAATTAGGATATCGTCCAGATATACAACAACACAGGAGTATAACAGATCACGAAAAATTTCATTGACAAAGTCTTGGAAAACGGCAGGGGCGTTGCACAGTCCAAAGGGCATGACCAGATACTCAAAGTGTCCATCTCTGGTGTTAAATGCCGTTTTCCACTCGTCCCCCTCTCTGATGCGGATGAGGTTATAGGCGCCTCTTAAGTCCAATTTAGTGAAGATGTGGGCACCTTGGAGGCGATCAAAGAGTTCAGAGATGAGGGGTAAGGGGTAGCGGTTCTTAACCGTGATTTTATTAAGACCGCGGTAGTCAATGCAAGGACGTAGGGAGCCATCTTTTTTGGACACAAAGAAAAATCCGGCTCCGGCAGGAGAGGAGGATTTACGGATAAAGCCCTTTTTTAGATTCTCCTGGACGTATTCGGACATGGCAAGAGTCTCTGGGGCAGAGAGAGGATAAATTCTGCCCCGGGGTGGAGTAGTGCCCGGGAGGAGGTCGATAGGGCAATCATAAGGCCTGTGAGGAGGTAGAGTCTCAGCTTGTTTTTTGCAGAAAACATCCGCGAAGTCCATATAGGCCTTAGGGAGACCGGTTACTGGAGGAACCACAGAGTTACGGCAAGGGTTACTGGGAACCGGTTTTAGACAGTTCTTGGAACAAGAGGACCCCCAACTCTTGATCTCCCCAGTGGACCAATCCAGGGTAGGGGAATGAAGTTGAAGCCAGGGAAGTCCAAGGAGAATTTCCGAGGTGCAATTGGGGAGGACCAAAAGTTCAATCCTCTCATGATGAGATCCGATGCTCATAAGAAGGGGCTCCGTGCGGAAACGTATGGTACAGTCCAATCTTTCATTATTTACACAATTGATGTAGAGGGGTCTGGCGAGACTGGTCACCGGGATGTTGAACCTGTTGACGAGAGAGGCCAAAATAAAATTTCCTGCAGATCCAGAGTCCAAGAAGGCCACTGTAGAGAAGGAGAAGGCAGAGGCAGACATCCGCACAGGCACAGTAAGACGTGGAGAAGCAGAGTAGACATCAAGGACTGTCTCACCTTTGTGCGGAGTCAGCGTACGTCTTTCCAGGCGGGGAGGACGGATAGGACAATCTCTCAGGAAGTGTTCGGTACTAGCACAGTACAGGCAGAGGTTCTCCATACGGCGTCGTGTCCTCTCTTGAGGTGTCAGGCGAGACCGGTCGACCTGCATAGCCTCCACGGCGGGAGGCACAGGAACAGATTGCAGGGGACCAGAGGAGAGAGGAGCCGAGGAGAAGAAACACCTCGTGCGAACAGAGTCCATATCTTGGCGGAGTTCCTGACGCCTTTCGGAAAAACGCATGTCAATGCGAGTGGCTAGGTGAATAAGTTCATGTAGATTAGCAGGAATTTCTCGTGCGGCCAGAACATCTTTAATGTTGCTGGATAGGCCTTTTTTGAAGGTCACGCAGAGGGCCTCATTATTCCAGGACAATTCTGAAGCAAGAGTACGGAATTGTACGGCATACTCGCCAACGGAAGAATTACCCTGGACCAGGTTCAACAGGGCAGTCTCAGCAGAAGAGGCTCGGGCAGGTTCCTCAAAGACACTTCGGATTTCCGAGAAGAAGGAGTGTACAGAGGCAGTGACGGGGTCATTGCGGTCCCAGAGCGGTGTGGCCCATGACAGGGCTTTTCCGGACAGAAGGCTGACTACGAAAGCCACCTTAGACCTTTCAGTGGGAAACAGGTCCGACATCATCTCCAGATGCAGGGAACATTGGGAAAGAAAGCCACGGCAAAACTTAGAGTCCCCATCAAATTTATCCGGCAAGGATAAGCGTATCCCAGGAGCGGCCACTCGCTGCGGAGGAGGTGCAGGAGCTGGCGGAGGAGATGACTGCTGAAGCTGTGGTAGTAACTGTTGTAGCATAACGGTCAGTTGAGACAGCTGTTGGCCTTGTTGCGCTATCTGTTGTGACTGCTGGGCGACCACCGTGGTGAGGTCAGCGACAACTGGCAGAGGAACTTCAGCGGGATCCATGGCCGGATCTACTGTCACGATGCCGGCTGGCAGGTAGTGGATCCTCTGTGCCAGAGAGGGATTGGCGTGGACCGTGCTAGTGGACCGGTTCTAAGCCACTACTGGTTTTCACCAGAGCCCGCCGCAAAGCGGGATGGTCTTGCTGCGGCGGTAGTGACCAGGTCGTATCCACTAGCAACGGCTCACCTCTCTGGCTGCTGAAGATGGGCGCGGTACAAGGGAGTAGGCAAAAGCAAGGTCGGACGTAGCAGAAGGTCGGGGCAGGCAGCAAGGATCGTAGTCAGGGGCAACGGCAGAAGGTCTGGAAACACAGGCAAGGAACACACAAGGAACGCTTTCACTGGCACTAAGGCAACAAGATCCGGCAAGGGAGTGCAGGGGAAGTGAGGTGATATAGGGAAGTGCACAGGTGAACACACTAATTGGAACCACTGCGCCAATCAGCGGCGCAGTGGCCCTTTAAATCGCAGAGACCCGGCGCGCGCGCGCCCTAGGGAGCGGGGCCGCGCGCGCCGGGACAGAACAGACGGAGAGCGAGTCAGGTAGGGGAGCCGGGGTGCGCATCGCGAGCGGGCGCTACCCGCATCGCGAATCGCATCCCGGCTGGCAGCGGAATCGCAGCGCCCCGGGTCAGAGGACGTGACCGGAGCGCTGCCGCGGGGAGAGTGAAGCGAGCGCTCCGGGGAGGAGCGGGGACCCGGAGCGCTCGGCGTAACAGCTACTATGCAGTCCTATGTATAGATATGAGCAAATCAATTCGATATAAATCGTGTTAAGTCTGAATTTTGCTTCATCCATGCTTCTGTTTACTGAGTGGCACCCCTCATTGTGCTGTACATACTTCTGTAAATAATGGCACTTCCATATCTAAATCAGTCCAAGTCCAAAATGAATTACAGTCAGATCCGCTAAATCAAACATGAAATGATTTTTAGGAGATATGCTCATCTGTACCAATGTGTTTCCATGTTTATAGACTACAACTAGATCCTGTGTCATCTGTCATGCTTTTAACTGTCCTCCACTAAGTGTATGTTATCAAGAATTATGGGATCAATGGAAGTATAACTGCTGGATCAGACTACACAGGTTTAATCTATTACAATGGAGACATAATAGAGTAACATAGTTCAAAAGGTTGAAAAAAGAAAACCTATCAAGTTCAATCTATATCCTTATTGTGTCCCTATTGTGTTGATCTAAAGGAAGGCAATGCCAATTGTCCCATACCAGGGGGAAAAATTCCTCCCCAACTCTAATATGGTAATCAAAATAAATCCTTGGATCAACATTTTGTCCCTATAAATCTAGTAACCATAGCTACTTCCTTGCCAAACCGGACTCCCACAGTGACTGACTTGACTGGAGACAAACTAAGCTGTGACTTTAGATTACTTGTAGACTTGTAACTTGTGGCGGCAAACTAGACTGCAGACACACTCTTAGGCTTGACTGCACCTCAGCAAAGACTCAGGAACTAAGAGAGAGAAGAGACTCCTCCCAGGGCTTTTATGGGGGAGACTCTGGTGGGGTACCATAGGTCACTCTTAAGTCACCTGATCACTGATACATCCTGGGTAACAATCACATGACAACTCACATGACAACTGATGATCACATGTTAACCTTTCTTCAAGATACAACATTCTTATGTACATAACATTGGGTATGATATACAATTACAGTAGAACAAATGAAGCGGGGCCCAGGGGACACTGCAGGGAGGCTGCCTGACAGGGCAGCAAGGGTATGGGGTAACAACTCCCGTACTGGGCCACCACACAATAAGAGGAAAGAATTTAGAATACTGAAAAAAGTAGGGAGGTACTATAAGATCATAAGGAGAAGAAAAAATTCTGTAAAAAAAACGAACACAATTTGCAAAAATTGCAATAGAAACAAAGATTGACGCAGAAAGCAAAAAGAACCCCAAAATATTCTTCACCTACATAAATATAAGAAACTTCAAACTGAAAATGATCACCCCCTTAGAAATAATCTGGGTGTAAAGGTGGAGGAGGATGAGGAAAAGGCCAATCTATTAATGTCTTCTTCTCTACTCTATTTTCACAGAAAAATCCTATGGCAGATGATATGGTAGAGTTAATGTTAATTTTACATCTCTAGGCACAGTACCAAATGCTTTGGAAAAATCAAGATACATGACATCCAGTGATTCTAGTCCAGTCTTAAGCTTGCCTCCTTATATAAACTGATCAGGTTAGTTTGATAGGACCGTTCCTTCATAGACTTACAGGATTTGCACACACTGGCCCTTATTTACTAAGAGTGGATTGTAGGTTTCTTTGTGGGTTTTAATTCCCTACAATTTATTTTCCACAGTATTTACTAAGGTTTCCCTACAGTTTCCACTTTCCCTACATTTTGCTTTTTTTTACACATGCTCTGATCTGTAGGGTTTTCCTCAGCTGAAATCCACCACATTTTCTGTGGAAACTTTAGTAAATATGTTGGGATTTTGTGAAAATGTTGGGAATACGCCCCTTTTCTGTGACCACGCCCCCTTTCACCCAACAGCCACGCGCCCTTTTCGGGTTTTCTTAGCAAAATGGAGAGTTAGTTGGGGGTTTTTCCATTCAGGTGCAAATTAAGGCGCAGACAGAATTTCAGGCGCATATTCTGGCGCAGACAGAATTTCAGGCGCAATGCGCCCGAAACTGGCGCACAACCTGACAAAACATGTCGGGTTTGCAATAGTAAATCAGGGCCACTGTGTACACAAAACAGTAGGCACATTTTTTAATTAAGACTAAGTTGCCTCATATTGTATTTTAGATTCACATTAACATCAAATTGAATAAGACGGAGCTGCAATACCAGACCCAATCAGTAGACAAAAGTGGTGCTGTTTCTGATGAGCTATAAAGACAGTCCTTTTTTGTAATCTCATACAATCCCTTTAAATGCTAAGTGGGCACAAATGCTTCATTTCTTCTTTCCAGACCTCAACCTCATAGTTTAACCCTTTGGCCCAGGAAAACCTCATTACATTGGCGAGAACAACACAATAACCAGCTATCCACCAGGAACATAATTGAAATAAGTTCCCAGTACAGTTTCCATGACATTGAGTCACAGTTAATGCTGGTAAAAGAGTTTTACTTTTGACCTGAGCAATTTCCTAGGTGTACGAATGAAATATGGTTGACATTGAGGTTACTGACAAAGAGTTCAAGGTCATCCCATGTCTGGAGAATGGAAGCCTTAGAATCTGTTTGCTTTTCAATGCCGTCTTGAGAAGATCAGGTCCAGCATCTTAATTACTAAGTCCCGCTATAATATATGCATTTCACTGAGGCAGGGCAAAGAAATTCTTACACATCAGCGCTCCTCGGGTGCATCGCTCTTTGTCATTTAATCATTTCAACCTTTGTATTCTGTCTGTGCTCTGAACAGTTAAACTGCAGACTTGCATATTTTATATAACCACCAGTACTACATAGCAACACAGTATAGATGTAGCAGAGCTGAATTAGTCATTTTACTACTATAGTTGTGTGCTATGATTGCTGACAGTAGTTCTGTACAGTAGGTTAACCCTACTCTCCTATATAAAATAAGATTTAAAGGGGTACTCCGCCCCTAGACATCTTATCCCCTATCCAAAAGGATAGGGGATAAGATGTCAGGTCACGGGGGGTTCCGCCGCTGGGGACCCCTGGGATCTCAGCTGCAGGACCCACCTGTTGCGGCTTCCGGAAACGCTGGAGGCTTCGGCTCCCGACCACAGTGACGTGAGATCGTGACGTCACGACTCCACCTCCGTGTGAAATCACGTCCCGCCCCTCAATGCAAGTCTATGGGAGGGGGCGTGACAGTCGTCACGCCCCCTCCCATAGACTTGCATTGAGGGGGCGGGGCGTGACATCACACGGGGCGGAGTCGTGATGTCACGTTCTCACGTCACCGTGGTCGGGAGGCGTTAGGATGAGAGCCTCCAGCGCTGCCGGGAGCCGCAACAGGTGGGTCCTGCAGCCGAGATCCCGGGGGTCCCCAGCAGCGGGACCCCCGCGATCTGACATCTTATCCCCTATCCTTTCGATTGGGGATAAGATGTCTAGGGGCGGAGCACCCCTTTAAAGTGGCCCTAGTACCAAAAAATGTTTAGCTAAGCATTAGTAGTACATTTATCTTATTTAGTACTACCATTTGTTTGCTGCCTTGACAGCCCTGTCACAACCTTTCATCTTAGCTTTGCAGTCAATTCGATAAAGCTGGAACTTCAGAAGGGAAGTGACATCACCAGCCCTCAGCGGATAATTCTGCTTCCTTGCTCTACAGGGTATATGCTGTCTGTATCAGGCTTTACAACATTTATCTGTCATGTCTAAGAGTTGCCGATAGCATTGGATAGCTGCTAGGCTATGGTCAGAAGATTGAAGCGGAGCATGCCAGCGCTAGGACCGTTCGGAAATGCGCCCTCTTATAGACAGCAATTCATTTCCATGCAGACTTTGCAGAGAGAATAGACATGTTTATTTTTTCTGTGGAGTCCGCACAGAAATGCATTACCGGAATTGTGATTTCCGCAGCAGAAACATCTGCCGCAGAACTTCCACCATGTGCACAATGCAGCAGAATCCTATTGAAATCAATGGGACTCTGCTACTGCCGAAATTCTGTCGTGTGAACATAGCCTTTGGGTATAAAACTAAATTTTTACTTTCTTGAAGCTGATGGTGGGGGCCAAACTTATCATGCTTTATTATTTCTCAGTCAAGTGTCAAGAAGGAGGAGCTGACCTTTAAGCCGTTCCCTGCACATCAATCAAGTACAACCACCATCCGCTCCAGGAAAAATACAGTTTGCTAAACAAGCAGCTATATAACAGTTGACATATTCCCTTTAACACAGATGTCTCATGAAGGCATATGGGATATCAAAAAGGGGATCTTTTGTTATGAGCCAGAATAGAAAGCTGCTAACAAACATTGCTTCTTAATCTTTCGGACCTGATTCAATCATATATTACATGCAATGCCTTAGATTCAAATGACAATATGCAATTCCCCATTACCCCTGTAGTGGCCACTGTAGGGAAAATGAGCACCTGTTTCCCGGGGATTTTGCAGCAATCAGATGAGTGAGTCTCATAGTAAAGGGGTTTCTTTAATAAGTCAATCCCATTATAGATAAGACTGGATTCATACACAGTATTTTGGGGCCTTGTTACAAAAATCAGCATTGGGTCCAAAATACAAAAAAAGGTTAAAAATTCCATTATAGTTTTCCCTTGCATCAGTTCCACTTCTGGTTTTGTTAACTACTGACCAAAATAAGGGCCAAAATACTGTCTGTGAATCTAACCTAAAGGTGCTCATAGGCTTTTATTTCTTTATGATATGAATGCATGCGCGTCGTGACCAAGCATGCATATGTTTTTTACAGATAGATGAGGGAAGGTTGCTGCCAGACACTTCTTAAAGGGTACCTCTCATCAAATAAACTTTTGATATATTTTAGATTAATGAATGTTGAATAACTTTCCAATAGCATGTTAATGAAAAATATGCTTCTTTCTATTGTATTTTTCCCGATCAGTCCTGTCAGCAAGCATTTCTTACTCATGCTGGAGTCCTAAACACTCAGAGCTGCCAGCCTGCTTTGTTCACAGCCAAACAGGCTGTGAACAAAGCAGGCTGGCAGCTCTGAGTGTTCTCTTTTGTGAACAAAGCAGACTGGCAGCTCGTAGTGTTTAGGACTCCAGCATGAGTCTGAAATGCTTGCTGCAAGGACTGGTAGGGAGACCCCTAGTGGTCATTTCTTCAAAGTGGAAAATTAAATAGAAAGAAGCATATTTTTTAATAACATGCAATTGTGAAATTATTCTGCATACATTAATCTATAATATATCAAAAGTTTTTTTGATGAGAGGTACCCTTTAAGCTGGCCATACAATATGAGATAAAGGTCAGCCAAAATAGATGATTTTGGCTATGGTAAATCCCATGTACAGTTTCTTGAGAGAAGGCGGGAGTATTGAAAATCAACATGCCCAATTCACTTTTCCCAAATGTAGTGAAGCAACAACAATACATTTTAATATACGGTGCAAACCCCTCTTCATCTCCAGTGCCATATAGCCTATGTTTCTACTAGATATCAGAACCTGAGAAAACTGCAATATTTTTATTTTATTTTTTTATATGGACAAAATGATAAATGCTGTCAAACCATTAAATTGCCTTTTGTGCAATAAAAAATAAATAAAAGGGTAATTCTTGTATGACAGTGTCCCTTTAACACAGTACAACATGACAGTGAGATGTCAGCACTTCTGCACTTGACACTCACAGCTCTACTATTTCCGGATATGGCTTTTCTTTTTGATCTCTTTGTTGTGAATCATCAAACCAAATTAAGTCCATTTGACATGACTGTATAATTAATAAAAGATTAGATGTAATGAACGTCAACAAAGGAGCGCGACCACAACAAAGCCGGAACAGAGGCGTGAGTTTAGTCTGACTAGTGTAAAGCAGAGTGATTCATCTGGGATTAAGAGCAGAGATCTGCCTCCAGCTGTAGTTAACTCTTATGAAAACACAGAGTAACCTATCTGTGAGGTGAGCTGCATCATAATAGGGGGATAGTAGCAGAAGTGAAAGGTGCAACACAATGGAAGGAGGCCATTATACTCATCACCCTATGGGCTTTGTTAAGCTTGTTAAATATAGTGGTCCCTCAAGTTACAATATTAATTGGTTCTGGGACGACCATTGTATGTTGAAACCATTGTATGTTGAGACCAGAACTCTATGGAAACCCGGTAATTGGTTCTGAAGCCCCCAACATGTCATCCAAAAATAGGAAAAAGTGAGAATTAAAGAAAAAATAAGTAGATAACTAATATAGATAAAGCAAATCCTCACATATAAAAGTAAGAAAGATCTGCTGGGAGCAGTAAATAATGGTCTATGTCAGCGTTTCCCAAGCAGGGAGCCTCCAGCTGTTGCAAAGCTGCAAAACTACAACTCCCAGCATGCCCGGACAGCCTTCGGCCTTCGGCTGTCCGGGCATGCTGGGAGTTGTAGTTTTGCAACAGCTGGATGCACCCTAGTTGGGGAACACTGGTCTATGTAGTGGACAGGAGCTTCTTCAAGGTCCTGTACAGAACACACAGTGTCCTAAAAAAGTAACATGGAGTTGACCTCACCTGGTGTCCAAATGAGCAGGTAAAGTGTACAGAACATGTAATACCTCCCTGTACTGTAGCGGGTGCTATCAGACACCAGTCAGTGCATACGCTTCAGTAATACAGGGGTTTTACCAGTGAATGCCCATTTTGATTGGTCGGTTCTTTCAGCCATTGACAGGTATCACAGATCTGGACTGTCTGTAACATTGTATGTTGAGTCTGGTTTCAACTTACGATGGTCCAGAAAAGATCATTGTATGTTGAAACTATTGTATGTTGAGGCCATTGTAAGTTGAGGGATCACTGTATTAACAATAATAAGCGGGATCCCTCAATAAGCAAGTATGAAGAACTGCTATAAAAAAAAAATGTTCCCGCCCTCATGGATGTATGGCTATTCCCTTGAAAACGATGTAATGCTACATTTCCCCTGTAGAGGCCGCTGAAGGAGAATGTATGGCAGGTCAGAGCATTTTTGCCACTAACAGCTGATCACTACTGGTAGCCTTTTTAAGCCTTAAAGGGGTACTTCAGTGACTCGCACAGGTAAAGCCATGTCCCCATTCTGAAAAGCGCAGGAGGATAAGGCTGGTGTTGGGGGTCTGAACTACAGTGAGACAGTGACAGAAATCGTCATCAGGGGTTGCAATATTTCCTCAAGTGACCTTTCATATGGGGACACAAGGTTTATGGAAGCGCATATGTCATCCAGAAAAAGGGTGAGATAAGGGGAATTCAGGAAATTGTTAAACTCCCTGAAAAGACTTGCTTAGGGAAATTGCTATAAGAGGCAGGTTTGGCAGTGGGTCTTTTCATTCCCCTTCCTAGACCAGTCCAGATTTGCATATTGGCCCTAACTCAGTACAGGTGCTAAAGACATTGGGGGACATGTATCAAAGATTTTACCCCTGTTTTGTGTGTATTTTTTTGCGCAATTTTTTTGCGCACGTTTTGGTAGAGCATGTCCTCCAGAGGTGGCTGAATCAGGGTACTTTGGAGTGACATCTATAGTACACATGGATTTATTAACTGCATACTTTTTTTTTACACCAAAAATTTTGCCGCAAGAGCTGTTTTTTTTTGCGCAAATATAAGCCATCTTGGACTTAACGTAGCAAGATGCTCTAAATCATTGATTCTATTTTCCAAAGAGTGGATTTAGGAGATTACTATATTTACCCGCAATTTATGAAGCTCATTGCACTTGATTGATAAATTTAGCGCTTCTGCACATAATTTAGAATTCGGGAAAAGGGGTAAAATGCTTCTACCATACACAAATAATGATACATGTCCCCCATTGAGCTTACAAAAGGTGTAACCATGTCTGCACTGAGAGGCTATGAAGAACATTTGATGAGAGTTGGAGTCTTAAGGTGGGCAGCTTAAAAAAATGACATGTATTTACCTTGTGAGAGTAACACATTTCTGGTGATTGTTTTGATGGGTGGCTGGTAGTAAGCCACCTGTGCAGAAAGGGAAGATTTTGTACAGTTGGCACTGGGGAAAAGGGATTTGTATTGTATTTATGTTATGCCTAAAGGCTGGATTTGTTTTGTTACTGAAAAATAAAGACAGGAGAAGCCCTGTTTAAATGTTACTTCCATGTCCTGCCTTTTACTGCTATTTTGCCGCTATTTGAATGGTTCTACAAAGCTAATTCCCACAATATATATGTGACACTTGCATCATAGAAAGAATTGCATTATATGAAGAAGATCTATATACAACAATGCTACTTCATCTCATACACACTATTTTTCTCTCTGTTTAATGTTCCTTCACACAATTTCACACCATTGTACTCTTTGTGGACACAGGGAAGCCTTCTGGTCCATTAGTTATTTTAAGGTAAAAATGTGAGCAGTTTTGAAAGCAGCAGACGCATAGCCTTACTGCTCTGTGAGCTTTCATAGCCACGGTTGGCGTTAAGAAGGGGAACCGGTGTGAACCAAATTGTCATTGCTTCAGGATAGATTGTTACTGTTCAGTAAATGCACACAAATGAATGCAGCGGGAGGTGGCCCTATCAATAATATATAGAGCTTTTTTTATTCTGTCCATGGTGTTCATAAGAGACAGCTGACAGCTGCATCTACTGTACAGAGGGAATGCCATCCAGGAGGAGGTGTACTTGGCACTGCCCCTGGGCTTCACACTCGGCCAGGCTTTCAGTGCTTTCACACAGGCCACAATTTGCATGGTATTCACTGGTCAGCTCCTAGTAAAAACAAATGGAAATGTGTGAGCCACAACAGCTGGCAGAGAATATAAAATGTCAGAATACATATAATGGGCAACAACATCCCTTGAGGCTTAACACCATTTCATATATAGATAATGGGACTGGGCAAATGTCACTTTGTCTATAGAATGCCAAAGTCATTTACGTTACCAACAATTCCACTTTTGAAAAAAAAAATTTGATAATTTATTGCACACTGTGGTAATCTTAAATGCTGTTTAAACCCACTAATACCCTAAATTTAAACATTTATTTTCCTTTTTTTAGTCTGCTTAGATGACTTGAACATGTGATCACTTGAACAGTACATTGAAATACTAATGCATATATGTGTAGTGTTTTGTCATTGCAAAAGGTAGGGCATACTAGGAGAACTAAGACATTTATTAGGCCCCTAGCTGCCATGATAGCTGCTCAGCACTCAGTAATTGTATCATGGAGGAAAATGATGACAGAAGCCATTCTTTTCCCCAAGTGCAATGGTCACTATTAACTAAGAGTTTAAACAGCTGGGAGTGGAGCTTTGTCAGATCCCAGTCATTGCAGGTAGGTAGAGACAAATGGACTTCAAAGGTGCCGTGGGTCTTTTGCGGCACTGACTCGGAACAGGCACATCAGGTGAGTATAAAAAGTTTATTAAAATGCAACGCGTTTCACAGCACATGCGCTGCTTCATCAGGCATGCCTGATGAAGCCACGCATGTACGGTGAAACGCGTTGCATTTTAGTAAACTTTTTATACTCACCTGATGTGTCTGTTCAGAGTCAGTGCTACAAAAGACCCACCGCACCTTTGAAGTCCATTTGTCTCTACCTACTTGTTTGGGAGGCTGCAGACTGGGCTCTAACAATTCTTACACACTGTCCATTGTTGTGTGTGAGCTCACACAACCACCTGGGGTAAGAGGCTTTAAAAAGAATCCTTCTATCAATACCTACACAGTCGGTTTTATGCTAGTGAGCGCTCTCTTTTATATTTTTATTGCAGGTAGGTGTCAGCTGACAGCTGCATAACACAGCCAGCACCTGCTGTGCTTGGAGCAGGCTCAGTTTACATGTCAAAAGTCAGAAAGGAGTTAATACATTGTTACGGTTATGAGGATACCTACTATATGTATATTAGGTGGTATGCCTAAAATGAATGTACCCTGCCCAGGGTATCTCCACGTATACCATGTATTCCACGGGCAATGTAGTCAGGCTGCCCTGGGGTCTTTCAGTGGACCCTAAGCTGTCTGCCCATAGGTGGTTTGAGTGCAGATTACAGAACAAGAATGCTCTGTGACATGATAAAAGTAAAGTCACCCTTAGAGCTTTTCTCAGGGGTGTAACCTCCTGGATAAAGAAAAACGGGGGATCCAGCACTAGAAGAAAGGCATCTTTTTTGTAAATCCTCAGATTAAAACAGCATACAAACACTTCAACCCGTCATGTTCATCCTGATGTGTTTCGAGTGCATGCGCTCGAAACGCGTCAAGTTGAACATGATGAGTTGAAGTGTTTGTAGGCTGTTTTAATCTGAGGATTTACAATAAAGCTGCCATTCTTCTAGTGCTGGATCCCCCGTTTTGCTTTATTCATTAATTGGACATTGGAGTCTGAGTGCAGGTCCGTGCACGAAGTGAGGTGAGATGGACTTTCTCTATATATTTCTGCGTGTAACTTCCTGGGTCTTATCTATAATAGGGTCCTCCCATACCTACCATGTGCCAATACTGCAGTTGGATTCCCATTTATCAGTGATGAGCCCTTTAAGTAAATGTCTTTTAGAATATCCAAGCAGAAGAGAAGTTAAACTTTATGTCCTATTCAATATAAACCTCAGTAACATTATTTGATAGCTAAGTGGGATCCGAGTGTTTAGAATCCCTTGTCACCTTACATTCTGATCTGTTTGACTAGCGACTGCCCACATTACTCTCTGAATTGCCAGCAGGCCTAACCTGATGGGAATGCTCTGAAATATTGATGCTGAAAAAAGCATACACTCTATGGCTTTCAAAATAATTTTGCCGTCAAAAACTTCAGCCAGAAAATTTTAGCTTTGGCCCCAGGGATGGTATTTGCAATTACCCACATGTCAGCAATTGTACCGTGTATAAGACAGGAATAACAAGACATATTTTGGGAAAGAGTGTGGGCTTCATACATGAAGGGGAACTACTAGAATGGAGTTTCAAGTTTGACATGAACAGAAACACAAAAGAAACTAAATTCAAAGCTTCCAAGGGGTATTTAGGCTGCAGGGTGGGTGCAAGGCTCTTTTCACACCACATTTTGGTGTACCACAGGCCTTTGTCATATAGCTATACTGTGTGGTATACTTTTTTTTTATTTTATTTTTATTTTTTACAGGACCCTGCTCTATGGAATAGCACAGAAAATGCAAACCTCACCAGAAAGTGCCTGAACAGAGGCCAAAATGACACCTTTCTGGATTACATTGGGTGATATATATATAAGTAGGTTTACAGTATGTGCTGGGAGGTTTCCCAAGGCATACAGCAAATGGGCACCACTGGAATGGTTGGTACGTACCTGCCAGACAGTGGACAGTGGCGGATCCAGAGGGGGGGGGGCAACGGGGCACCTCCCTGCCACTATTCGAAGTGCTGAGATTTTCCGTGGGGACATTCCCCCCATGCAAATATTGCCTGATAGTGCCCCTCCCGAGATTAGACTCTGGATCTGCCACTGACAGTAAATTACATGCTTAGAAAGGATCTGCACTTGTCTTGGGGCTAAATGGCTGTCTTGTGAGATTACCATAACGCTGTGGCTATCTTTTTGTGAACTGGCTATTTCCTGATGGAGTTCCCTCCCTCCTTGTTTTTAAGGGTGAGGTCACTTTCCTGCCTCCCACACATCAGCCACCCCACACATTGAAACACAAATGAGATGCCTTCTATGCAATAGACCAGTGTTTTCTGACCTGGGTGCCTACAGCTGTTGCAAAAATACAATTAGCAGAACCCACCGGTCAATCCACCCATTGAAGCAGGACAGGCTCCCTGTCATCACCTAATTAGTGATGTAATGTCTTAGCCCGCACTGCAACTTGGGAAAACCTGAGACAACAGTAATTTTATATGCTGTTAAAAAAATAAAAATAACACTTTGGGCCAAAAATCACCAAAAAATTGCGAAACCACCATCACGCAGAAGTACAGACACTATATTATGAACTTCACTTACTTTACAGCCCCTGTAGCCTTGTCAAATAAAAAAAAAAAAAAAAAAAAAGATCCAGGAATACCCCTTTAACACAAAGGGTACTTAGTGTTAAGGCTATTAGCGGCAGCCCTCAGCTGAGGGCTGCCTGGTATGTCGCGGGCTTTTGAAGTGTATACATGTCATGTGTCATTAAGGGGTTAAATAAAAAATATTTTCCCAACAAACCCCTTTACGTTCACATGTAAAGTATCTGTTGCAAATTTTTCTACATCATTTTCTGCTGATGATTTTGCTACTAATTGACTCCAATGGATAGGAAAATCAGCTGCAACAAATACACAGCAAAATATGCAGAAAAATATGTATTGTGTGAAAATACTCTTAAAGGAGATGTCCGGTATGGACTATTCTTATTCCATCCTGCCGCGTGACGTCCCAGGCTAAAGGAAGTAGGAAGCAGACAGCCCGGCCAACCGATCAGCTGTTGCGGAGCTCTGGGGGAACGTAGGAAGGTAAGTGAAAGTATTTCTCTTTTATGCAGCCAGGGCAGGATGGAATAAGAATAGTCCGTACCGGACATCTCCTTTAATGAGAATGTGTCTGTTTCAATTTCCTTATTGTCATTTTTTCCTAATTTTTTTTTTTTTTTGTACGTTGTTTTGGGGGCTGCCATTTTTCTGAGCTGTATTTAAAAGCATTTAATGATATACTTCCCTGTAGGACCCATGGACATAGACAAAAATTGACAGGAGTTGTCCCACAAAAATAAATTAGAGACTTTACTGGGCATTTTTTGTGACTTTTGTGAGGTCATTCTACAGGTAGGGGGAGACTAATCTCTGCTGTGAATGGTAGTGGATCCAGTGTTATCTCTCTTCCAGTGTCACCTTTTACTGTTCTCCTGTCTTTGCTTAGAAGAAAGTTATTACTGAGAAGTGATCTGTACAGAGCAAAAAGTCTCAGCTTAGTTTTAGACCTAGTTTCCAGAATGGAAACTGCAAGATTGCAAAATTATTATAAAATATAGATAGTATAATGGAAAATTCGAAAAACAATGTCACAAAAAATACTTTACAAATATGGTTAACATAAAAACCTTAAAAAAAACCTTAAAAAAATAAGTCATTTTCTGATGACACATTCCCTTTAAGGGAGTAACTTCCTAGCAGGTCAGTAGATAGGAAGTTCTACCCTTATTGATAAAGGTGCCTTAAAGTCGTAGTTAAGGATTACTGTGATTGATGGAGATAATTGGTACACACTTTGGTGGACAGGGAAATAAAAATCCTAAACTTTCTAGCTTTTTGTCAATGATGATCATACAGGATGTTAGCCCGATTCCAACCATTATTATATGACCTTATTGTTATTTAGAGTCAGAACTTATTGGGCATATTGGCCCAAATAAATATTTTGTAACAGTGCCCACCACCATCTATGTGACATTTATATTATTGGTGTTGTTTTATGTCATTAAGAAGTAATTGGTAGCCCTCAGGCTCTAATGTTTTTATAGCCTCTATAGCTCCCCCCTGCGGTTACTTGTACCACCCCTGCACAAAGATGAAAAGAAATCCTAGGAGGAAGCAGGGAGAGCAGGACAGAATAAGAGCATAAAAGGAGATCTATGTAGAAAAATAACGTATTCCCTATCGACAGGTGGGGTGCCCCCCATGATCACAGGGATGGGACCCGATGCTCAGTGAGGAGCGCGTGCTGCAGCTGGCATGCACACCAGTCATTCCTATGGGAGCGCTAAAAAGACCCGAGTACAGTTCTCGGGGATCATCGGCGCTCCCAAAGAAATGAATGGAGCACATGCTGTGTACCGGTAGATGACGCATGCTCCTCACCCAGATGACCCCCCCCCCCCCCCCCCCCGGACACAGGGGATAAGTACATTTTTGCCGGAGTAATCCCTTAAATGTATGTAGGTGATCAGGTGACCAAAAATGCTTTTTCATAGCTCTGCTCCTCTAGTAAGAGAAATACCTCATACACACAGAGAGACATACAGTAAGCGGGAGGCTCCTTACAATAATGTTGTTTGCAAAACTGAATTGCAAAGTGTATTCATAGCAGTAAAAAAGATAAAAGTCACCAAGGTAAGGTGTAACAGAAACAAACAAAGGAAATTATAATTTTTTTTAATACGTACGGTGGCGGTTAGTTTTCGTTATTCATAGGTTATTATCATCACCATTGCTTTTATTATGACCAAGGTGTTATATGCATGTGCCAGGTAATTGCTGTATCCAGCCCATTACAATGAGTAACAGGATAGTTCTCATACCGTGAAATTCTGTATGTTTCGTGCACTTATTATTCCTACATGTCCCCGTTCTAGTACAGGCTAGCCAGCTGGCTAAGCTAGAATAGAGCAAGGCTGCCCCCTCTAGCAACCAAGAGGATACTGGACTGTATGCAGCGTTCAGTTTCTATTCTCAATACACAATGTAGCGTATATAGCAGTTGCAAAACTACAACACCCAGCATGCCTGGACATCCGTTGGCTGTCCAGTCATGCTGGGAGTTGTAGTTTTGCAACAGCTGGATGCCCACAATTTGAAGTCCACTGTTGTAACATCGGTTTCAGGATAATACAACACATGGCTTAGCAAGTGTCACTACACATTTTCATCAGGACCCGTTTGGATGATGTTTGATAAGTAAGCAGCGGGGGCTTAAACTCTTACAACACAGGAATTGGATGGGGAAAGAGTATGTCTGGCAGGTTTTGAGGGAAGCAGGCACATCATCGGGGGTCCGGGGGCAGTGTATAAGGCAAAGGAAAAGAGGGCACTGGGCAGTATACAAGGCGAAGTAGAAGAGGACACTTACAGTATTGAAGGAATGGTAGTAGAGGGCACTGGGCATTATAGACATAGTAGAAGAGGGCACTGAACAGTATAGACAAAGTAGAGGGCACTGGGCAGTACAGACAAAGTAGTAGAGGGCACTGAGCAATATAGACAAAGTAGAGGGCACTGGGCAGTACAGACAAAGTAGTAGAGGGCACTGGGCAGTACAGACAAAGTAGTAGAGGGCACGGGGCAGTATACAAGGCTCCGTAAAAGAGGACATTTTGCAGTGTAGGTGGAATGGTAGTACAGGGCATCGGGCAGTATAGGCAAAGTAGTAGAGGGCACTGGGCAGTATATGAGGCACAATAGTGTAGGGTACTGGGCAGTATAGGAGGCACAGTAGTGTAGGGTACTGGGCAGTATAGGAGGCACAGTAGTGTAGGGTACTGGGCAGTATAGGAGGCACAGTAGTGTAGGGTACTGGGCAGTATAGGAGGCACAGTAGTGTAGGGTACTTGGCAGTATAGGAGGCACAGTAGTGTAGGGTACTGGGCAGTATAGGAGGCACAGTAGTAGAGGGTACTGAGCAGTATCGAAGCAACAGTATTAGGGGGCACTAGGCAATATAAGAGGCACACTTGTAGAGGACACTGAGCAATATAGGAGGCAATGTAGGAAAGGACACTGGGCAGTATAGGACACACACTAGTTTAGGGCACTGGGCAGTATAAGAGGCACACTTGTAGAGGACGCTGGGCAGTATAGGAGGCACACTTGTAGAATATACTGGGCAATATAGTAAGGCTATGTACACAGTATCATTGTTTTTATAATCCTTGGTATCCCAGGGTTTACCCGACAAACAATGGCCCTTATTAACCATTGTGAACCCCACCTGTTTTGTCGGGTTGTGAACCATATTTGGTCAAAATTTGCGCCAAAAAATGCAAAATGTACCAACACTCAATTTTACTCAGAAAACCCGAAAAGGGGGCATGTCCTCCGGTGAAAGGGCATGGTTGTTGAAAAGGGAGTGTGTTCCCAACATTAAAAAAAATAATAATTCCCAACATATTTACAAAGTTTTCCACAGAAAATGTAGTGGACTTGAGCTGAAGAAAACCGTACAGATCAGAGCAGTGGTATAAAAAGCAAAATGTTGGGAAAAGCGCAAAAAATGGGACAATACTTGTAGAGAATTAAAACACACAAAGAAAACTATACAAAACACTCAGGGCCAATATGTTTTTTTTGTTTTTTTCTTCAATAAAGCACCTAAACAACATTTGTTTTTACACTCATTAACCCCTTCCCATGACATCAGTTTGTCTATTTATTTATTTATTTTACTAACATAGCCATGTGCTTTTTATTGTACCTTATAATGTATTGTGAAACTATTAAAGATTTACTGTCATTTGAATTAGCTTTAAAAATGTCAGACAGGCATGTCAAAAGTTAAGATCAGTTGGGATCTCAGAGACCCCCTTCCATCATTTGTTATAGCAGGTTGTCAGCCTGCATCATTCCCTGGCTTGGTGCACAGTCTGACTGATTACAGAAGACACCCTTTATCTGTCTTTACTATTATATGTATTTTTTTTTTTTTTTTCATACTTGTAAACACTTTATAGTAACTATAGGTTTTTAGGTCCGATCACAAAGCAGGATACAGGGCAAAAATAAGCCAACCAGAGTCATGTGACTCCAGTCAGCTCATTCAAATGAATCTGGTCCCCGTTTTACATAGTTACATAGTTACATAGTTACATAGTTAGTACGGTCGAAAAAAGACATATGTCCATCAAGTTCAACCAGGGAATTAAGGGGTAGGGGTGTGGCGCGATATTGGGGAAGGGATGGGATTTTATATTTCTTCATAAGCATTAATGTTATTTTGTTCCATGAATGTATCTAACCCTGTTTTAAAGCTGTTAATTGTTCCTGCTGTGACCAGTTCCTGAGGTAGACCGTTCCATAAATTCACAGTCCTCACGGTAAAGAAGGCGTGTCGCCCCTTGAGACTAAACTTTTTCTTCTCCAGACGGAGGGAGTGCCCCCTCGTCCTTTGGGGGGTTTAACCTGGAACAGTTTTTCTCCATATTTTTTGTATGGGCCATTAATATACTTATATACGTTTATCATATCCCCCCTTAAACGTCTCTTCTCAAGACTAAACAATTGTAACTTCTTTAATCTCTCCTCATAGCTAAGATGTTCCATGCCCCATATTAGTTTAGTCGCGCGTCTCTGCACCCTTTCCAACTCCGCAGTGTCCCTTTTATGGACAGGTGCCCAAAACTGAACAGCATATTCCAGGTGAGGCCGTACCAATGCTTTATAAAGGGGGAGTATTATGTCCCTGTCCCTTGAGTCCATGCCTCTTTTGATACATGACAATATCCTGCCGGCTTTGGAAGCAGCAGCCTGACATTGCATGCTATTCTGTAGTCTGTGATCTACAAGTACACCCAGATCCTTCTCTACCAGTGACTCTGCCAGTTTAATCCCCCCTAAGACATACGATGCATGCAGGTTATTAGTACCCAGATGCATAACTTTACATTTATCCACATTGAACCTCATTTGCCAAGTGGATGCCCAGACACTTAGTCTATCCAAGTCATCTTGTAACTTATGCACATCCTCTATAGACTGTACCATGCTACAAAGCTTGGTGTCATCTGCAAAGATAGAAACAGAGCTGTTAATACCATCCTCTATATCATTGATAAATAAATTAAACAACAGCGGGCCCAACAAGACATTGTGTGAACCCAGCCTAATGCGATTTTTTTTTTTTTCAAATAGATTTTTTTGGCAGGAAAATAACAGTAGCTTCCCATTGAAGAGATCGGTACACAATTTTTCTGTGTGAAATTCCATCACATCAACATGCCTTTAGGGTTGAGAGGAGGACATGCAAATACCATGTCTTTGCCCTTTGGCGTCTCTGCTGGGTGACCTCCTAAGCAGGACAGACATTACGGAGCTGACGCCTGCCCACATAAAAGTTATAAAGGATAAGACAATGATGTAGTGAAAAGGTGGCATAAAGGGGGGGGGGGGGGGGGAGAGAAATTTAAAATTAATTTATTACTTTGTAAGTTAAGAGGGTTCATGGAATTATCCCTTTAAATAAAGTCTTAGAATTAGTTTTGGTGTACTTTGTGTTCTTTATAGTTGAAGAGCAGGGACAGAGCTTCGCACGTAACCAGCAAGCGTTAACACTAGTTCACAGCTTTATTATAAAGCTCCTTGACGTTGGTTTGCACGTTCTTGTCATCTCCAAGAAAATTGATAGTTGAAAATGCTAGAATTCTTTCCGATATAAAACAAGAAAACAAGATTTATAAGGTAAACGTAAAAGCTGGGAGAGTATTCAGGGGTGCAGAATTAATTTCACCAGAAGTGGAAGGGTTTAATCCACAGCAGAATGGCTCTTGACTCTTTGGGCACATAAATGTCACATTGTGCAGGTAATCCATCATCGTCTCGTGTACGCAGCCTTGTGCTTGATAAGGCCAAATGCTATGGGAATGATTAGAAGAAAAGAAAAACAACACAACGTGACATTATAAAAGTACTGGTGGCTCAATCCTCGCAGACAAGATTTCTTACCCCTCATCTCTACAATTTAGGGCATGAATATTTATCACTTTAAAGCCCATGCAAATCGGATCAGCAATTATAACAGGATGACAATGGCGCACAACGGCAATGATGTTCTGATTCATTAACCTCTTGGCTGATGGTATTTGTGTACCGCCGGATAGGAGTTAATGTTTTGTAGATTGATGGTAATCAGGTGCTAGACGTATAGAAGCCTCCGCTGGGGTAATGTCCTGTGACTGATATGATTAACGCAAGAGTCATGCCTTACTGAGCTGTGACTCCAGTAACCTAATGGGACTAAACTTTGCTCAACTTTGCAGTCCGCTTCTCTCAAACTAGATGTAAGGATCAGTGTTACCAAAGTTAAGAGATTAATATCCAATTCCATGCATGGGTAAAAAATTTCAGTGTGACTGTAAGCTACTTTGATGGTGCCTGTGTCTACCTGCAGTTCTAGGCTTGAACCCACTTTAGAAAAAAATTCTGGGGTCCATCCACCACCCTATACAGAACATGTGCAAGCACTTTGAATGGGTACTCCACTGGAAAACATTTTCTTTCAAATCAACTGGTGCCAGAAAGTTAAACAGATTTGCAAATTACTTCTATTAAAAAATCCCAATCCTTCTAGTACTTATCAGCTGTTATATACTACAGAGGAAGTTCTCTTCTTTTTGAATTTCTTTTCTGTCTGACCACAGTGCTTTCTGCTGACATCTCTGTCCACATCAGGAACTGTCCAGAGCAGGATAGGTTTGCTATGGGGATTTTCTCCTGCTCTGGACTGTTCCTGACATGGACAGAGGTGTCAGCAGAGAGCATCTGTGGTCCGGCAGAAAGGAACTTCAAAAAGAAAATAACTTCCTGTGTATTATACCGCAGTTGAAAGGATTGGGATTTTTTTTTATAGAAGTACAAATCTGTTTAACTTTCTGGCACCAGTTGATTTAAAAGAAAATGTTTTCCAGTGGAGTACCCCTTTATTGTCTCCAAACACATTAGTCAAAAGTCAGCCAAATCAAGACTTTAGTTGGGACCAGCCAACTGTCTAAAGTGTAAGAGGTCCCCCCAACTCTCCCCAGACACATGATATCAGGGAGAGAAGGATTGTGCATGGTAGATTTTGTCCTCAGAGATAAGCCAGCCACCAGAGCTGTGTGGCAGCAACTTACCTCTCCTCTCTCCAGCTGTGCGATCCTTCATGTGAATGGGGAAATCAGGAGAGATAGCTGTCAGCCAAATGAACTTTCTTTAGTTACATTGTATTCTTGTTTCACTAAACAAAATGGATATAGAATAAGATTTAAAAGGTTAACCTTTAAAGTAAACCTGCCACCACTTCCATGCTGCCTAAACTATGAGTAAATGTGGGTAAATTAGTAAAAAAAAAAAAAAAAAAGATGAATAAATGAGTAAAAAGTAGACTTTCCCCTTCTCCCTGCCCCATAAGCTTTGATTGATAGATTTCTATCTGTTGGGTATCAATCAAAGTACAGAAGCCACTGGAGACCACCCCAATTATTCTTGGTTCAGGCAGCATGAAGGTGCTGTCAGGTTCCCTTTAGGAAATACTCTATTGACATGTCATTGGTGCCATATGGACCATGGTCCACTAGAGAATGCTCTAGTACTATGGTCGGCTAGTCAAACCTTGTCTCTCCGTGACATGGAGGACAATAAAATTGGTCACCAGTGTTTTTTTTTTCCCCAAACTTCCAATATAGGACTCTGCAGGGTGGCCAGTGTCTTCTATCTACTGGCAACTGATAAAAGTATGTACTCATTTACACAAATGGGTTACTGTACCAGTTCACCTGAAACCTAATTTTCCAACCTTTACTGCCTTAGGAGCAAGTGTTCAGACGTAGGTTTTGTTAATCACTAAATCCCTTAGATGTGCACTATTCCAATAACTTTCATCAATATTGTCACTGAAAAATGCATTCATCCTAAAATATAAAGTGTATCTGTCATATTAGGTAACTTTTTAGGATAAGATGTCATGTGTTCATGTGGGGATCCATGAGGACTATTTCTCACTGTTGAAGCCCATATTTGATTTTGATGAAGTGGATGCAAGCTTAAAGGGGTATGTTATCATTTTATGACTGGTAAGGGAAGCAGAATGGAGCTGAACTGCAATATCAGCCACAACCCATGGACAATTGTGACGATAATTCTGGAAGAATGCAGATATGTTTTTCTTATCTGCTTGAAGCCCAGAACAAATTTTCATCTAAGAGGTAGTCAAAAACACTCTTCAAATATCCTTGAAAATGTAGGCAGATGATGTTGAAAGATGAAGAAGGTACAGATTAGGATGTTTGGCTGTTGTTTTAACAAGACAAGTGAAGCATTAATCTTAAATTGTATATTTCATGGATCATTTATAATGAAAAATATGAATTTGTGGATGTTTTCCAAACTGTATTATGTACGATGATGGAGCAGGCAAAGGTCAAGCTTGAAAATATAGACTTGAGTTTTACAAGCTTATATTCAATTACTACAGCTTACCATAGCCTTGAACAGTATGTTAGTGTACTGGAGAAAAGGGCTGTAAATCTAGCAATGGCTATATACTACTGTCATTGGTACAAATCCCCTTCAGCTACTGATTTATGGAGCAGAAGATTAGATTCTACAAGTTTTTGGTGGAGGATGAGTATGAATATAATGCATAATGATTGGAGATAGAAGGATATGGCTGATGTTGCATATTAAAACCTATATCTAGCCCTATCTGTCAAATTTACAAATCATAATCTACTTTTGTGCCCTTATTTTTGTGTGTGTCCTTAATTTTGTTATGTGACTACTCCCATAATACATTAAAATATTGCTGATCCCTGATGACCACTAGAGCACACACAACAGCCTGACATTTTCTGCAGTTCATTTGGCAGCTTTGCTGTACTGACAAGGACAGAGTGGTCAGAGAAATTTCCCTCATTAGTCACCAGAGAGTGGGTAAGTAATGAAAGGTCTATTGTTCAACTGTAAACCTAGGTAAGGAAGGATACTATATACAATAGGCACAGATAGGTCTCGTGAAGACACAAGCTGCCCATATGTTCCATAAGAAGACCACCCCCTTATGATGAGTTTTCAGACCACCATACACTATGCATAGTGGCTATTTACTTTGAAAATAATTTTTATGGAATTTTAAGTGGTCCTCTTGAAGAGGTTTCACTGTAAATGGGCACTGTAGCATGAAATACCTCCTATGTAGCCAGCATTGTATTCACTAATGTCTGTTTGATACTATCACTCTTGATAATGTGCTTTAACCCACAACCCCACATCCCTGGCACATTCTGTCCTATCCTCGGCCTTAATATTTTACTTTGGGAACAGCAAGTTAAACAAAATCAGAGCCATTATTAATATAGCTACTTTAGCCCCTGAAAGTCAAACATGTCAGAGTTATACACAATTTGGGGAAAATATGCAGAGCAGCCCAGACACTCATTCAAATAAAGGATCTATCAATGTCATTTGAGAGTATAAACACACTTTACATTAGTAATAATCCTCAGCATAAGTCCCATACAACAAGACATATTTTTTACTATGTGATAAATATTTGGTGCTCTGCCTAATGTTGCAGAGGTTGAAGAAGAAGAAGGCGCTCATTCACATCTCACACCAGGGCGGAGAAGGCACTTGTAGTAAAACATCCAACATTCATTGTGTTCCATTCCCATTTTAATGGTTATTGACTGTATAAAAGTTTTTGACTTCTCTTTTGATTGGATTCTTATGCTTTTCCTGGATACCAAAAGAGGAAGAAGGAAAGGCCATGGCAAACCTCTCTCAAAAAGTAAGTTCTATCTCCTGTTTAACTTTTTATCTCAAAACTGGACTTTAAATTATTTTAAAAGTCGTCTGACTGTTAATGTGCTCCTAAGCCTCAATGGAAAAGACCTTATGTCTTAGGGGCAAAACATTTCTTCATTTTTTAAGACTAGATGACCTGGCAGAAGTTTGCAGATAAGGTGGCACTGGATGCCCCCTTGATCATTTGTTTTCATGGAGGGAGGAACTGGGCAAGTCAAATAGTCACAGACTTCCCAAATGAGTACGTACCTTTTTACTGACCTAACTATGTATTGCAAAACTTACAATTTTACACTATACTTTTTCTTTTATGTACAGATATACACTACATAAAACTAAGTAACTTTGCATATACATTGCATTACTTAGTGCTTATAGATCCTCAGTTACAGCCAGTATTATAGTCCACAGCTGCAATCACAATTCTGCATTCCTTTTTTTGCACAGAACTTGTCCTGATGACATGCATTATAGGAAGTGTCATATATACATCAGATGCTACAAAGCAATGTAAAAACTAGGGCTCAGCGTTAATGTGTGCGCCTGATACCAAGCTTGTTGACTGTCACGCTACTCCTGTCTTAATGCTGCCAGTTCCCACTTTCCATGTATTGATGACTACTACCCACCGGATCACTGTCAGCGTCCTGACCACCATCATAACAGATGCCCTGAGCTTCCTGCACCAATGTCCTGGCCCCATATCTTATTTAGATGACTCTTCTGGATCTACTCCTTGCCTGAGGAATATGGTTCTCTTGACCCTGTGATCTGCAAAGTTCTCTTTCTGAGTATGTATCCAAATTTGGCCGGGCTTGACCCTGCCTATTTTTTTCATTTGCCACCTGCTTACTGCATACCTGACTTTCTGCCGGTTTCTATTTGCCGACTGAACACTGCCTGTCTTGTTCTTTTACCTTTTTTCCTATGTTGACTGAACTCTCCCTGTTTTTTGGCCTGTTTCCTATGTTGACTAAACTCTGCTTGTTCCGATCTTCTGCCTGTTTTCTATGTTGACTAAACTCTACTTGTTCTGATCTTCTGCCTGTTTCCTATGTTCACTGAACTCTGTCCCGATCTCTAATTGATTGACCGAACCTTCTGCCAGTTCCTAGGTTACTACATTTTAACACGGCAGCCATTGTTATCGGAGACTAAGCTAGCAGTGAAGACCCAATCCCTTTACAGGGGTCAAAGAGTGAAGACCAAGGCATCCTACAGATTCCGCTCCTCCATACAGCCCTTCACAAAAATAAGACAACCAGCAGAATGAGCTCTGGAGTATAATACAGGCTGTTAGTTATCAGGATCTGTATGATATACATAATATATTTACAGAGTTACTCAAATTAAGCTGTAATGTGACTTTTTCAAGTTAGAACAAAGCAAATGTTTAGGATAAGGAAAGGTTAAAGGTGACGGAAATGAACCATATGAAAAAGGATGAAGGAAAAATGTGGTTCAGAAGAAGACGGGGGATGGGGAGGTTGAAGGAGAGACATGGGGAGCAATGTTCTCTGATGTTTTATATTGATCAAATTGTTGGTCATCCTACAGGGGGTTTAGGATTTATACAAATTTCTTTGAAAGCTTTGAAGAATGTCTAGATATGGCTAATTTCCATTAATAAGACATTTTGTTTCTTTTTTTATGATTTTTTTTTGCAGTTTATGTTTTTTACTTTTTTTATGGGCAATTTTTCTCTCTTTGTAAAATGATAACTACCTTCTCCAACTGTAATTCAGTTTTTTCTATTCTATCCCCCATTTTTCATGTACTATCTTTACTAACCCTCCCTGTTATGATCATTACTGCACAACGTCAATATTTTATCACACTCTTCACATTAAGGTGACCAGAACACAAGCTTTATTCCAAGACGCTCATAAAATATTCATTCTGCAGGGAACCCCTGTGGCCGCCCGGCATTCATTTTTCATAAGTGCCCCAACATAAAAGTTGAGGTCCAATCACATTGTACACATAGCTGCTGGCGTAAATGTATACACAGTAAATTAAAGGACTCTTATACATGGCTGCGCTGTTCCTTGCCTCCATATAGGAAGACATGGATCTGGCATTTTTCTGTTATGACTGTTTACGTAACCGCTTTATGATGATGGAGAGCAGTTTCGGAATCCACAAGGCATTATGTGTCTTGCCGCAGCAATGGAGTCCATTAAATATTCATAGGTCTTTTAGAATATGTGGTTTTTAAACTTTTCATTTTATATATCAGGTTACGCTTTTTTAGTCTGTACCGGAATAGAATAGAGATATGCTTATCTCTATGGGTCTGTAAGGTGAGATGTTCTTAAAGGGGTACTCTGGGTTTAGGAAATAAAATGGAAAGCTATACAGTTTTCCAATATACATTGTGTATGAGATAGAAGTGCAAATAGTACAAGAGATCTCTTGACCAGGACAGATTTTCATCCTCAAGATGTCAGTAATGATGGATTCTATTAACTGAAAGGAAGCAGGAATTGCATCAAAATGAAGGAGTTGATGCAGAAGGTTTACTAGGAAATTGTATGCATTTTTTTATACACGGGATTTAAAATAATGTGTCACAGTAAATGCCCTGAAGGATATTTAAAAGGGTTATTCAAGATTAGAAAAACAGAATTTCAGAAACAGCTCCCCTCTTGCTCTAATTTTGTATGTAGTATTGCTGCACAGTTCTATGGAAGTGAATGTATTAGAGGTGTAATACCAGACACAACCTGAGGACAGGTGTGGCATTTTTTTTTTTTTTTTTTAAAGAAAGCTATGTAAATAAAATCTTGGAATACCCTGTTAATGCTCAAAGTATAATTGAAAATTGCATATTGTACACGTTTTAATAGAAGTTCAAAGAGCTCTACTTGAGTTCCCATTCAAAAACAGCAAGCAAAACTTAAAAGGTAAGGGTATGTTTAAATTTACTGTATATGCTGTGGATTTCATGCTTCAGATTTTAATTTTAAGATCGTATGTTAATGATAAATTACTTTACTTTAAAAACGTATTCCCATCTGGCTTTAAAGGGGTAGTCCAGGGAACTGACATTTTTAGACATTTATTCCAATCCACAGAATAAGTATCTGCCCCACCATGATCTTCTGTTCGGGCCTCCGGCTACTTATACGTCCTGGATGGACGCAAATGGCTGCCTGCTCAGCCAATCACTGTCCCCAGTGACTCGCCTGAGCGATTGATTGGCTGTGCTGCCATCACTTGCATAAATAGTATAGCACCGCCAGCTACACTATTTCTGCAACTTCTGCCAAGGGGGGAGATTCATCAAAATCTGTTCAAAGGAAAAGTTGACCAGTTGCCTACAGCAACCAATCAGCTTGCTTCTTCCATTTTTGAAAAGGCCTCTGAAAAATTAAAGAAGTGATCTGATTGGTTGCTATGGGCAACTGGTAAACTTCTCCTCTGCACAGGTTTTGATTAATCTTCCCCGTGGAGTTTTGTAAGCAAACAGCACAGCTTGAGGCGTTATACTGTTTACACAACTTGTGCAAAGCAGCCGTTTCCTCTGTTTTTGACTTCCCAACCATCTCTGGCAGTCTCAAGTAGGCTTTAGAGTGCCAGAGAGAGTTCGTATCCAGATAAGGAGGAGTTGATACACAAAGGGAGAAAAATATTAAGTCACATACAATGAACAGACAAAAGTTAAAATGTTTCAGTCTAGACGCAATAATTCTGACTTATTTTACTTTTGTGACCACCCAGGGAACTTTAAAAAATATGTGGTTGGGGCATAGAAGAGGGGTAATAATTACAAAATTGTATGCCAGAAACTGGTGTACATTGTAGCCAAAATCTTTGCCAGATCATAGCTGCCATGGTTTTCTATTTGTGGCACTTGAACATACAGTCACTGATTCATTAGCATGCGTGACCCTCAGATTTAAAAAAAATGTCTTCAGGAATTTTATGCGCATTTATAGTTTTATGGAATATTATTGTTTTTTTTTTGTTTTTTTTGCTGGTGAAGTAGGCAAATTAGTTTTTTGCTTGTCATTTTTAAGAGTTCTAAAGCATGGTATTTCTTTTGCACATTAAATGGAAGTATTTTTTGCTTGCAATTGTGGTATTGCGTGTGAGATGCAGGGCAGATGCAATTACCCTAGGGCACATGGCATTAACCTCTTGTATTTGTGATGCCAGGGCGTGGTTTATCCTCAATACCACCCGGAGGTATACCACTGGATCCTAGGATAGGCACAGGGGCAATAATGACTCCAATGCCAAGATACAGACAACGGTAGCTTTACTAGTGACAGATGGTATAGTCTATACAGTGTAGCCAAGCCCACGGAGGTGACCGTGACTTCAGAGACTTTAAGGGCTTACTGGGACCTGCAGTGGTTTTGGACAATTAAGTGCAGGCCACGTTGACCTGACAATAGATGACAGTGACTGACTTGACTGGAGACAAACTAAGCTGTGTCTTTAGCTTACTAGTAGACTTGTAACTTGTGGCTGCAGACTTGACTTGAGGCCTCCTATAGACTCCAGACACACTCTTAGGCTCAACTGCATCTCAGCAAAGACTCAGGAACTAAGAAAGAGAAGAGACTCCTCCCAGGGCTTTTATGGTGGATACTCTGGTGGTATCCCATTGGTCACCCTTAAGTCACTTGGTCACTGATACCTCCTGGGTAACAATCACATGACAACTCACATGAGAACTGGTGATCACATGTTAACCTTTCTGAAAGTTACAACATTCTTATATATATATATATATATATATATATATATATATATATATATATTAGGGGATAATCTACAATTACAGTATATATATATATATATATATATATATATATATATATATATATATTAGGGGATAGTCTACAATTACAGTAGAACAGATGCAGGGGGCCCAGGGGACACTGCAGGGAGGCTGCCTGACAGGGCAGCAAGGGTACTGGGTAACTACTCCCATACTGGGCCACCACAAACTCCCCCTCTTTAACACAGCCATCCTTGGTGCCCAGTCCTGGAGGTTGGACGACTGGAAGTGGCCACTGGGGCCTAGACTGACAGTTCCTGGGGCATTATTGTTGAATGTCCTTCACAGGTCTGAATGAAAAGAACTGACATGAGTCCATGTAGCATTTTTTGTGAAAATGTCCATACATGTTCCTTTCAATAATGGGACATAAACATGTGGGATTCATTACCCTTATAACTACACGTTTATCACATTTAATATACTTGAGTCGGATCAGGCTGCCTGAGGTTCTCTACCTGATGCCTTAGCTACTGGGGCCCCTCGGCACTAACCACTTCTGCCCAAAACTCTATTCATGTTTTTATATAACATACCAGTGTTTCCTTTATATACAGCAGCTCTGTCACTCTATGTGCTTTATTTATTTTTTCAGGGGAACCCTCTGGCCAGGAGAGTACTCTGTACATGTGGACAGGAAAAATGTTAGATAATACATTATAATACATTATGTAAGTTGACTGAATTAGACTATGTGTTATACTGACAACTTTGTACACAGCACTACCATTATTCCTTATACCTAGCTGGTAGTTGTCCATGCGTCGACCTTTGGGATCTGCGCAACACCCCCTCTGGAGAATCTGGAACTGTTGAGATTTCTGGAGCTCTTGGCACTTCTGGAGCTGTGGCTGGCTCTCCCTCAGCGAACTCAGGAGCTGGTATTAGTTCAGGACTGGCTGGACTCAGAGTCACTGGCAGCTGTGCTGGAGAGGCTGGTGACAGGGTTGGCACTCTGGAGACTGGTGTATAGGCTGGGGCTGGTGTGGAGACTAATGTGGGTTGAACCAGACCCGAGGTTGGTGAGACACAGAAGATCACAGGCTGATTTGGAGAAAACATGGGGAAATCCATAGATGGGTGGATTCCCTCACCCGGGACATACTCTCTCGCAGGCATGACCGCTGGAGGAGGTGGTGCTGGGAGCATTGGTAGATCTTCTTTGAGCCATAACTTGATTCGATTCCGGTGAACGACTTGTGGCTCATACTCAGGTTCTTGCACTTCAGAGACATCAGACTCAGGATAAGGTATGGCGTTCACTGTGTACGGTTCTGTTTTCCAGATAGAATCTAGCTTGTTGGTCCTTGGAAACTTCTGTAGCCAGACTTTATCGCCCAATTAAAGTGGTTTGGCAGACGCATGTTGGTTATAATCCTCTTGTTGTCTCTGAGCCTCGCCCATCTTTTTGCTCACAATTTCTTTGGCTTCTTGGATCCTTCTCTGGTGGTCAGAGACCCACTCTAGGGAGGCTTACAGAGAGTTGTTGAACGGGGCCTGGAGCCCAAATGTCCGGTCTTTAGGCAGCTGCCCATGTCATCCCATCATCAAGTAGAAAGGGGTACACCCCATAGAACAATGGACTGTGTTGTTATATATCGCCAGTAATTCGGGCAGCAGTCAGGGCCACTCTTCATGTCTTGACACAGAGGCTGCTCGCAACATGTGGATAAAGACTTGCTTGATGTGCTCACAGAGCCCATTCCCCTTGGGATGGGAAGTGGTAGTCCGGAGTTTCTTACAGGCATGGAATTGACATCACTCTTGGAACATCTGGGCTGCTGTCTTGGCTGTGAGATCTTTGACGGGTACAACGACAACCCATTTAGAGTAATGATCCACCATGGTGAGAGCATAAGTATACCCGGACCGGGTACGAGACAATTTGACATGGTCTAGCACGACCTACTGGTTTGGCCTTTCACTCTGGATGGAATGGAGGGGTGGTCTTGCGTCCTTGCACACATTTTTGGTGACGTTACAGACTGCACACTCACTGCACCATTTCTCAATGTCACTCCACATTCCTATCCAATAGAATCTTCACCTGACAGAAGCTTCAGTCTTATGGACTACAAAGTGTCCCGGCTAATCATGGTATGTGTTGAGGACCATCGTCTCGTCTCTTCGGGGAACCAGAATCTGATGTCTGAATCTGATGAATGAAGTAAGGGACCTGAGGCTTGAGCAGGTGACATTTGGATGGTTTATTCTTTAATCCATGCTTAATTATGACTTGGAAGACATCTGACAGATGACTAAGGGGTTCCTGTTAGGACTTGGAATACACAATGACATCGTCCAGGTACAATAGGACACTTTGAAAATTCAGATGGCCCAGGCACCTTTCCATCAGATGCTGGAACGTAGCAGGGGCATTGCACAGCCCAACCGGCATACGTTTAAACTCGAACAGTCCCATGGGTGTCATGAAGGCGATCTTCTCCTGATCCTCCATGGCCATGGGACTTGCCAATATCCGCTGGTTAAGTCCAGGGGGGAGAAGTAAGCAGCAGACCCGAAGGCTCCTCGATCCTTGGCAAAGGATAAGCGTCTTTATGGGTGACATTGTTCAGTTTCCTGTAATCAACACAGAAGCGGATGGTGCCGTCTTTCTTCTTGGCCAGGACAAGTGGTGCCGCCCAGGGGCTTGGACATTCTTGAATCACGTCTGCCTCTTTCATGTCGGCCAGCATCTTCTTGACAGTCTGACACATGCCTGGCGTGACCGGCAGGTGTCTTTCCTTCATAGGTGGGGTATCACCTTTGAGCATTCGGGGCGGAATCATTGAAGTATTCCCAAAGTCTGTGGGGTGCTTGCTGAAAGCCTCATGGTACCTTTTGGCGACATTGATGATTCCATTGACTTGGTCCCTTGGGGTAGTGTCGTCTCCCACCTGGAGTTGCAACCACCAGGGCTCCGGAAGGCACACAATGGATCCTTCGGCCACTTGAGCTGCACGCTGTTGGGCCACCAGACGTTCTGTCACAATGTCCTTCGACTCTAGGAGGTACAGCTGGGCTACAGGAGTGTATCAGGGCAAGACAGTAGCAGAATCAGACAGGTTTACTAACCGCACCGGGACTCTCCCGTTGGTGACAGTGACAAGGCTTCTCGCAGCTCGAACTTGAGGATGATCTTCCAATTGCATAGGTTCCAGCAGGGCTTTATTAGTCCCTATTCTTGACACCGGGACTTGCACGACAACAGATGATGGTCTCCGTGTTGGGTTGTAAGGTCACCAACCTAATGCTTTGAACTCTTACTCTGCAATTTTCACCTTGCTTGTTGGCAAACTTCTGCTCCGCCTGTGGAACTTTCAAGTGGTGCTGCGCAGCCTGCTGGCCTAAAGGGGACAGATGGCAAAGAGAGGCATGCAAGGCATCTACTATTTCAGCAAAAAAAAATTTGAGAATGTTCATCCCCAATATAAACTCGGCAGACCCCTTATCTGTCACATTAGGCTGATAATGAGAAAGTTCCAAAACAATTTAAAGGTTACGGCCAGATCTCACGGTAAATGCGACTAGGTAGCAGCTATTGTGTAACAAAGCCAAAATATATGACTGTTGTTGACATACTGGTACAAGTCACACATCTCATTATATCTGTGTGGTTACTGGCAATTTTCCTGTAGATGGGTACTGCATAGCGCCATCTGCAGGGGAATTTGCCCAGTGCTGTCACGAGGGGGGGGGGGGGGGGGGAGGAGGGGTCTTCCACTGTCCTGGGGAGGCCATTTATACCCGTTGTTTAAGAAGTCCTTTTATTGACAGCAAGAGATCATAAAAGCGGAAGTAAGGGTGGTTGATGGGAACAGAGGACACCAGAAGATGTCATGAGGTAGTAAGCTGTCTCCACCTGCCCGGGGGGGGGGGGGGGGACGGGGGGGTGCATGCCAAGATGAGGGCCCTGAGAGACCATCCCAGGTGCTGCTGTGTGTCCTGGAAAGATATCCAGTAACATTATAGTTACTTACTCTGTATTTTCCTCTTTTCTTTGTTCCTATATACAATAGCTACTTTGTTACATGCAACTTCTTAGATGGTAAGAATCAGAGTTAAGACATGGATGCCATTGTGGCAGTTGGGTAGAGAATAGATCTATTAATTCTCCAGGTGAGATTGTAGTAGATTTTAGTATATAGAGATCATCCAACTTTCTTCTGCAGGGAAAGTGGGCATGGCCTATGCGTATCAATGCATTAACATTAGTGCACATTTAGCATAGTAGCCGATCCTTCGCTACCTTATTTGTCATAAATAAAAATATATCCACAGAGTTCCTTATAGGAGCTCCTGTCAAATTTAGTACCATTGTGTGTGTGTATATATATGTTATGCTGTATCTAAATTGTTGTTCCGGTTGTGTGTGGTTAGGCAGATGGGCTTGTGTTATCGTTTTTGTCACTTATATCAACCAATAGTGTTAATGATTGTGTCACTTGTATTTCCTATATCTAAAGAGTAGGGGGGATGCCCATTCTGTATTCATCTTGGTATAATATTCTCTTGGGGAGTGATGCCATATATTTGATTTGCTGAACATGTGGTAACTGATGTGTGTACAACACAGTTACTTGTAGCTATTGTAATTCAGTAGCCTCTATATAGCTACTATCTGCATAAGCTTAGCGTGCTTCTATATATGATCTATACATTTCTTATTTTACATGCTACATATATATGTAGTCATTGCGCTTATATATTAGATAATGCTTAAACAATGTTCTATATGTTTCATATTGATTTAACCCCTTAAGGACCCGGGCTTTTTCAGTTTTTTCATTTTCAATTTTTCCTCCTTAACTTTAAAAAATCATAACTCTTAAAAATTTTCACCTAAAATTATATATAATGGCTTAATTTTTGCGTCACTAATTCTACTTTGTAATGACATTAGTCATTTTACCCAAAAATCTACGGTGAAACGGGAAAAAAAATCAATGTGCGACAAAATTGATGAAAAAACACTATTTTGTAAGTTTTGGGGGCTTCTGTTTTTACGCAGTACATTTTTTGTCAAAAATGATACCTTATCTTTATTCTGTAGGTCCATACAGTTAAAATGATACCCTACTTGTATAGGTTTGAATTTGTATCACTTCCGAAAAAAATCATGAATACATGCAGGAAAATGTATACGTTTAAAATGGTCATCTTTTGACCCCTATAACTTTTTTAATTTTTCTGTTTTCAGGGCGCTTTGAGGACTCATTTTTTGCACCGTCATCTGAAGTTTTTAGCGGTATGATTTTTGTTCTGATCAGACTTTTTGATCACTTTTTATTCACTTTTTTGTGGTATAAAAAGTGATCAAAAATGCGCTATTTTGGACTTTTGAATTTTTTTGCGCGTACGCCATTGAACAAGTGGTTTCAAAAGCGGTAAATTTTTATAATTCGGACATTTCCGCACGCTGCGATACCACATATGTTTATTTTTATTATTATTTACATAATGTTTTTTTTATTTTTGGAAATGCCAGGTGATTCAAACTTTTATTAGGGGAAGGGATAATTTAAAGGGTTAATGATTTTTTTACACTTTTCTTATGCAATATTATAGCTCCTATAGGGGGCTATAACATTGCATGTACTGATCTTTTACACTGATTGATCCATCTCCATAGGAATGGATCAATCAGTGTTTTCGGCGATTGAATGCTCAAGCCTGGATCTCAGGCTTGAAGCATTCATTCGGTGATCGGACAGTGCAAGAGAAGGTAAGAAGACCTTCTCCTGTGCTACAGCTGTTCGGGATGCGGTGATTATACTGCGGCGATCCCGAACAGCTCCCTGAGCTAGCCGGGCACTTTTACTTTCGTTTTTAGCCGCGCGGCTCAGCTTTGAGCGCGCGGCTAAAGGGTTAATAGCGCGCGGCACAGCGATCAGTGCCGCGCGCTATTAGAGGCTGGTCCCGGCTTCACTATGATGCCGGGCCCACCGTGATATGATGCGGAGTCACCGTGTGACACCGCGTTATATAGCAGGACCGGGACTCATGACGTACGCATACGTCATGGGTCCTTAAGAGGTTAAGATATAAATATGTATAACCTTTGTCTTTATATACTCATTTTGTTTTTTACTCCTAACCAATAAATCTGCATAGTTAATAATACCTGTGGGTTATTTTATGATATTGCAAAACATACCGCCATAGCGTAAATCAATGAGCTTTTAAATATTCTGGGTAAATCGTCAAGCCCAGAGATATGAATTGCTTTATAGATATTTAAGCAGTTCATAAGATCACATATATTAAATTACTGGTGACCGTAGTCATGATGTCACAATGACGTAATGACCGCCCGCCATAGAGGGATAGACACAACATTCATATGGGGTTCATCCTATGGGGGGAACTAATCCTATATTAAGGGAGTAGCCCACAGGGATGATTTACATATGAATAGTGATCTCACTGTGCATAATCTCCTCCCACAAATTTAAGGAGGTCCGCACATGGGTCACCATCATGTGTGATCAATCAGACTGACATATTTGATAGGTCCTATCGAGATCAGATAATACTGACATTATTTGGTAGGTCCCACCGTAGATCAGATCAATAATACTGATGAGTAAAAGACAAACTTTGGATCCTAAAAAGAAAAGGATTGGTGTAGCTCACAATTACCTACTGTCCGAGGTGTAAGGGCAATCACTTATACCCAAAGTGATGAGAGGATTCTGAAGTATTGTACAAAAGTAGCCCAAACCTAAAGGAGAGTGCTGTATGAGAGTACTGCATGAACATCACCATCACAACACGAGACCAAATTCAGGAACAGGTAATATCCAAATAATATTGCAATAACTTTTATGGACATTTAACCAATATCACTTCACCATATATAGACTGTTTAACCATCCGGACATCCAGTAGCAGAACCTGCAACACACTTTATGTTTTATATGGATCTTTTATACTGATTGTATTATTGTTATATGTTATATCTACTAGTAATTTTTCCTCCCACAAGGGCCCTGTGTGAGGAAAATGTGCAATTGAAATGACTTTTTATTTCAATAAAAAATCTGTTTAATTGAAGCACGGTCTTGAAAAAATATATTTATTCAAAAAATTCATTATATTCTTCTCTCCTGGAGGTTTGGGCCACTTTTGTACAAAACTCTGGATCCTCTCTTTGAAATCCCTAGAGGTGAAGGGGTCTCCATTGAAGGTAGGTAGGACAGGGTTCCCCATAAATACCGGTACAGATACCGGAATACCAGGACTGTTGATGTTGACTACAGGCAGGGTGGGCAAGGTCCCAACTGTTGGGGCAGGTGATGACCTCGCTGCTGGAGATGAAGGGACGCATTTGCATTGGCATGTGATTTTCTGACAATACTGGACACAGTTCAGACTGGGGGAGGACTTGTCGCATAAGGCGCACACCCGTATCCTGGTCGTAGGATGCCAAAAGTTGTGGTGTGGGGTGTGAGATGCAGGACAGATGGAATTACCCAAAGGGAAGGTGGCATTAACCCTTGAATTTATGATGCCAGGGCGTGGTTTATCCTCAATACCACCCCAAGGTATACCACTGGATCGTCGGCTAGGCATGGGGGCAATAATGACTCCAACGACCATCACACGTCACAAAGCTCCGCCCATGCTCTAAGTTGGCCCCGGAAAAGAAGATACAGTGGAGGAACCAGAGCATGGAACGGCACCAGGTAAGTATTGTTGTAATCAGTGTCACCTGCATTACCTGTCTGTACTGACAGGTTAGTGCAGGTGAAACTGATGACAGATTTCCTTTAAATCACATGCACATTGCAAGGATAAATACACTTAAAAATACCCAAATAAAGCTCCAAAAAAGAAAAAAAATGATGCTTGTAAATTGCTCAAAAAATAAGTTCTTTGTGCTTTTTTTATGGCTGTAAAAAAAAGAAAATAAAATATATATATATATATATATATATATATATATATACAGTGGTCCCTCAACATACGATGGTAATTTGTTCCAAACGACCCATCGTTTGTCGAATCCATCGTATGTTGAGGGATTCGTGCAATGTAAAAAGTGCATTTAATACTCACCTGTCCTCGTCGCTCCGGACCGCGTCCTCACCGCTTCCGATGCTATCCCAGGGGCTCCCGATGCTGTCCCGCTGCTCCGGCGTCTTCTTCAGGATCCCCCAGCTTCTTCCGCATCTTCTCCGTTGTCCGGGCCTCGCTTTCTGGTGACGTTATTACATTGCTACGCCAGCACGGCGTGCGTAGTGACGTAATAACAACGCCGGAAAGCGAGGCCCGGACCCTGGAGAAGATGCAGAAGATGCCGGAGGATCGCGAAGTGGACCCGGAGCAGCGGGGAATGGTAAGTAAACCTGTTAGGGATGCTTAAACTGCTATCCGACAGCAGCTTAAGCATTTTGCGCTGTCGGATAGCAGTTAATGCGATGTCCCCGACATATAAAAGCATCGTATGTCGATGCTGACACGACATGTGATGGCCTCTGAGAGGCCATCATATGTTGATTTGATCATATGTCGGGGCCATCGCATGTCGGGGGGGTTACTGTATGTATATACATATATATATATATATATATATATATATATATATATACTGTAAATGCTTTACAATACACCCCAAAAGTAAGAAAAAAAACAAAAACAAAAAATTTGGGATGCACCGATATATCGGCGGACGATACATATCGGCCGAAAATAGCTATTTTGGGGAAATGCCGAAACAACTAAAATTTGCCGATAATGACCCACCTCCCCTGCCCGCCCACAGCACAAGTTACAAACACTGTCAGTGCCAGAGGCGTAGCGTGGGGGGTGCAGGGGGGGCCCGCCGCACCGGGTGCAACATCTGGGGGGCGCGCTCTCCGGGATAGGAATACTTATTTTTATGTACCCGGGCCAGCTCCCGCAAAGGCTGCCCGGGCATGCTGGGAGTTGTAGTTTCACAACAGCTGGAGGCCCCCTGGTTTTTAGTATACAGTATTAGTTTTTATATGCTCTGGTCGGCCCCCGCCTGCAGCCACACACGGGAGCCGGCCCGGGCACATAAAAAGAAGTATTCCTATCCTGGACATCCCTGTGTCCCGAAAAATCTTTTCGGGACATAAGGATGTCCGCCAGTCACTCACCATTCCCCGGCCAGCGCGCGTCCTCCTTCGGTCCTTCGCTTCTCCGCCTCTATGGTTGTACGCACGGCACAGGACGTCCCGTGCGTACAACCATAGAGACGCAGGAGGACCGCAGGATCGTCGCAGGAGAACGCACGCTGGCCGGGGCCTGGTAAGTGACCGGCGGCGCATCATCTTCTTCAGTGTTCCGGTCACCGCTCCTCCGGTCCCGGCACCTACTGCTATGTTCCATAGGCCATAGCAGTAGATGTGACCCAGGGCCGGAGGAGCGGTGACCGGATCACTCTGGGGGCAGCAGTACAGACATACAGCCTCCAGCCATACACTGTATATGGCTGGAAGCTGTATGTCTGTGGGGTGGGGGGAAGCTGCCTACTATTGTGGGGGAACTGCTGACCTAATGTGGGGGGGGAGCTGCCTACAAATGTGGGGGGAGCTGCCTAATATTGTTGGGGGGAGCTGCCTAATATTGTGGGGGAACTGCCTACTATTGTGGGGAACCTGCCTACTATTGTGGGGGAAATGCTGACCTAATGTGGGGGAGCTGCCTACTATTGTGGGAGAACTGCTAATATTGTGGGGGAGCTGCCTACTATTGTTGGGGAGCTGCCTATTAATGTGGGGGAGCTGCCTACTATTGTGGGGGAGCTGCCTACTATTGTGTGGGAGCTGCCTACTATTGTTGGGGAGCTGCCTATTAATGTGGGGGAGCTGCCTACTATTGTGGGGAAGCTGCCTATTAATGTGGGGGAACTCCCGACCTAATGTGAGGGAGCTGGAAATCTAATGTGGGGGAATCTAATCTAATGAGCGGAGCGCTGCATTTTACCAGAAGACGGGGAGAAGTCATTTTCGGTTTCGGCCGGACATTTTTTTAAATTTCGGTTTCGTTTCGGTTCTGAAATTTCCATTTCGGTGCACCTCTAAAAAAAAAACTATGTGTGAATATAGCTTGATAGTGAAGCTCCAGACAGAAATAAGCTGTCATACTATGTTTATCCTGTGGGGGCAGTGTAGGAAAAACCTAATAATCATTTTTCAGCATCAGGAAGTGGCCCCTTTAAGATGTCTTCTTGCTTGTGATTGATTGCAGGAGCCTCCATGTAACTTTCATATTCCGTGATTCAATAAGCTTTGTAAATTTTATACAAACATGCTCTGTCATCTCTATCACTTGACCGCAAACATGAAAAAAAATTACACCCAGTATCATTCATAATGTTCTCTAAACAAAACATCGATAAGAGGCCCCTCTTTTACAAATTAGAAATCTCCACCATAAAATTTATGGCCCCTCCGGCTTCTATATGGAAACCAAATCTGGCCATAGTGCAGGTTCCCCTGGGTAATGATTTGCTACATAAATATGTATGTGTCGCCTTGAAGTGCTGAAAACGCTGATAATAAAGATAAACTAAGTATATATAATCACAATAGCTGTTCTCTTTTTATACGACTCTATTTGCAATAAAACGAGATTCACTGATATGAGGAAATTGCTAGGTTGGGAAATAATTGGACGGGGCTTTAGCGCGAACGTGAGGAAGGAAAAGCTCCCAAGTAACATCATTTAGTGAGCGCTTCTCGTGTCACATATTTATTCGCCTGAAGATTGGGAACTTGGATTCTATAGTTCTACTATTATTTAGCCGATCTTTTTCTAATGCTTTATGGTGTTCTAGATGTCTCTGTCTGTAATACTGCAGAAAGGACGTCCATCGGCATCCGTAATATATGGCCGCTTTTATTTAGTCTTGGTGTCAGGCAACATGCGCTTATTTACGGCAACAGCAAGAGTAATTTAAGTCACCAATGTCATACAAGGACTTGTGGACACTGAATCATGGAGTGTTATTTCAACTTTTTAATGGTTTTCACTTACAAGGTGCCGTAAAATACCCATTAACCCCTTCAAGGCAGAAATTGCTGCCAGTGTCAACTGGGAAGCAGTTTCTACCATCTGATATATAAACAGATAAACATATGGCTTACCCACAATTGTATTCCACCATCTCCTTTCACATAAAAAATAAAAATAAATGAATAACAGTTTCAGATGCTTTACCAACAAAATACCCTTAGTCTGGAATTCATTGTGATATTGGACTACATGGATTTCCATCCTTAAAAGGGAATTACAAGAAGTATAGAAGATTACAGGGGTTAGCTAGCCTTATAAAAATTGATGCCTAGCCTCAGTATACTGAGTATACGTTTGACTGGGGTTTGAATACAACATCCTCCCTGGTCAGCTGTTTGAAGCGCTGTGGCCTTATTAATGTATCCCAGTGCTCATATTAGAATTGCCAAATTATTAGTACGAGTAGAGATGAGCAAACTTATAAAAAATTTGATTCGGCGGATTCCCCGAATTTTCTGGAATTTTTTTTCCGGACCAAATTTATTTGCAGCAAAACGCTATTAAAAACTGCTATTTCTGGCCTAAAGAGAGCTTCAATAGGGGCATAGAGCACTTTGTCTTGTCGTAACACGCATAGGGAGTGTGCTGTGTTAGTGAAATAATACTGTTATTCAGTATGACATGCAAATTACAGGCAATGCTATTATAATCACTGCTGCATAGTCGTTGTGGCAGCAAGGAGACCATATGGTGTCAAAATTGAAAAGAATAAAGAGATTTTTTTATGTAATTTTAATTTAATTTAATTTGAATTTATAAAAAAATAATTTGAATACCCATTCTGGTGAGCATCAAGCTGGCGGTCCTCCACCAGACGAGATACCACCTGTCCTAGTCCCTGCCTCTCAGCGCCCCCCTGACTATGAAAGTGTGAATGTTCCATTTAATCAGTTAAGGTTCATTGTTATTGCTCCAAGCTGTTTCATTGGATTCTTGTGATAATTCCACAGATAATATGACGTAGACGACCATAGGGCCTCAGTTTCGATTACATCGATTTTTTTTTTTAAATTAAAATTTAAGATTTATATTAGATTCCCAAGTTTAATGTCCTGGTGTTTACTTTGAACTAATACTGTATGACCACAAAACCCAATCTAACAAGGAGTTACATGGCGGCACAATGACAGAGCCTAGAGGTGGCATCATGAGGAGACCATAATCTGGCAGATTGACACAGTCTGGAAGTGGCAACAGCGTAACAAGACCATAGAGCCTCGCAATAGAGAAGATTAAAGATATTTTTGAAATTTTAAATTGAAGATTTTAGATATATTAAAAAGTTTAATTTAAGGTGCAAACAGCATAAGGAGACCATATGGTGGCACAATGACACAGCATGTTATGGCGGCAGTATGAGTAGACAATAAGGCTTCACAATCCCTAAGATTAAAAGATGAATTTTAAAATTGAAATGGAAGATTTATGGTAGCTAGTGCTACAATAAAATATTTTTAACTAATGTCCCAGGCCCAGCAGCATCAGTAAACCATATAGTGGCTGAATGGCACAGCCTGGAGCTAGCGGCAGCATGAGTAGACAATACGGCTTCACAATCCCTAAGATTAAAATATGAATTTTAAAATTGAAATTGAAGATTTTGAAATTGAAATTTAAGATTACACTCCCAAGTTTTAATGTCCCAAGCCCCAGCGTATGGTTACAAAAGACCAAATCTAACAATGAGTCATATGTCACACGGCGGCAAAATGACAGAGCCTGGAGGTGGCGGCAGCATAAGTAGACAATAGGGATTCACAATCCTTAAGATTAAAAGATTAATTTTAAAATTTAAGTTGAAGATTTTGAACTTTAAATTTAAGATTATACTCCCAAGTTTTAAGGTCCCGGGCCCCGGCGTGTTGTTACAAAGGACTAAATCTAACATGGAGTCACATGTCACATGACGGCACAATGACAAAGCCTGGAGGTGGCATCAGTATGAGGAGACCATATAGTGGCTCAATGATCGCCTGGAGTTTGTGGAAGCATGAGGAGACCATGTAGTGTCTGAATGGCCCAGCCTGGAGGTGACTGAAGCAGCATCAGGCATCCTGAAAGTGATCCGGTGAGTGGTGCGGTGGGTGGCAATACCAGTACCCGGAGATAAAGGTGGGTGAAAAAAGGTCTGATGTGGAGGAATGTTTGTAAATGGGGAGCAGCGCCTTAAATCTGTTTGGCACTATCCATATTTGTGAAGTGTTGTTGTTGCACCATGGTCAATCTATTCTGATGCATCAGGCATTGATGGGCGGAAATCCTGGCTGATCCATGCTTGATTAATCTTCACAAAGGTCAATCTTTCTACATTTTTCATGGACAGACAAGTTCTCCTTTAGGTGACTATGTCCCCTGCCGCACTAAACACCCGCTCTGATGGCACACTACTGGCTGGGCAAGACAGCTTTTCCAGGGCAAACTCTGCTAGTTGCGGCCACAAATCAAGTTTGGTTGCCATGCAGTCCAGCGGATCTTCAAGGTGTGTTGGAATGAGCATGTCAAGGTATGCCACCACCTTGACATGCTCATCAGCATCTGTAGACTCAGGCTGCTGCTTATGGAGCTGGTACTGCTCCTGCCACCCCACTCCTCCCCAGCAGCCATGGCAGTGGAAGGTGAGCGCAGGGGTCCCCCCGATTCAGACCTACTGAGTACATAGGATGCCTCTGTAGTAGGTCACTTTGTCCTCCCTCTCAGTGGGTGTAAAAAAGGCCCCTATTTTGTGGCAGTAGCAAGGGTCCAATAAGGTGGAGAGCCAGAAGTCATCCCACTGCCGAATGGTGACAATTCAGCTGTCACTATGCAAGCAAGTGAGCATGCATTGTTCCATTTGTGCAAATGAGTCGGAGGGACTCCCTGCCTCCATCTCCACTGCATACTGCCACAGTGTGTCTGGGTCCTCTGTCTTGCCTTCCTCATAACCCTCTAGCTCCCCTAGCTGCTCCTGCTCCTCCTTTCCTGTCAGATTACTAGAAAAACCACCATTTGGTGAAACCTAAACTGTGCTCCACTGTGCCCCTTCCCCTATTCCTCCTCCTCCAGTTCAGCCCCCACAGAGTTCATGTGGCCGTGAGATGTAGGCGCCACGTCTCCAGTGCCCTGACCAGCCATTGTTTCCGAACACGTGTTGTAAGTAATGAAGCAGTGGAATGACGTGTCACGTATGAGCTGCCACTGGTTCACATTGAAGTTACACAGGGGAGTACCCCTATCGACTTGGATCACCAAGAAATCTGTGATGGCTTTTCTCTGTTCATACAGTCGATCCAACATATGGAGGGGGGAATTCCAACATGTGGCAACATCACAAATCAGACTACGTTTGGGGATATCGTTCTGACGCTGCAGCTCAAGGAGGGTGTGCTTTGCGGTGTACGAGTGGCGGAAGTGCATGCAAAGTTTCCTTCCCATTGTTAGCATGTCTTGCAAATTGCAAACACTTCAGGAACCACTTGACAACCAGATTGAACATGTGTGCCATGCAGGGCTCATGGCTCAGCCTTCCCAGTCGCAGCGCAGACAAGATGTTCTTCCCATTGTTAGTCACCATGGTTCCCATTTCCAGCTTTCGTGGAGTAAGCCATGCTCTGATTTCTTTATGAATGACTTTTAGCAATTCCTCCCCTGTGTGACTCAGTTTGCCAAGGCAAACCATGTGAAGAACAGCGTGATACCGCCGTGCCCTGCACACATGGTATGCTGAAGGAGAATTGAGACTTGTCCGTGCAATTGAGGCTGAGGACACGGTGGAGGATGAGGAGACTGAGTCGCACACTGTCACAGGACAAACAGCCTGAGAGCGTGGAGGAGGAAGCGGCGTGACCTGTCCAAGTTGGTGTTGTGGCTGATTTTCCCACCAACAGTCCTCACTAATTGAATGCTACTGCCGCCTTCTCCAGCAACCCCTGTTCCACTACCTGCTGGCAAGGTAGGCCGTGAAGCAGTTGAGCTCCCCCGGGCATGTTAGGCTCCAGAATTTCCACTTCTGCCACCATGCTGACTGCCAACCATGCTACCACCTTGCTGGCTCAGCTGCTGACTCACGGGCAACCTGCAACCCTCTTCTCCTGATGATGAGGAAGCCCCTTCTCGCCTGGCTCCCAAGTGCGATCGGCTTCATCATCATCGAGTTGTGTCTACACGTCACTGATGTCCTCCTCAGGTTCCTCAACAGTGTCTGCTTCAGGACCGTGAACCCTGGCAACACCGCCTCCCACTTCACTCTCCTCATCACTACTTGCCCGACTAGCGGAGGAAGAGGCGGATGTCTTCTCCACTTCTTGGCTGGGCAGTAGCTGCTGACTGTCCTCTATTAGATCGTCCTCACTGAATAGTAGTGTTGCTCACGAATATTCGCAATGGGAATATTCATCGCAAATATAGCATATTCGAGAATTCGCGAATATTTAGAATATCACGAATAATATTCGCGATTACGAGTATTCGTTTTTTTCCCAAACTTGTTTAAACACAGATCATATTATAGTGATCTCCTTAGACGGATAAATGCATTGCTGGTATGATTAGAGACCCTGAGGGCGAGAATCCGAGGCGGTTAGTTTGTGCATGTGAATATTCGCATTGCGAATATTCGCAAATATTTTCCACGCCCTTCTTATGCCTCTGAACCAATGAGAGTTCTGCAACCACAGTTGTCAGAGGTTAGCAACCTCCCTAGCAACCAATAGAAACTTGCTGGCATGACCAGTATATAAGATCACTCCCAGCAGTATTTCCTTGCAGATTCACATGGTGGTTTTGAGAGTGGAGTGCTTCTGTCATTTTTCCAGCGTCCTTTGAGCTTTGAGCTTTGTGCTTCATAGTACTACCTTAGACCCAACTGCTTTTTTCAAAGCAAAGAACTGAGTACAGATATTGTAGTTGATGTGAACAGCAGTCCTATGTAACACCACAGATAACACAGTGATAATTCTCTGAGTACAGATATTGTAGTTGATGTGAACTGCAGTCCTATGTAACACCACAGATAACACCGTGATAACTCTCTGAGTACAATGTTAATTATGCTAAATAGCATGGAAAGTGGCGACCCTACCTAAACACACGTTTCCCAACCAGGGTGCCTCCAGCTGTCCAGGCATGCTGGGAGTTGTAGTTTTGCAACAGCTGGAGACATACTGTTTGGGAAACACTGCTATCTGATCTCATATCATAACTTTTAAGCTAGTCTAAAATGCAGTTAAATATAATTAAATAACAGTGGTGAAATTACTTACACAAATCAGCAGTTTTTCCTCACTTGATGTAAAGTTACTCCCCACCATCTTCGCTTTGCAGGGCAGCAGAAAATCACGATGCGAAAAGCAACTGGCAAAGAACCAGGAAATGATCTCCGTTCTCTCATGATGTCATAGCGCCCATGCGCAGACGAGCAAAATTTCGCAATAGTGAAATTTCGCAATAAAAAAAACCATCATGAATATTCGAATTTCATGAATAGTGGAGCTTAAACCAACAGCATAAGATACTTCTTTAGGGGAGGGAGCAGCATAGGACTGAGGCAATGGTAGGATAGGGACTGCTCCCGGGCTATGCCAACTGAGGGTAGTGTCTAAGGAACCCACCGACGGGGGTATCAGATGTCACTTGTGATGAAGTGGATGACCGTGTTAACCAATCAATGACGGCCCATGGGTCGCTGGTCGAGACACGACCGCTACCTGATACCAGGAGCTCAGGCCTCTCGCTATGACTCCTGCTGCCACTTGCCCTTAGTCTGCTGCGACCTCTTCCTGGTGAATTTAGGCCTCTGCCACTCCTCTGTGCATGTCCTGGCACTTCTCTGCCTGACATACTTAGTGCGTACATGAGGGAGTACAATACGCTTCACTACACCTAAAACAGTATTTGTCTAGAACAGCAACAGGTACTTCCTTTCACAGTATCTAGGCCCTTTACAGATAAACAGGTACAAAATAGTACACTACTTAGATGTAGGTATGTGGCATGCACTTATGAGGGCTGAAAATGCGCTACAGTACACTTAAAAAAGTATTTGAGTACAACACCAGCCAGTGAATACTTTTGCCTGGCCTCTCACAGTATCTAGGCCCTTGAAAGATTAACAGGTACAAAATAATACACCTACTTAGATGTTTACATGTGGTATGCACTTATGAGGGCAGAAAAATGCGCTACAGTATGCTTAAAAAATTGTATTGGAGTAAAACACCAGCGGTTGAATACTTTTGGCTGGCCTTTCACAGTATCTAGGCCCTTGACAGATTAACAGGTACAAAGTAGTACACTACTTAGATGTACATTTGTGGTATGCACTTATGAGAGCATAAAAATCCTTTCACAGTATCTTGGCCCTTGAGGGTTTAACAAGAACAAAATAGTACACCACTTAGATGTATGTATGTGGTACACTACACTTAAAAAAGTATTTGTGTACAACACCAGCAGCACACACCAGTGCTGCAGCACACAGTCGCTGTGTACTACATCCAAAATTGCACTTTCTCTCTCAATCTCACTCCTTTCCCTATAAGTGCTTCTAGGCAGGATTTGTGCTTGAGCTGAATCGCTGCTGTTCTGTGCAACACACTGTGCAACACACTGCTCTCTGTCCCTCTCTGTAATAGAATGCTGTAGTGACTGGGAGGTGAATCGCTGCAGTAAGAATGCTTTCCTGTGCAACACACACTGCCCTTTTTACCTCTGTGCAACAGAATGCTGATGTGACTAGGAGGTGAATCGCTGCTGGAAAAAAGCTTTTCTGACTAACACACAGCACTCTCTGTCCCTATCTATCTCTCTGCAATGAAAGACTGAAGTGATTGGCCGCAATATGGCTGCCGAATATATAGGGCTTTGACATCACAGGGATGTCTGGCTGCTGATAGGCTGCATGCTGTTTGGAATTCAGGGTCATCCTGCCTTCCCAGGATTCCTTGCCCCAGGTCCTCACATGTGGATCCGCCATTTTAGGTGCCCTGGAGCCTGGACTGTACTAAATGGAGTTTAATGAAGCGACTTGCGTGATCGAATCGTTACAAATCAAATTTTTTCTGAAATTCATAACAAATTCGGATTTGTTAGATTTGATTCGCTCATCCCTAATTATGGATCACAAGTTGTGTACATGTAATGGGGGAAGGGGGGGGGGAATTACTCTCAACTCCCTTTTCTACAGGGGTGTAGCCTTAGGGTGTGCAGAAGTGACAGCTAGTGTACATTCAGGCCCTGTAGCCTGAGTGGACCCTCTACATAAGGTAACCAGTTTTATAATATTATAATAGAGACTGATGATTGGCTTATGACCTAATATGAGTCCTTAAGTACAAGTGTATTGGCTTCCTAAGATCTTGCTGCTTTAGTGTCAATTGCCACTCCATGCTAGATTTACTTGGAAACCAATGAGCACAGATTTCTTGGCCTATGCTTTTTATATAGGCCTCACCCAGATTTTTTTTAAAGGACCTATTGCCTATAGAAACTAGGTTAATGGGCAAACCAAGCCCAGTTGTTGCTGGTAGAGACAAAAGTAATGTCTGTAGCACATTTTTCTCTACTATTTTTAACAGTTCAGAATAAAGAAGAGGTAAAAGTAAAAGAGAAATAAATCCTGAAGGCATCGGCTTTACTGTTAATGTCTTAATAGATAAGAAGATAAATGAACCTTGAAGGGTAACTACACTTAGGAAGACACTTTAAGGTTAGAACTTTAAAAATAATGAATTTAACATGACCATAAAGTATAATGGACTCTCCCTGTAGTCTTATTGTCATCCACAACAAGAGATTGTATTGGATACATGAACGAAAATGGTTCCTTCAGAAAATGCCATTGAAGGTAATTAGGTAGAACTTCGCTTAATAGAGTTTCTCACCTTAGCATTATATTGTCTTTGCAGGTCTTAAAGCACAGATCTAGTCATTGTATACTTGTAGAAACAAGATTCTCTTGTAGAATGTGAGTTTTGATGAGGCTTGGAAATATTTTCCAAGTACAGTGACCCCCCGACCTACGATGGCCCCGACATACGATCATTTCAACATACGACGGCCTCTCAGAGGCCATCGCATGTTGAAGGCAGCATCAACATACGATGCTTTTGTATGTCGGGGCCATCGCATAAACGGCTATCCGGCAGCGCTGACTGCTTCAGCTGCCACCGGATAGCCGTTTACAGTGCCCCGTGTGGTCCGCTGACGATCACTAACCTGTCCTCGGGGCTCCGGCGTGTTCTCTTCGGGATCCTTTGCATCATTGGCCCTCTCCATCATCGTCATCACGTCGCTGCGCACGCCGTCCCGTCATCCAATAGGAGCGGCGTGCGTAACGACGTGATGGCGGCGACGGAAAGTGAAGATGCCGGGGAAGCAGAGGCCTTGCCGGAGCGTAGGGGACACCCCGGGGACGCGGCGACAGAGATGGAGGGCGACATCAAGGGCAGGGGTGACGAGCGGTGATGGGTCCGGAGCGGCGGGGACATGTGAGTACAACTTCCTCTACCAGTGGTCTTCAACCTGCAGACCTCCAGATGTTGCAAAACTACAAGTTCCAGCATGCCCGGACAGCCGTTGGCTGTCCGGGCATGCTGGGTGTTGTAGTTTTGCAACATCTGGAGGTCCGCAGGTTGTAGACCACTGTCCTATACAATACATTGCACGGATCCCTCAACATACGATGGTTTCAACAAACGATGGTCCATTTGGAACGGATTACCATCGTAAGTTGAGGGACCACTGTACAGTTATCAGTTATCGGTTAGAGCTGAGCTTAGTTGGGGGCTTGATTGGCTGTATCTTCCAGAAGATGCCTGTATAAGAGATGGGAGCTATTCAGACATAAAGCATAAGGCTTTAACAATGTACAATGAAACTGTTTTCCCATTATATCTGACTAGAAAGCCTCATCCTGTAATTAAAACCAGTTGCAGATAAGTGTTATCCAGCCCCAGTTCTATGTCCATGCCTGACCGCGGGCCTTTACTGAAGGCATCATAGACATGACATTGATATTTGTAGAAAGTAGAAAACGGCACTCACCATCAAATGCAGGTAAAATCTTCGTCTTTATTTCATCATCAAAATATGATATAGCATGCCAGCAGGCTAGGTGGGAGAGAGGAGGACGAGGAGACAGCAGCGGTAGCTACTTCGTGCGCATTCTGCACTTTGTTAGGCTAAGGAAGCACAGAACGCATGCGAAGTAGCTACCACTGCTGTCTCCTCGTCCTCCTCTCTCCCACCTAGCCTGCCAGCATGCTATATCATATTTTAACGATGAAATAAAGACAAAGATTTTTACCTGCATTTGATGGTGAGTGCCGTTTTCTACTTTCTACGATGTTATATGGACTGGTGTATCCTCCATTCACTAGACCATACACTGGATTTAAACAGAGCACCACATCTGGAATTCTTAGCTCCCCACCCATACCTCCAGCAATAAGGTTTGTGGTGGTAGCCGGTTCCTCTTCTACTATACTATAGACCCCAATGAATCTGTCACTTGGGTCTGCAGACCCTTGGGAAGGCTGGGAGTTGTGGCCATAATGCACTTGTCTAAAACTGGCCTAAGGGTGGTTTAATGCAGCACATTAGTTGTCAGTCCTCTGCTGTGTTCCCTGATTCAATTATTATGATATTTAAATAAAAACTGTGGTTTTATAGGACTTTCTGAGTCATCTTTTATATTAAGATATAACCTTGTCTGGCAGCATAGTAGTTATGGAAGACCATCTAAATGTCCAAAGGTGAGAACCATACTGCTAGAGGTGAAATTTGACACTAACTGGCCCACAGAACAGAGAATTCCTTAAACGAGATTAGAAGAAACAGCGTCCCTCACAGACCATGTCTGGTATGGTTTCAGTCTATCAATGAGTTGTAACAACAGACACTATGGCTAGACCGCTGCCCGATACAAGAGCTGACCATTCACATGACTCAATTTATTGCGAGTGGATAGCTGCAATGATTAATCGCTAGATCGTTCACGCTGTCCTTCACCTCACAATATTGTTGGTTGCACATTTCCCGTTTGCACGTAGTTTGCATTGTTATTCGCTTGGCTGAACAACAATAATTTTTGGGGTCGCATGTTCCCAGTGATGAGCCAATGTCAACTGGTTGATCACTGGGTCTTTTACACTGGTCAATTATCAGCCTTTCAGCTTTCTATGTGCCAGCTCTCCTAGGCCAACAATCATTTCTGTGCAAATGGCATTAATACAGCTTTGTAGGCTACTTTATAGTGTACCTGTGGTCAACAAAAACTTTTATATAATGTAGATAATACCATTATATGTATATTTGTAATATACATTGGTTAAAAAATGTATATATTTTTGTCACTACAGCTATTGCCTGAATGTGTCTTTGAGGAGTCCAAATACAGGAAGTGTAAGTGGACAAGCAGGGATCTGCACACTGAGGCTCAATGACTAACACAGCAGGATGATTGACAAGCCAGGGGCCTGAACAGAGCCCTGCTTCTCCTGCCCTCACTTCCTGTATTTGGACTCCTCATAGACACACTCAGGCAATAGCTACAGGGGCAGCATTTTTTCCACTCAAAAATATACACATTTTGTAATCAGTGTATTTTACAAATATACATATAATGGTATTATCTACATTATATCAAAAGTTTTTGTTGGCAACAGGTACACTTTAACCACTTAATGACACAGGATGTAAATGTACGTCCTGGTGCCCTGGTACTTAACGCACCAGGACATACATTTACGCCCTGTACATGACCGCAAGCACCGTTGCTCATGTCATGCGTGGCAGGTCCCGGCTGCTATCAACAGCAAGGGACCAGCCGGTAATGGCGGACATCAGTGATTGCGCTGATCTCCGCCTTTAACCCCTCAGATGCCATGGTCAATACAGATCAATGCATCTGCAGCAGTGCAGTCGGTAAAATGGATGATCGGATCACCTGCAGCGCTGACGAGGGGATCTGATCATCCATAATGGCAGACGGAGGTCCCCTCATCTGCCTCCATCCATCTCCAGGGGTCATTTTTTTTTAAGTTTCATATAAGCAAATGTGGTATCAATAAAAAGTACAGATCACGGCACAAAAATGAGCCCTCGGACTGCCGCTGAAAAAGTTATAGGTCGTCAAAATAGAGGGATTTTAACCGCACTAATTTGGTTAAAAAGTTTGAGATTTTTTTTTAAAGCGGTACAATAATAGAAAAGTATGTAATCATGGGTATCATTTTAATCGTATTGACCCACAGAATTAAGAAAAATGTAAATTGTACCATAAATTGAACAGTGTGAAAACTAAACCTTCCAAAATTTGCTAAATTGCGGTTTTCTTTTCAATTTCCCCACACAAATAGCATTTTTTTTAATTTCGCCATACACTTTATGGAAAAATGAGTGATGTAATTACAAAGGACAACTTGTCACAAAAAAAAAAACAAGCCCTCATACTTGTCTGTGGATGGAAACATATAAGAGTTTAGATTTTTAGAAAGTGAGGAGGAAAAAACGAAAATGCAAAAATAAAATTGGTTGTGTCTTTAAGGGGTTACAGGGGTATGCAGGAATAGAAAAACAGAGCTAATTTCTTTCAAAAACAGATCCATGTCTGTCCCCAAGTTGTGTGTGGTATTACAACTTAGCTTCATTCACTTCAATGAAACTGAGCTGCAAAACCCCACCCAACCTGGAGACAGACAGGGAGCGTTTTTTTTTAAAGAAATTAGCTTTGTGTTTCTATTCCTGGATAACCCCTTTAATAGACAAACGAGACCTATGTACCAAGATGTAACTGTGTTTGTACCCAGTGTTGGACTGGGGTTAGCTGTGTCTGCCACAGGAAAGGGTCACCATTTATCTATAGAGAACAGGGTCCACTTTTGATATAATAATATGGTCTAAGGTTATTTGGGATCATCTCATAAGGATGGATGTACAAACAGTGGATGACTGTGAACTTGCCCATGTGCTTCACCTCATGGGCGCCAATTAGTGGTAAAACCCCATACGGTTATGTTGCGCATTATTTTCACCCTTGTAGATACTGTAAACTGTATTGGCTCCCAAGTCAGCTTTAAATGGGGTTGTCTTCCAGGAGGCTGTAGGATCAACCCCAAAAACGATGCTTTGTCCCTCAATATAAAATACTCTCATAATAGGGCCACTTTGTGCTTAGTTGGGTCTTACATCTATACAGTCCCAATCCAGTAACCTGCTTCCAGTAAGGGATAAAATTGTACTAGTGAGTCCCATAGAAAATTGCATACCGCAGACTCAGTAATAGACACAATATAATGATAGAGCCGCAAGGTCTAAACTATAATACTGAATAAGAATAAACCGGAAAATTTAAAAAAAATTAAAAAAAAATTCCATGAAATTAAAACCCTTATTTAAAAAAGGCATTTCTCCATCCCAAGCAGAAGGGTAAAAATCATCATCTAAAACAGCAATAGACACATTTGAAAGACCTCAGGGGCACAGGAGAATATTAGAAGAGAGAAATTACACAGAGAAAAAGGTGAATATATGCAGAAAATGCACTGAACCAAACCAAATGTCCTCCAGCAAAGGAAATCTCCTTAAAGTGAACCTTTTCCGGGATGAATTATTTTTATGCACGTTTTTCATCTCGCCAAATGAGAGCTGAAATTGCGCTGACAGCAGAATATTAGCATTGTGATGGCTCCCAATCGCCAGCATCCAGTTTTAAGCAATTTGAAAACAAATATTATATTTATTGCATCTTTAGAGAACAATAAAAGGCAAAGAAAAACTTCTGTCTCCCGGTAATGAAAGGTTTATGTGACGGCAGCTGTAAAGTGAAACGGCTTTTAAAGGAGAATCACCGGGAGATCGTCATTGACTTATTAAGGCCACTTTAGAGTGTTTGTAAATGCAAAACATATATATTTTAGTTATCAAAGTGAAAATCTTCTTTGCCTGTTTCCCTATGGCAGTAATTATTGCACCATCATAGAGCCATGGTTTATAGAAAAGCTGTCTTTGTTACACATAGCAATGGAGGAATTTATTCATTTTTCTGGTATCCAATAGTCAATACTTTTTGCATATGACTTAAAGGGTACCTCTCATCAAATAAACTTTTGATATATTTTAGATTAATGAATGTTGAATAACTTTCCAATAGCATGTTAATGAAAAATATGCTTCTTTCTATTGTATTTTTCCCGATCAGTCCTGTCAGCAAGCATTTCTGACTCATGCTGGAGTCCTAAACACTCAGAGCTGCCAGCCTGCTTTGTTCACAGCCAAACAGGCTGTCGACAAAGCAGGCTGGCAGCTCTGAGTGTTCTCCTTTGTGAACAAAGCAGACTGGCAGCTCGTAGTGTTTAGGACTCCAGCATGAGTCTGAAATGCTTGCTGCCAGGACTGGTAGGGAGACCCCTAGTGGTCATTTCTTCAAAGTGGAAAATTAAATAGAAAGAAGCATATTTTTTAATAACATGCAATTGTAAAGTTATTCTGCATACATTAATCTATAATATATCAAAAGTTTTTTTGATGAGAGGTACCCTTTAATTTGTGCATACACCGTGTCCCACTTGCCAGTAAAGTAGGTGGGACTTAGTGGGGATGGGGCAGGGCCTCCCACAACCTAGAGCACTTGTTATGATTTAGGCCAGAAATTGCTGCTATAGATTTCTGTTTGTGGCACATGGACAGTTACAGATGCAAGTACCGTATTTTTTGCCCTATAGGACGCATCGGCGTATAAGACGCATCCAATTTATAGGTGCAAAATCAAAAAAAATAAAGATTTTGAACCCAATAGTGGTCTTCAACCTGCGGACCTCCAGATGTTGCAAAACTTCAACTCCCAGCATGCCCAGACAGCCGTTGGCTGTCCGGGCATGCTGGGAGTTGTAGTTTTGCAACATCTGGAGGTCCGCAGATTGAAGACCACTGCACAGGAGGTAATACTCACGTGTCCCCGCCGCTCCGGACCCGTCACCGCTGCCCTGGATGTTGCTCCATCGCTGTCGCCGTGTCCCCGTCGCTCCGGAATGTCTCTGCTGCCGGCCGGGTATCCTTGCTCTCCGTCGCCGCCTTCACGTCGTTACGCACGCCGACGCACGTACGCGACGACGTGATGACGAGGAAGGAGAGAGCCGGCCATTAGTGTTGCTCGCGAATATCGCATATATAGCACTATATATATTTGTAACTACATATATTATTATTTATTTATTTTTTTTCCACAGTACACATCACAGTGATCACCCCTCTTTGCTTCCAGCTTGTGTGGTCTAAAGAAGGCTCTAATACTACTGTGTGAGACTGACGTATGAATTTTCGCATATGGTAATTTTAGCACATGCAAATGTTCGTTTATGCTAATTTTGGCATATGCGAAAATATAACGCGAATATTACGAATATGCGAATTTAGCTAATATATGACGAATATTCGGCCATATATACTTGAAATATCGCGAATTCGAATATGGCCTATGCTGCTCAACACTAGTCAACACGCGCTATCTGGCCAGCGAGCCAGGGCCCCGTACAGGAGATCACGGGGCCCCCCAGCGGTCGGACCCCCCGCAATCTGAAACTTATCCCCTATCCCTGGGATAGGGGATGTTTTTCAACACTGGACTACCCCTTTAATGGCCTCCAAAATCAAGTTCCTCTGATGTATGAGCCTCAAGGGATCTTCCACTAAAAAAGATCACACAGCTTCCACTCCTCTGTCATGTGGGATGTTACTATATAATGAAGCAACATCTAGTGTTGCCCACAAATAGTCCTCTTCCCGTATGATATCTTTCAATAGGGTTAATAAACGCCCTTTTATTTCTGGGGTATGCTGGTAAAGACACCACACATTTCTGTAACTGATGGTCTATATATTCAGATAAACATCTGGCAACTATCGGACGACTAGTTGTTTTTTTTTCCGTTTTTTATGTACCTTAGGTAGAAAATAAAAATAAGGTACATTTGGGTTGGGGTTAAATATATATCATGTTTTTCCCTCTTAAAGGGGTACTACGCACCAAGACATCTTATCCCCTCTCCAAAGGACCCCCGTGATCTCGGTTGCAGGTACCCTGCTGTCACCACTGCACAGAGCAAACTTACTCTGTGCGTAATGACGGGTGATACAGGGGCCAGCACATCGGCATAGCCATTGACTGTCCTGGCACGCTGGGAGTTTTGCTACAGCTGGTGACACCCTATTTGGGAAGCACTGCCGTAGGGTAATTTGGTGGTGGATGCAAATCCCTAATTTAGGCCTCAAATGCACATGGTGCTCTTTCACTTTGGAGCCCTCTCATATTTCAAGGCAACAGTTTTGGGTTACAAATTTTTTTTCTCTTCTTTTACCCCTTAAGAAAAGGTAAATTTGGGGTCTACACCAGCATGTTAGTGTAAACAGAGTGTGCTATATACATTTGAGGCCTAAATTGATGATTTGCACAGGGGTGGCTGGTAGTTACAGCAGTTCTGACATAAACATAAAAAACACCCATATGTGACCCCCATTTTGAAAACTACACCCCTCACGTAAAGTAACAAGGGGTATAGTGAGCCTTAACATCCCACAGGTGTTTGACAAATTTTAGTTAAAGTTGGAAGTGAAAATAAAAAAAATTATATTTTTTTCCCCTAAAATGCTGTTGTTACCCCAATTTTATCATTTTCACAAGGGGTAATAGGAGAAAAAGCCATGCAAAATTTGTAACCCCATTTCTTCTGAGTCAGAAAATACCTCACATGTGGATGTAAAGTGGTCTGCGGGTGAACTACAGGGCTCAGAAGAGAAGGAGCACCATTGGGCTTTTAGAGAGAGAATCTGGCTGAAATTGAAGGCCATGTGCGTTTAGGCCTCCATGGTGCCGGAACAGTGACCCCCCCCCCCCCAGATGTCACCCCATTTTGGAAACTACACCCCTAATAAGAAGTGCAGTGAGCATTTACATCTCACAGGTGTCTGATAGATTTTTTTGACCAGTGGTCTGTCAAAATGAAAAATGAAAATTTTTCATTTGCACGGCCCACTGTTCCAAAGATCTGTCAAATGCCAGTGGGGTTTAACCCCTTAAGGAACCAGCCCATTTTCACCTTAAGGACCCAGCCATTTTTTGCACATCTGACCACAGTCACTTTAAGCATTAATAACTCTGGGATGCTTTTACTTTTCATTCTGATTCTGAGATAGTTTTTTCGTGACATATTCCACTTCATGTCAGTGGTAAATTTTTGTTGAGGCTTGCATCATTTCTTGGTGAAAAATTCCAAAATTTGATGAAAAAATTGAAAATTTTGCATTTTTCTAACTTTGAAGCTCTCTGCTTGTAACAAAAACAGACATTCCAAATAAATGATATATTGATTCACAGATACAATATGTCTACTTTATATTTTCATCATAAAGTTGACAGGTTTTGTCTTTTGGAAGACATCAGAGGGCTTCAAAGTTCAGCAGCACTTTTCCAATTTTTCACAAAATTTTCTAAATTGGAATTTTTCAGGGACCAGTTCAGTTTTGAAGTGGATTTGAAGGGCCTTCGTATTAGAAATACCCCACAAATGACCCCATTATAAAAACTGCACCCCTCAAAGTATCCAAAAGGACATTTGGGTAAGTGTGTTAACCCTTTAGGTGTTTCACAGGAATAGCAGCAAAGTGAAGGAGGAAATTCAAAATCTCCATTTTTTACACTCGCATGTTCTTGTAGACCCAGTTTTTGAATTTTTACAAGGGGTAATAGGAGAAAAAGACCCCCAAAATTTGTAACCCAATTTCCCTAGAGTAAGAAAATACCTCATATGTGTATGTCAAGTGTTCGGCGGGCGCAGTAGAGGGCTCAAAAGGGAAGGAGCAACAATGGGATTTTGGAGAGTGAATTTTTGCTGAAATGGTTTTTGGGGGGCATGTCACATTTTGGAATCCCCTATGGTACCAGAACAGCAGAAAACCCCCACATGGCATACCATTTTGGAAACTACGCCCCTCAAGGCACGTACCAAGGGGTCCAGTGAGCCTTAACACCCCACAGGTCTTTGACGACTTTTTGTTAAATTCGTATGTGTAAATGAAAAAAAAAAAAAAAAGTTTCACTAAAGTGAATTCTCTTCCAGGCAGTGGAAGAGAGGTGGTTGTGGTTGTGATAAATATAAAGCAAATACACTATGTTGAGCTAGCGATTGTTTGTCTGTATAAAAGAGTGTGAAGCATACAAGTGAGTGAGTATAAAAGTGAGGGGACTTAAAACTAAGGGACTTTAAATTCAGGAAGTTTAAATTGAAATATTAGATTTTTTTTTCTTTTCTGTTAATTTTTGCTATCCCCAAATCTAGTGTGACCTCCATGTTGGAAAACGCAGTCCGGTGTACATCTTGCACAATGTATGCAATCCTTGAACAGCAGTTTGAGGGTGCATATTGTTGTGCAAGATGTGTACGAGTTGCTCATTTGGAAGCCCAGATCCTGGATCTAGAGGAGCAACTGGTAACACTGAGATGCATTGACAACTTGGAGAGGAGTCTCCTGCTCACTGACCAAGTACTCTCTGGGGTAGAGGTGGGGGAGGATAGTGGGACAGAGGTACAGGACGGTCAGGCAGCTAGCTGGGTTACAGTTAGAAAATGGGGTAGAGGGAACAGTGTCAGGGAGGCTAGTCCTGAACTGGCACACCCCAACAAGTTTGCCCTGTTGGCAGATGAGGGGGATTTCAGAGCTAGCGGTACTGCAGCAGGACTCTGCCTCTGACCGCCAGGGGGATGTCTGCTCCAGTAAGGACGGAGGGAGGAGAGCAGGGCAGGCCAGACAGGTACTGGTAGTGGGGGACTCAATTATTAGAGGGACAGACAGGGCGGTCTGTCACAAAGACCGGGATCGCCGAACAGTGTGTTGTCTTCCTGGTGCTCGGAACGTCCGCTGCTGAAGAAAAAAACGAGGATGGTTTTGAAACGCGTCCATTGATCATAAATATGCGATATTGAGCCTGACAATATAGAACACTTGCCTGACATTAACAGTGATCATCCGACAGATCCAAGACATCTATTACAGTGCGCCATCTCCCGAGCGCGCGACCTGTGCACGAGGAACGCCGCCGGGTTATTCACTCTGTGTACCGCATACAGCCATTACATTAATTGCAAGTAAAAAGCCAATCAGGCTATCTACAATAAGGACTTTATGCTTGCTGACCGCCACCATTCCCAGCTGGTCCGACTAAGGGACTCCGCTTGACAGCGCTGCAGTCCCCCCAAACGTTGCCCACCACCAAGTGCTGCTTACTTAGGAGTTGGCCGAGACTCCAGCAGTGCGATCCCTGACTGTGGCAAAGCACCGGGCGAAAGATCCTATACAGCCGGCATACAGGACTACACTTAAGGGAGATCTGTTGTACCCCAGGAGTGGTGAGCATTTTATGGAGTTTATTGCAAGTTGGCTGATTTAATATGACATTTTAATGTGTGATAGACACAGAGATTCATAAGGAGTGATCTTGAGTGACTGTTAATCAACTCGCTACTGATCACCAAGCGCTACATTGCATCGGTTGGATCGAGTTATCACTGTCTGGATAGATACAATACCATTGCATCAATTGATTAACTGTATATCTGTAGCTGCTACATTGTATCTGATTTATATTGAAGATCACTGAGAACAGGAACAATTGAATGAACATTTGCTTTGAAAATTGTTGTTCCACAGGATTATGAGATTGCTATACTGATATTACAGGCTCAAGTCGCTATATTCATTGTTGTTTTTATTATATTTTATAATTTTGTATTCATTTAAATCAATTAGGGGAGTACAAGGGCCCTGTACATTCCCTATTTAATCTCTTATCATTCTATACTAATAAATATTAATTATTATTTTTAAACCAAATATCTTTGACCTTTGAGCCCCATTTTCTTTTAACATATTTTCCCTATTTTATACACCTTGGGTATAGGTGTTTGTTGGGTTGCTCGGGTCTTTAACCCCTTAAGGACCAAGGACGTACCGGTACGTCCTTGGTCCTGCTCTTCTGATATAACGCGGGGTTACACAGTAACCCCGCGTCATATCATGGCGGGCCCGGCGTCATAGTGAAGCCGGGACCCGCCTCTAATAGCGCGCAGCGCCGATCGCGGCGCCGCACGCTATTAACCCTTTAGCCGCGCGCTCAAAGCTGAGCCGCGCGGCTAAAAGTGAAAGTGAAAGTTCCCGGCTAGCTCAGTCGGGCTGTTCGGGATAGCCGCGGCTAATCGCGGCATCCCGAACAGCTGACAGGACAGCGGGAGGGCCCCTACCTGCCTCCTCGCTGTCCGATCGCCGAATGACTGCTCAGTGCCTGAGATCCAGGCATGAGCAGTCATCCGGCAGAATCGTTGATCACTGGTTTCTTATGAGAAACCAGTGATCAACATAGAAGATCAGTGTGTGCAGTGTTATAGGTCCCTATGGGACCTATAACACTGCAAAAAAAAAGTGAAAAAAAAAAGTGAATAAAGATCATTTAACTCCTCCCCTATTAAAAGTTTGAATCACCCCCCTTTTCCAATAAAAAAAAAAACACAGTGTAAATAAAAATAAAAATAAACATATGTGGTATCACCGCGTGCGGAAATGTCCGAATTATAAAAATATATCATTAATTAAACCGCTCGGTCAATGGCGTGCGCGCAAAAAAATTCCAAAGTCCAAAATAGTGCATTTTTGGTCACTTTTTATATCATTTAAAAATGAATAAAAAGTGATCAATAAGTCCTATCAATGCAAAAATGGTACCGTTAAAAACTTCAGATCACGGCGCAAAAAATGAGCCCTCATACCGCCCCATACACGGAAAAATAAAAAAGTTATAGGGGTCAGAAGATGACAATTTTAAACGTATTAATTTTCCTGCATGTAGTTATGATTTTTTCCAGAAGTCCGACAAAATCAAACCTATATAAGTAGGGTATCATTTTAATCGTATGGACCTACAGAATACATATGAGGTGTCATTTTTACCGAAAAATGTACTACGTAGAAACGGAAGCCCCCAAAAGTTACAAAACAGCGTTTTTTTTTCAATTTTGTCGCACAATGATTTTTTTTCCCGCTTCACCATAGATTTTTGGGCAAAATGACTGACGTCATTACAAAGTAGAATTGGTGGCGCAAAACATAAGCCATCATATGGAGTTTTAGGTGTAAATTTGAAAGAGTTATGATTTTTTAAAGGCAAGGAGCAAAAAACGAAAATGCAAAAACGGAAAAACCTCCGGTCCTTAAGGGGTTAATGACGGTCAGACAGACAGGAGCCTCTCCATTGTAACTATATAATTTACAAATCTGTTTAACTTTCCAGAGCCAGTTGATTTAAGGGTGCGTTCCCACAGGGCGTATACGCAGCGTATTTGACGCTGCGCAAAATGTATGGCAGCAGCGGGAAATACGCTGTGCGTATCCCTTGCTCACTATACACACAGGGCTTTCCGGCGGCAGCCCTATGTGTGTAGTGAGTTTTGGAGGCGGGGCCGTGTGCCGGCGTATCTGTGACGCGCGGCTCCGCCTCCAAAACTCACTACACACATAGGGCTGCCGCCGGAAAGCCCTGTGTGTATAGTGAGCAAGGGATACGCAGCGTATTTCCCACTGCTGCCATACATTTTGCGCAGCGTCAAATACGCTGCGTATACGCCCTGTGGGAACGCACCCTAAAAGAAAAAAGGTTTTCACCGGAGTACCCCTGTAATGGTATAGAGAACTGTGTCTAGTGCATTAAGTCTGTGATTTTTTGCCCATTGAAACCAGTAGGCCCATTGTGGTCTATGGGGAAAAGCTGCTGAGTTGCCCATAGCAACCAATCAGATCGCTTTATTCATTTTTGAAAAAGCCTCTGAAAAATGAAGGAAGTAATCTGATTGGTTGCTATGGGCAACTCAGAAACTTTTCCTCTGGACAGGTTTTGATAGATCTCCCTCAATGGGGGAGATTCATCAAAACCAGTGTAGAGGAAGAGTTGTGCAGTTGCCCATAGCAACCAATCAGATTGCTTCTTTCATTTTTGAAAAGGCCTCTGAAAAATGAAGGAAGCAATCTGATTGGTTGCTATGGGCAACTCAGAAACTTTTCCAGGAAAATCTGGTGAGTTGCCCATAGCAACCAATCAGATCGCTTCTTTCATTTTGCAGAGGCATTGTGAAAAATGAAAGAAGCAATCTGATTGGTTGCTATGGGCAACTGCACAACTCTTCCTCTACACTGGTCTTGATGAATCTCCCCCATAGAGGGAGATTTATCAAAACCTGTCCAGAGGAAAAGTTTCTGAGTTTCCCATAGCAACCAATCAGATCGCTTCTTTAATTTTTGAAAAAGCCTCTGAAAAATGAAGGAAGCTATTTGATTGGTTGCTATGGGGAACTAAACAGCTTTTCCAGGAAAGTAAAGTTTAACCACAACACTGTAACACTGTCCACCCTGGGACTCAAACCAGTGACAGTCTCCCATCCCACTGTGCTGCCGCGATGGTCCTGCTTATCTTACATGCAGTGAGATCCCCATAGACCACAATTAGCCTATTGGTTTAATGGGCAAAAAATCACAGAGTTGATGCACTAGTCACAGTTCTCTATACCATTAATGAAGGGAGGGCTCAATATTCGCAAATTTGCGCATATGCGCACAAATTTTCACATATGCACAAAAAAAAGCGAATATTCGTAATTATGAATATATATAGTGCTATATTTGCAATATTCGCGAATTCGCGAATATGCTATATTCGCGATTAAAATTCGAATTGCGAATATTCGTGAACAACACTAGTCGCTGCAAATACAGTGAAGGAGTTTAAACATGCATGGGATAGGCATAAGGCTATCCTTCATATAAGATAGGGCCAGGGACTATTGATAGGATTCAGATTATTGGGCAGACTAGATGGGCCAAATGGTTCTTATCTGCCGACGCATTCTATGTTTCTATACTGTATGGATATCAGAAAAATGGTTCCAAGCTCTTATTTCTTTATTAAATTCACTACTTTGGGGCAGGAAAGCACGAGAATGAAATATGTTTCTTTAACGTTAGCTGAGCACGATGGGGGTTGGGCACTTTTTTTTAGGTACTTTTTAGCACTAAAATTGCAGACTATTATGAGAAGGAGGGAAAATGTAGTCCTATTTGTTCTCTCTAAGGGTATGTTCAAACTACGGAATTCCCGCGGAATTCCACGGGCGGAATTCCGCAAGCCGAATTCCACGGGCGGAATTCCGCGAGCCGAATTCCACGGGCGGAATTCTGCGAGCCGAATTCCACGGGCGGAATTCCGCGAACCGAATTCCGCGGTGTGAACTTAACATTAGTGTGAATGGGTTTCCGCGAGACCCGCTCACACTGCGGAATTTCAGTGCCGCTGAAATTGTTCTGCGCAAAGAAAGAACATGTTCATTCTTTGCACGGAAGTCCGCGAGCGCTGCATAGCTGTTAATGGTGATGGCTCAGTGCTGCCCGGTTCTACTGCCGCCGCCGGCTGCCAGTCTGAATCTCCACTCTCTGAATTCAGCGAGCGGAGATTCCGTTCACACACTGTAGTGTGAATATACCCTAATGGGTCGTTATAAGGATATTTTTAAGATTTTGGAAGCTGGGATACTCACTACACCCATGCATATCTATATAATAAAGTATGGGAGGAAGTTAAAAAAATGTTTTAAATCACATGGAGTTTTGACTTTACTTCATTATGGTCGAATAAAGCACTTAAAGAATTCCTTAAAATTAAAGATTCACTCTTTTGGATGAAAAGGGGCTTATTTATGTAAATCAATTATACGCTTTAGGTCAAATAAAGTCGTTTGAAGAGATAGCCCATAAGTATGGAGTGGCAGACAATCAGAAACATTGTTTTTTACAAATAAGTAATACAGATCATAAACCAATAAAAGGAGAGATTGGAGATTTCAGGGATTCTGTATATAAGAAAAGTTTAATTAGACTATTTCCTTATGCGAAGTTGCTGTCTGGGCATGCTGGGAGTTGTGGTTCTGCAGCGGTTGGGGGTTCACAGCTTGAAGACCACTGCTATAGAGGGTGCAAATGTATCTGAGCCCTGGAACTCAAATAATGTGAAATATGAGATGATCAAAATGGAGCCCCTGCACTAATTACTTGGGTTCTGGGGTCTGTAAGGTCCATAGTAAAAACATCAGGTTCTGTCTATAGCAGATACTAAATCATGGCAGCTCCAAGAAACAAGCAGTCATTCTGACATGTCACATGTGATGTCATAGACAGCTGGAGTCCTGACATTCCACTGACAGCCACCCGAGCCTTCAGTCTGTAGATTGTTCCAGTGAGCTTAGTGAGATTAGTGAGATTAGCGTCTTCTTCTTCTACTTGTCTGAAATGGAGCTAAAAGGTTTGGGGTTCGTCCCCCTACTGTTGGCGTTTTGGTGTGCGGCCTGGCTTGCTACCAGCTACATCATGACTGTCGTCCTCGGCCATGCAACCTCACCACTGATGAGCATCAGGTAAGATAAACAAGCACATGATTCTTATTTCATGGGTTGGGAGTGAGTAAATATCCATAATAACATTGGTTTCTTTTCCTTCACAGTGACGTGGGAAATTTCTTTCCCAAAAGCATATTATTCAGAATTGAATTCATAGGGACGTCCATTGGCACTTTGGTACTAACCTTTCTTATTTATAAGTATATGGTTATGCATACTGAAGAGTTCAGGGGTCATCAGGTCCTGATCCAGAGGATCCTGCTGGCCATTGTGTGGGCCTCCTGTTTTGCCACAGCTGTCATGCATGTATTTTCCCCCAAAGAATATCCCAGGATACACTTTGTCAGCACGATAATTTCAATTACATGTGAAGCCTTATACTACCGTGGGCAGTCCATCCAGATGTATAAATTACCAGGAGCAAAAAAAGTCATCCACCATAGTAGATGCACCTGCTGTGGCCTGACTTTTGTCTGTGTAATTTTCTATTTTGGATATGAAACATTGAAGGAATTATTCTATGATGATGAAGACTGGGACGAGATCCGTGAAATCCCCATCATAATCATCGAGTGGGTGATGCTTCTACTGATCCTGATAAACATCGTGACCTATTATTTCACCATGCAGAGGTTATTGTTGACCTTTTTCAGAAACAGCTACACACTCTCTCTTAGAGTAAAAATGGATGACTTCAGGGTGTAGACCACCACGTGGGCCATCAAGTGGACTTCTGGGAGAAATACTGCACAGGACACGGAAAAACCATCTAAAGAAGAATAACTGGGGGACTAAATATGGTGCCAGTAATCATGACACAATAATATGAGCTGGTGATATTACCTATACAAAAAAATAAAAATAAAAATATTGGTGTGTGAAGTGTAATACCTAGTTAGAAAAACAGAATCAAATTCATCATTATAACCACCCTCTGCATTACCCTGTTTATTATTTTTCAAGCAAGCACTTTGTTCTAATTCGTCCACTCTCTGGCATGCTCCTTGTATAAGGGGTTTGGGATACCCTTTTTGTTTAAAACGATCCTCCAGGTTATCTAGTTGTTGCTGGCAATTTTGTGTGTAAAAACAATTCCTTCGGATTCTTTTCATTTGACCGAATGGAATGTTCTTCTTCCATTATTTCAGATGGCAACTGTTAAAGTCGAGATAGCTGTTTGCATCCACCTCCTTAAAATAGGTGGCAGTATGCAAACAGCCATCCTGAATATAGATATTTATATCCAGGAACTCAAATTTTTTGGAGGACTGATGCAGCGCTGCCTTTGGCAATCTCTGGCTCTGCCATAGCGCTTTTTTTGAGGGGGCGTAACGGCTGCCCTTTCGTCTGGTGGTCAACACTAGTGTTGCTTGCAAATATTCGCAATGCGAATATTATTCGCGAATATCGCATATTCGCGAATTCGTGAATATTCGCCAATATTGCACTATATATTCTAAATTACGAATAATGTTTTTTTTTCACAGTACACATCACAGTGATCATCCCTCTCTGCTTCCAGCTTGTGTGGTGTAAAGAAGGCTCTAATACTACTGTGTGAGACTGGCGTATGAATTTTCGCACATGGGAAAATTAGTATATGCAAATTTTCATTTATGCAAATTTTTCGCATATGGTAATTTTCCCACATGCAAATTTCCGTTTATGCTAATTTTTGCATATGCGAAAATATAACGCAAATATTACGAATATGCGAATTTAGCGAATATACGACGAATATTCGTCCATATATTCGCAAAATATCCCGAATTCAAATATGGCCTATGCTGCTCAACACTACCGGCCATACAGGGGATCCCTGTACGGAGAAGACACCGAGGAGGCAGGTAAGGTCCCTCCCGGTGTCCTGTAAGCACTAACCTGGCTATTCAGTCGGGCTGTTCGGGACCGCGGCAGTCCCGAACAGCCCGACTGAACAGCTGGGTTAGTGTCACTTTCCCTTCAGACGCGGCGGTCAGCTTTGATCGCCGCGTCTGAAGGGTTAATACAGGGCATCACCACGATCGGTGATGTCCTGTATTAGCCGCGGGTCCTGGCCGTTGATGGCCGCATTGACCGCCACGATAGGGGTGTATTCACCGTATAAGACGCACCGACTTTTTCCCCCAAGTTTTGGGGAAGAAAAAGTGCGTCTTATACGGCGAAAAATACGGTACCTCTTAATAAATTTAATGCACATTAAAATTTGCACAAAATAAATTTGAGCCACATTATTGAAACCTGTTCTTTTTTCGAATCTATTTCTTTTTTCTGATTGTACTTTTTTTTTTAAATGTTTTTTTTGTACATTATTATGGTCATCTTGTCTGAGCCCCATGGACATAGGTCACAATACACAGGAGCTGTCCCATTGACATGATTAAGAAAGGTGTCTGAGCAAGCTCTGTGTCCTTTGTAGAGGTCATTCCACAGGGAGATAGCGGAGAAGGCGCTCTCATGTGCAGGATTCCAAGTAATCCCACAGGGTATGGCCTCTTACCAAAGTTGGTTGTGTAGCATTCACAACAATGGGAAGCACATATGTAGTAAGCTCTGACTGCAGCCATCCTGTCCCAGGGTAGCATGGACTATAAAAGAACTTCAGAAATTAACAGGATACCCGGCGCTGCTCAGATAAAAAATGCATGGATCCGTGGATATATCAGAAGAGCTTTATTGTAACATTCATGCAACATGTTTCGCAGTGCATGGGCAGCTTCATCAGGCATGAAGTCCTTTTATAGTCCATTCCACAGGGAGAGGCAGGCTGAACGGTGAACATCAGCTATTGTCTTATTTATCTACTGTTGTCTGCTTTCACTGTACTCATTTCTGGCTGCTGGAAAGTGATATCCACAGAACAGGAAGTCTCAGCTTAGTTTTAGGCCTAGTGGTCAGAATAAAAACTGTTAAATGAATAATTAGAAAAAAAATATCAACATACATTTTTAAACAATATGGGGGAGATTTATCAAAAGAGTGGTGCAGTTTCCCAAAGCAACCAATCAGATTGCTTCTTTTATTTTAAAAAAAAAAAGGCCTCTGAAAAATGAAAGAAGCAAACTAAATGGTTTCTATGGGCAACTGCACCACTCTTCCTTTTAATGACTCTCCCCCTGTGTGTTAAACATGCATACTTGGTTTAAACAATAGGTCATTTGCTGATGATGATTCCCATTAAGATATTTAGGCATATAAAAGCCAGTATACTGTCAAGACACAGATGTTCTTTCTAGAACTTTCATGCCCCATAAAATAATCACATAATTCTTTATGTTGTACATTCTGCTGTTATTTCTCCTAGAAATATATCAAAAAATTGTAAACTAGGTATAATCAATCTGCTTGTAAAAGTAAAGTTGTAAAAATTCAATATATGATGTGGAAAGCAAGTACAGACATGTAAGAAGAGCTGGCGAATGATAAGGTTACGGTCCTATGTTGCCACATGTAGTTGACACAACACCCACATGCAGAGCCGTCACTTGTAGCTTCTGGGCCCCGATGCAAAATCTTCAACAGGGCCCCACATGCCAATTATCATACTGATTTTTTTATGGGGCAGATGTGCTTTGGGACCCCCTTAGGCATCAGGGCCCCAATACGAATGCTACCTCTGCACCACCTATAGCTACGCCCCTGCCCACATGTGTTAGCCAATGGCTTTCACCAACTTTTACCAGTACAATTCTGGAGTCCCTTATCCTAGTTCCCTTACTGCCGCCAACAGGCGGATTGTGAGCCTCTGAGAGCTGGGGTACATGTCTGCAGCAGTGCCTCCACCCAGCGGGACATCCGGGTTAGGGATGTGGGGTCCCACTGGGAACATACTTAATGTAATGAGACAGAGCCTAACTGGAACTAACTTTATATAGAAAATAGCAAATGAACAAGTAGACATCGGAAAATGCAATATCAACAGTATAGCATGAAAAGCAATGCAATGTGGATTTTCCTTACCCACCCACTCGCACACCTGCGGCCCACCCCCTTGTCTTTGCCCTTATGGCTGTTGGTGTTCATAGAAGAGATAGCCAACAAAATCCAATCCCCTTGTGGAGGGTTGCCCCTCCGGGGAGAAATACCCTTAAACTAAAGACCCACCTAAAATATAACTTTTATTAACCTTCCTAAAATTTATTATAACACACCAAAAAAAAAGAAAAACTTTAAAATTATCAGGTAGTGTGGTAGGACACTTTAACTTTAAGCCCACTAGGTGGTGCTGTTGTGCTGCTTTCAGCTTGTATTGCTGATTATCGTCTGTGGTACAGTAGTTGTATATAGCTTTATCTGAACCAGTTTTGATGTCACCATCCACACTCCTGTCTAAAATCAACACACCCTGCCTCGAAGTTTCGCTAGGCAACCTAGCTTTATCAAGAGGACAGTGGATATGGCGTGTCGACATCCAGCGGCATTTATATAACTTTTTATTTGCGCATCATTTCCAATGCGCTGCCTGGATTAGCCTGTCCAATGGGCGATTGCCGCGTCATTGGTTTGCAGGCGCTTTCGGTTTGCGTACTTCCTGCCTCCACATGACGCGAGCTACATTTCTTCCCAGAGGGGCAACCCCCCACAAGGGGATTGGATTTTGTTGGTTAATAACCCTGAGACTCACTGGGACAATTTTTTGTGATTTCATAGAAGAGATAGGCCCCTTAAGGGTCTATTCACACGTACAGTATTCTGCGCAGATTTGATGCGCAGGATATGAAGCTGTGTTCAGTCATTTAGTTTACATTGAAATCTGCAGCAGAAAACCTCAGAGTCTTTACTTTGAATGAGAAGACAGGGTGCCCTGTAGTGGAACAGGGAAGGGAGGGCTTTAAAGGGGTACTCCGCCCCTGGCATCTTATCCCTTATCCAAAGGATAGGGGATAGGATGTTAGATCGCCGCGGTCCCGCTGCTGGGGACCCCGGGGATCGCTGCTGCAGCACCCCACTATCATTACTGCGCAGAGCGAGTTCGCTCTGTGCGTAATGACTGGCAATACAGGGGCCAGAGCAGCGTGACGTCATGGCTCCGCCCCTCATGACATCACGGCCCTTCCCCTTAATGCAAGTCTATGGCAGGGGGCGTGACGATCGCCACGCCCCCTCTCATAGACTTGTATTGACGGGGGCGGGCCGTGATATCACGAGGGGCGGAGCCGTGACGTAACGATGCTCCGGCCCCTGTATTGCCCGTCATTACGTGCAGAGCGATCTCGCTCTGCGCAGTAATGATAGCGGGGTGCTGCAGCAGCGATCCCCGGGGTCCCCAGCAGCGGGACCCCGGCGATCTGACATCTTATCCCCTGTCCTTTGAATAGGGGATAAGATGTCTAGGGGCGGAGTACCCCCTTACCTCTTACCGCATTTACCATAAGTTTAAACTCAGTGCTTGTCTCTCTAATGCTGCCAGTAGGTCTCTCTCTCTCTCTCTCTCTCTCTCTCAACGGGTGCTGTCTCTGTGATGCAGGCTCTTACAGCTATTGGTACATCGTTCCTCTGGTTAGTCTTCCTGTCATGTGAGGAAATCAGCAGGTGCCAGGACCTGTGTGATGTTACAATCATGTGACCAGAGTGTCCACCAATACTGAATCATTTTCCCTAAAATGGCTGCTGATCACATGATCATAATTCCATTCTTTAGGAAAATTGCACTAAGTTCATTTGTGCTCTCAGTCAGCCATCTACTGGTCATCCTTAGCAGAAAAAACTAAAGGGGTTACAGAAGTAAATACTAAAAAGTGTGAAGTGTATATACACTTGAGCCAGAATTTAAAGCAATCTATATAACCAATAGTGGTAAGGAGTCAACATATAGTTAGTTTGCGGAAAGATACTTAGGATCAATGATAGCAGTTCCCATGATCGTGTTATCATTCTGGTCTGATAACAATCGTTTTGTGCCGCTCAGGTCTCCTGCATTCCTCTCCCTAGCAGGGGGTGTGTCCCGGAGCAAGCTGTGTCAGCTTCCACTTTCTGACTATGTGTCTCTCAGCTCTTGCTGCAGGGATCCAGGTGATGTCCTGTGAGTACACAGATGACTTTCCAGGAACTGAATATCAAATTAGCCTGTATGGTGACATCTAGAGGCTTTAAAAATAATAATAATAATAATAATCATCCTCAAATATAAGGTAAAATCTACAATAGATCTACAATAAAAGACACCGCATATTTAACGACTTTTATGTGTCTTTTGATATAGACAGTTTCACTCTTTTTGCCTGCCCATAGAACTTTTTCTTTATTCTTCTTTTTGTATTTATCATTTGCGACTTTTGTCAAAAGTCGCTATTTTGTGTGCAAAGGTACTTTTTTAGGCACAAAGCTACACCACCTACCAGTAGGCGTGAGAATCACTTCTACCTTCCACAATTCAACCTTTAACCTCTTGTGGACGACAGCGTCCCACTCCCCTTCTATGACACACGATCAGGAGCTGAGTGCGGGTCATAGCTGGATGGTCCTGGTGGCTATCTGCCACCAGGACTTAATTCTAATGCCAGACATTACCGATCACGGTGATGCCCGGTTTTAACCCCTTAGACAAATTTGATTGTAGCGTTAGTAAAGATGTCCCGGTAGCTCTGTGAAATTAGGTGAAAACACCTAACCTGCCAAATTCAGGACCCGGGAAAGTGTCTGCTTCCCTCCCTTACAAGCATCTAGAAAAAGTATATGTGGTAGAGCTTTTCCCACCACAGCAGAGCTGCGCAAAATTTATCATCCTGCTGCACCTTCTTGATAAATAAGATGCACGCTAGTCAAACCTACCACCCAAATAAATCTGGGAAAATAGCTCTACCATAGACATTCTTTGATAAATCAGGACCATATAGTCTAAGACTATCTTTAATATATCTGCAACATATCAATAGACACTGCATCTTTAAGGATGGGAGTAAGTAGTATTTTTGAAGACCCTTAAAGCCTTTTTGTATTTTTTTATGTGAACTGAATAGCCTACATTGGGTATTCTAGTTCTCATCTGTATTTGCCATAAATGTCAGATAGATATTGGTTACATCTCTGGAACCTGCACCTATCTCCCAACCCTCTCTGGCCTGGTGGCAGTTGACAAGATGGACAGAAAGCCAAAACCAGCTGAGACGGTTGTTTTACACAGTTTCCATGACATTAATGGGAGACGATCAGAAATGATGTAGCTCATGGTGTGGGTAGATTATGTAACTCCTATGACCCTCAATGGGAGCTTTGTAAATAGAGATGAGCGAATCGAATTGGATGAATCTGAATTCTTTCCGAATTTCATGAAAAATTTGATTCTGACTGAATCCGAATTTCCACTCGATTTGAAATAACGAATTTCTTCATTCACTCCATTTTTGTTATTACTCTAAGGCTAAGATTCCACTGAGGGTTTGCAGTAAAAAATGTATTTAACAAAATTTTTATTTGCTATAACAAATTTTTTTATAAATGGGCGGCAGGGACCTAAAAATGTAATCGACAATAATAAAATATAGAAAGGGGCCATTTAAATGTAAAAATAATATTTTTTTAGAATTCATTTTGTTAAACTTTGTATTAGCAATGTATTTTAATAATGTGTTTAATAAAGTATGTGTGTGTTTTAACTTTTGAAAAAAAAAATTATTTTTAATTTTTTTTTTTCGGTAGTAGTACTACTCCCAGCATGCAAAAGACTGTTCCATGATGGGAGTAGTAGTACCTGTACTTATAGACAGCCTCGGGGTCTGAAACCCCTTGCGATCCTCCTATATAATTTATAGATGCAGGCAGCCGGCAGCTCATCTGCGCGATCCTGCACTATGTTCTGCTATGTAAAGTTCTTCACATCACAGATTCATATTTCCCGCAGAGAGCTGTGATTGGCCAAATGGTTCCAGACAATCACAACTCTCTGCGGGAAATATGAATAATAGGTATATATATATATATATATATATATATATATATATATATATATATATATATATATATATTTATATATATACACGTCAGTGCAGAGGACCATAGAAGAGCGGCCGCCCACATCTATGCATTATACAGGACAATTACATTGGGTGTCAGGAGTGACACCCGCTGTGGTCTTTCCTTTACTGCAGGTATTACTACTCCCAAAATGGAGCACACTCAGCTCCATGATGGCAGCTGTAGTGCCTGCATTAATAGACAAATTGCAGCGAGTGTCACTTCTGACTCCTGTTGCAATCTATTAATGCAGGTACTATAGCTCCTAGCATGGAGCTGAGTGTGATCCATGTTGGGAGCAGTAGTACCTGCAATTAAAGTGCAACTTTCATGGATTTTAACCCCCATAAACTAGCCCCAGGATGACAAAATTGTTAGAAATTACAGATCAAGCATACCTTTTGCTGCTTTCTATTAGCTTTAATCAGGCTAGAAATACTCTTTATGAAAGGCAACAACAGTCGGATATCCCCTGTATGTCAGTGCTGGGACCCCTGTGTGACTGACACACAGGTCCCAGCGCATAGGGCCCTAATTCTTATATGTGGGTGGTGAGTTTTCTACTGTAAAAGAATAAACAGTGTCCGTTCTCCTGTGCACAGCGGTGATGTGATGCGCACGGCCAGTTCTCACAGCAAGCGCTCACTCCCCATGGGCGGCATAATGCAGTAGCAGAATGAGCTGGCCGTGCATTGCATCACAGCTGTGCACTCTAGGAAGATAGGAGAATGGGAGGCTGGTTCATTCCGCAACTGCATTACGCCGCACATAGGACCTTAGGGACCAAGCACTTGCAGTGGCCGCCCGCATCGCATCACTGCAGGGCACTGTTTATGCACCACCCGCATATAAGAAGAATAAGGGGCCTATGTGCTGTGACCTGTGTGTCAATCACACATACAGAGGATATCCGACTGTTGCTGACTTTAATAAAAAGCATTGCTAATGCTGCTAGAAAGCAGCAAAAGGTATGCTTGAACTGTAATTTCTAACAACTTTGTCATCCTGGGGCTAGTTTATGGGGGTTAAAATCCGTGACAGTTGCGCTTTAACTGCAAGTACACTCAGCTCCATGCGCAGAGCTGTAGTACCTGCATTAATAGACAGATCGCAACAGGTGTCAGAGGTGAAACTCTCTGCAATCTGTCTATTAATGCAGATACTACAGCTCCCAGCATGATACCTGCAGTAAAGGAAAGATCACAGCCGGTGTCACTCCTGACACCCACTGCGATCGTCCTGTATAATGTATAGATACGGAGCACGGCCACTCTTCTCTAGTCCCCTGCACTGCCATATATATATATATATATATATATATATATATATATATATATTTACCTAATATTCATATTTTCCGCAGAGAGTTGTGATTGGCTGGAACCATTTATATGAACATAGTGCAGGATTGTGCAGAAGAGCGGCTGTCCGCCCGCATCTATACATTATATAGGAGGATCGCAATGGAGGACCACAAGGCGATCTGTCTATTAGTGCAGGTACTACTACTCCCAACATGGAACAGTCTGTTCCATTCTAGTAGTAGTACCACACACACACACACACACTTTATTATATCGATTTGCCGTGAATTTATTCGGATCGAATCACATTTTTTCAAAAAATTTGGTAATTCAGCCAAATCAAATTTTTCAAAAATTTGCTTATCTCTATTTGTAAATCCTATAAAACAGCCAATTCGGCTGTGTTAGGCTTCCCGCACATCTTCAGCTGCTGCAAGCAGGCTAGAGGAGGTCGGATAGAGGTAAAACCCAAATCTATCAGACAAATATGGTATATGCTGTGGATATGCTACAAATGTCCCAATGGGCATACTCTTTTAATTGCAAATATGTTACACTTTGCACTCCGGCCGCACGTGCCCGCATGCGAATCCCAGCCCGTCACTTACCACACTCCTCTGCTGCCTCTGCTGTGTCTCAGCTCCTGGAGCTCTAAAATTTAAAGGGCCAGTGCACCCACAATTATGTCCTACACCTGTCACCAGTCTAGAAGTTCTTGCACCTCCCCCTCTTCTCTGCCGGATCTTCAGTGCCCCTAGCCTGAGATTAAGTGTTCCCTACTGCCTGTTTGCCTTACCCATGTATCCAGACCTTCCCGGTATGTTATTTGACTATTTGACTACCCACCTTTGCCGCCTGCCTTGACCTTCTGCTAAGTTCGACTAACTGTGTGGTTGAGCCGTGTCGGGGTTGGAACTTGGGTGTCACCTGCCGCAGCAAGCCCATCCTGCCTTGCGGCGGGCTCTGGTGAAGACCAGTGGCACCTTAGACTCCGCTCCCCGATACTGTCCGAGTCAACTGCCACACAGATCCACATCCAGCTTCGTAAGAACAAGATCTGGCAATGGATCCTGCTGGGGTTCCGCTGCATGATAGTTTGGATCTCGCCTCTATTGTGGCCCAGCAGGCACAGCAGTTGAGCCAGTTGTCTGCCATGATGCAGCAGTTGCTAACTGCTCAACAACAACTGCAACTGCTACAGCCTCCTCCTGCTCCAGTGTTGCCTTCCGCTCCTGCAGTCGTCTCCAGATCTAAACTCCGCCTGTCTCTTCCTGAGAAGTATGAGGGGATCCCAAGTCCTGTGAAGGTTTCATGACTCAGTGTTTCATGCACATTGAACTCATGGTGGAACAGTTCCCTATGGAACGAGCAAAGGTGGCCTGCTTCATCAGTCTATTAACTGGGAGGGCTTTGGCCTGGGCAACCCCGCTTTGGGATCGCAGTGATGCTCTCACAACCAATCTCCAGGCTTTTCCTATGGAATTTTGGGGAGTCTTTGAAGAACCAGCTCGAGCTTCTTCCACTGAGACGGCATTGCTGAGTCTTTCTCAGGGCAACTCTTCTGTGGGTGAGTGTGCCATCTGTTTTTGTACCCTGGCATCGGAGTTATCACAGAACAATGAAGCTCTTTGCTCCACCTTCAAGAGAGGACTATCTAGTCATATCAAGGAGGTCCTTGCTACCTGGGAATTGCCATCTAGCCTGAATGAACTCAAACATTTGGCATCCCAGATTGACATCCGTTTCTCTGAGCGACCTGAGGAACTTTGCCAAGAAAGGGAGTCTGCACGACCTCTGCGCTTTCCTCGTCTGGCACCTGTCTTCCAGCAACCACCGCAACCTTCTACGTTGCCTCCCGCAGTGGAGGCTATGCAGGTGTATCGGTGTCGCCTGACCCTGCAGGAAAGATCTCGCCGATGAACTGAGAATCTTTGCCTATACTGCGCCAGTGCAGATCATTTCCTCAAAGAATGTCCTTTGGTCCACAGTCACAGGGAAACGCTCGCACCTAGAGTTTGTGGGAGAGGCCTCCCTAGGTGTGATTACCACCTCTCCACGCTTGAATTTAACAGCCCAGCTTTTTCTACCCTCCAAAGAGATTATCTCCGTTTTCGCCTTCCTGGATTCTGGTTCCACGTGAAACTTTATTGACGCCTCCCTAGTACATAGGTATCATCTGCCAGTGTCTCCCCTGTTAAAGCCTTTATACATCTATATGGTCAACGGAGAAAGACTGGACTGTACTGTGCTGTATCGCACAGAACCCTTATCTATGCAGGTCAGAGTCTTGCATAAGGAGAACTTGTCCTTCTATGTACTTCCTCATTGTACTTCTTCTCTCCTGCTTGGCCTACCTTGGTTGCAACTCCATGCCCCCCAGCTGGATTGGAAGTCTGGAGAAGTTCTCCGTTGGGGACTGTATTGCAACAATCACCGTATTCATATACGTCTGTCTAAGTTGGACCAATCTCCTATTCCTCTGCCCAATTTGCCTTTGTTCCTTCAGTTCCTGCAGATCTATTCAGTGAAAAACAAGCTGGAGTCTTACCAACACATCGTCCCTACGATTGTCCAATCGACTTACTGCCTGGCACCACAACTCCTCGGGGCAGAATTTACCCTTTGTCAGTTCCTGAAACTCAGGCCAGGTCCAATTATATCCAAGAGACTCTCCAGAAGGGGTTCATCAGAAATTCCTCTTCCCCTAACAGAGCTGGATTTTTCTTCATGGAAAAAAAAGACGGGTCTTTGCGACATTGCATCGACTGCCGAGGCTTGAATAAAATTACTTTACTGCTACCCACTTCCTTTAATCTCAGAGTTATTTGATCGTCTGGGGGCAGCCAGGATCTTCTCCAAACTAGACCTTGGTGGAGCCTATAATCTGATTTGTATACGAGAAGGAAACGAATGGAAGGCTGTGTTTAATACCCGTGACGAACATTTCGAGTATCTTGTGATGCCATTCAGACTCTGTAATGCTCCAGCAGTTTTCCAGAAGTTTGTCAATGATATTTTTCATGACCTCCTATACTCCTGTGTCGTTGTCTATTTGGATGACATTCTCATCTATTCGCCCTATGTCCACACTCATCGCTCTCATCTCCGTCAATTTCTTCAGCGTCTCCGAGACAATCATCTCTATGCAAAACTTGAGAAGTGTTCTTTCGAAAAAAAAACAGTCTTCCGTTTCTGGGGTATATCTTGACCAGTCAAGGTCTACAAATGGATCCTAACAAGTTGTCCGCTGTACTGGACTGGCCATGACCTTCTGGCTTAAAAGAAATTCAGCACTTTCTTGGCTTTGCCAATTATTATTGCCAATTTATTCCTCTCTGTTGGCTGGTCATGTCGATATTTGTCCTGACAGTACTGGTGGCCAACTTTACAACAGGATGTCGTTGACTTTGTCCCTTCCTAATCGGTCTGTGCCCCGGACAAGACCCCCCGTTCCAAGCCTGCTGGTCTACTACTTCCTTTGTCAGTTCCAGAGCAGCTCTGGACCGATATAGCAATGGACTTTATCACTGGCCTTCCTTCTTCTGGCGGCAATACGGTCATTTGGGTTGTAGTGAACCGATTTTCTAAAATGGCTCATTTTGTGCCTCTACCAGGATTACCATCTGCACCGCAGCTTGCCAAGTTATTCCTTTGCCATATCTTCCACCTACATGGATTGCCTTCTCGTATTGTCTCCGACCGAGGAGTCAAGTTTGTCTCAAAGTTCTGGTGGGCCCTCTGCTTACGTCTCCAAGTTAAATTGCATTTTTCCTCAGGCTACCACCCACAATCCAATGGGCAGCTCAAAAGGGTGAACAAGGTCTAGGGAGACTATCTCCGCCATTTTGTGTCTGCTCGCCAAGACGATTGGGCCATTTTACTACCCTGGTCGAGTTTTCTTACAATCACTTGGATTCTGAATCCACTGGGACTTTACCTTTCTTTGTGGTCTATGGGTTTCATCCTTGTCCTCCTCTTCCCTTGTCATCTTCCTCCGGGGTTCCCATAGCTGATGAACAAGTGAGAAATGTCACCTACATCTGGCAGAAGACTCATCACTCCCTTCTATGTGCCACGACCTGTATGAAGTCGCAAGCGGACAAGAAAAGAAGCCCTCCTCCAGAATTCTCTCCAGGGGACAAAATGTGGTTATCTTCCAAATATATCCACTTTAAGGTAACCTGTTCAAAACTGGGCCCACGCTATCTGGGTCCATATAAAGTCAAGAAACGACTTAATCCTGTGGCTTATTCCTTCCATCTACCCTCCTCTCTCCAGATCCTGAAATCCTTCCATGTCTCTCTCTTGAAGCTTGTCCTCCACAATCATTTTTCTCAAAGGGATATCTCGCCTTCTCCCATCTCTGGTACCTCTGATGTTTTTGTTGTAAAAGAAATCTTGGACTCCAAATTGGTCAGAGGAAAGCACTTTGTTCTTGTGGAAGGAAGGATTTGGTTTGGAGGAGAGATCTTGGGAACCGCAGGACAATATCCTGGACCAAGACCTTCTCAGGAAATGTCTCAACCGCAAAAGGAGGGGGAGACCAAAGGGGGAGGGTACTGTTACACTTGCCCACATGAGAATCCCAGCCCGTCACTTACCACGGTCCGCTGCTGCCTCTGCTGTGTCTCTAAAATTTAAAGGGCCAGTGCTCCCATAATTATGTCCTACACCTGTCACCAGTCTATAAGTCCCTGCTCCTCCCCCTCTTCCCTGCCGGATCTTCAGTGCCCCTAGCCTGAGATTAAGCATTCCCTGCTGCCTGTTTGCCTTACCCGTGTATCCAGACCTTCCTGCTACGCTATTTGACTACGCACCTTTGCCGCCTGCCTTGACCTTCTACTAAATTAGACTACGCTACTGCCTCTTCCTTTGGTACTTCGCCTGCCCAGCTACCTTTGTGGCCGAGCCGTGTCAGGGGTAGTGACCTGGGTGTCTTGCCCACTGACTTGCGTCGGGCTCTGGTGAAGACCATAGGCACCTTAGACTCTGCTCCCCAATACCGTCCAAGTTATCTGTCACACTGGTTGGAGGATCCACATCCAGTTTCGTAACAATATATTATTCCAAAACAGGTTAATCATGCCTATAGTAGTTGGTAATGGACCCATTACCTGTTTTTGGGTCTAGATCCCTCTTTGTATACACCTGTATGAAGTGTAGCTATTCCAGAGGACTTTCTGTTGGAATACTTGTGTCCTCTCTTCCGAGCATGCTGGGGGTTTTAGTTTTAAAATAGTTGGAAAATCATAGATTGCAACCACAGGTCTATGCAATGGAAAACAAATATCTTGATAAATGGAAGCCATGAGCTCATGAATCTCTGAACTCCTTCCCTTGCAGATGCCTCCATCGATACTAAGAAGGCGGACAGTGGATAAAGAGGATGAGGATACACAGCACAAGTCTGAACGAAGGGTACATTTTAGGAACCCCGAAGCAATCTACATCCATGGTGAGTAAAAGCAAAATTGGTAACTTTGGTAACTAAATTAGAAGCTGCTTAAGGCCTGGGCCTATGATTTAAATTGCAAATTGATTTAAACTATTTCTAGCTTAGTGGTGGCTTACGCAACACAATTTTGGCACACTTTTTTGCACAACAATTTTAGACAGTTTACAAAAGAAATCCAAACGACACCACAATGACATATTAAACCAGATAGAGTAGACATATTCATGAAGCTCTTCTTATTTTCAAATTACTTAGATAAATAGCTGAATAGCAAGGGCCTGTCACTGTTTCAGTTCTGTTCCACTAAGCGGTAATAAGCCTGGGTTTGGGTTGTTTTTAGAATATGAGTCAACCATTTTACATAAAGCATATTGAGGACATAGCCGAAGGGGGGATATTTAGTGGATCCAAGCTATCACCTATAGGCCTTTTAACAAATGCCCAGTATAATGGCACAATACACAAACTGTGGCCCTATTGATTTCAGGATTGTGGGGTAGTATGTATTGTAATACATTGTGGGCACATCTGATATATTAGTCAGATTCCATATAGCAACTTCTGGTAGCACAGTGATCCCTCAACATACGATGGTAATCCGTTCCAAATGGACCATCGTTTGTTGAAACCATCGTAGGTTGAGGGATACGTGCAATGTAAAGTATAGGACAGTGGTCTACAACCTGCAGACCTCCAGATGTTGCAAAACTACAACATCATCCTATTGGATGAGGGGACGGCGTGTGCATCGACGTGATGACGACGATGAAGAGTGCCGACGATGCAGGGGATCCCGGAGAGGATGCGCCGGAGCCCCAAGGATAGGTAAGTGATCGTCAGCGGACCACACAGGGTACCCTAAACATCTATCCGGTGGCAGTTGAAGCAGTCTGCGCTGCCGGATAGCCGTTTATGCGATGGCCCCCACATACAAAAGCATTGTATGTTGATGCTGCCTTCAACATGCGATGGCCTCTGAGAGGCCATCGTATGTTGAAATGATTGTTTGTCGGGACCATTGTAGGTCGGGGGGTCACTGTATTGACTGGTATAATTTGTAGCTCCTGGGCCCCATTACATAATCTGTAACAAAGCCCTCCACTTACTATGTGATTTTCATAATACAAGTGTGTCCTTATGTGGCACAGGGGCTTTTGGACCATCATACATACCTAGCTATGTCTCTAGAATTACAGATTGAGGTTGACAGAAAAAACAGGAACTCCAATGTGGTGACGGGATTGAGAGCGCAGGACAACCAGGTTAAAGGAAATTAGGTTTATTCACCCATTATTCATTGGAGTTCCTGTTTTTTCTGTATTCTTCCGGACATGGAGTAGCTGCAGATGCCTCACTATTGATGCCTATATCCATTGTTGCACTTGGCTGAGTGTAACCATTTGCGGTAAGCGCTCTTTTACCTCGAGCCTAAATTGTGCATCAACGATATCACACCACGGAGAGCTGTCTATTTTTTATTTTAGATTGAGGTTGAAGGTTTAGGTACATCTGCAGAAGCCAAGCTGACCATGAAAGTACATTATTGTTGTAAACAGTAGTGTACTGATAGGAGCTCAATTTACTTCTAGTTGTGGTACCATAGTGGATGATATCGCTACAATTGGTTGCTTCTAATGTTATATATTTTAGATAAAGTGCAGCAAAGAAGTGAATTCTCCATCTGGGAAACCAGGTCACCATTTGTGGTTCCATTCTTTATTTAAAAGTTTTACACAAGAAAAAATGAATGCACAATCATGTGTGTGCTATAGCTAAACATGCATATGGTTTCGTGACAGAATAATACTGATTCTTCCTTGTTTCCACAGCTAGCCATCATTGTTCCGGTGGTCTTCAGCTCCCCGTCATCATCGGTGTTTGCATTTTGACGATCCTGGGACTGATTTTCTATTGTCATGACTTGCAGCTGGGATCCAACACATTCAATTCAAGCTTCGTAGTCTTCATTCTCCGCCTGAAACACAATGCAGCAATCTGCTGGAAATTTTTAAAAGAAGCAACAATGAAATAATGGCAGAACATGGGAACAATATTACAGGACTGAGTAAAGTTCTTCCATACAGCTGTAGAGTTTAGCAACATTGTTCTGTGGCAGAAAACATCACTGAAAATCTCCAACTTGTGCCCAACAGGGTCCCATTCAATCTATTTGGCAATCTATTAATAGGTGCTTGAAAGAATTAAACAAAGCGATGGAAGATGGAGTCCTGCAGCAAGATGGACCCAAAATAAAGATGGGTTATTCTGGACACCACCATTGATATGGTGACTAGAGGATAAGTAATGAATGCTAGATCACTGGATGTCTCATTGCTGGAAAACCTACTAGCACAAGGCCAGCCTTTCTTTTTCCTCACTAGCACATCTACAGTGAGATGGTGTATTGGGTGACGGTTAAAGGGGTACTCCAGTGGAAAACAATTATATTTTAAATCAACTGGTTTCCAAAAAGTTAAACAGATTTGTAAATTACTTCTATTTAAAAAGCTTAATCCTTCAAGTACTTATCAGCTGCTGTATACTCCAAAGGAAGATGAGTTGTTCTTTTCTGTCTGACCACAGGACCAAACGACACAACCAAAACGATGCATGTGCTGCGAAACGCGTTGCATCTTGGAAAATAAAACTTATCCTTGTGTCGTTTGGTCCGGTCAGTGCCATTACAATCCTGCTGTGGGTCTATTGAAGCTGTTTCAATTACTCTATTGTTTTGAGGTTGAAGGCTGCAGACAGGACCGATATTAATCTAGTAATACGCGCACATCATTGTTGTGTAGGACGGTGCACAACCATCCAGAGTAAATGGCATTTGATCTGTAATCATTCTTACCCCTCCTCTGGTGTTACGCTCTGGAGCACTTTTCTTTCTCTTTAAAGACAGGGCTCAAGTCCTGCAGGGGTTCCTGCACTTTTTCCACAGCGGGAACGCAGTTAGCATTAGCAGGAGTCCTACAGGACCAGCCCTTAAAGGGTTACTCTGCCCCCAGACATGTTATCCCCTATTCAAAGGATAGGGGATAAGATGTCTTATCGCAGGGGTCCCGCTGCTGGGGATCTCAGTTGTGGCACCTCGGATGTAGCGAACTTCGCTCCGTGCCGGATGACTGGTGATGCAAGGCAGAGGCTCGTGACATCACAGTAATGCCCCCTCAATGCAAGTCTATGGGAGGGGGCGTGTCGGCCTTCACGCCCCCTCCCATAGACTTGCATTGAGGGGCCGTGACCGTGACGTCACGAGCCTCTGACGCTGCACCCAACGCTGTAAACAAATTTTGGGAGTAGCGGGGAGAACGTTGGAGTCCCCAGCGGCGGGCTCCTCGGGATCAGGCATCTTATCCCATATCCTTTGGATACGGTATAAGATGTCTAGTGCCCCTTTAAGTGGAAATCTAGGGTGAGTTCCCACACTTTTTTTTCCCAGGACTTGACCCCTGTTCATAGATATAGTCATACAAGTCGTCCCTATGAGTGTATGAGTGTCCACAACTACTTTACCTAAACATATCATAGAAATAGTGTATAATATACTTTGTATTTTTTTCCAAACCTTTTTTTTTTATAATCTGTTTCCTGTCAATGATTTCAAACATTATTTTTCCCATTCAGAGGCTGAAAAAGCCATACAGACCACAGAACAAGAGAGAGAGTTGTACTGATCATAAAGTTCCCTTATAGAGGATGGCCAAAACTGCATACAAAGCTTTATCTGTTTATAAGGTTTATATGTGGATCAAAAAACGTTGAATGCTGAATTTTTACTTCTGGTGCAACCCTGCCTAAAAGGAACTATCCCAGATTGTCCAGAGGTCCAGACCTGTGCAACATATGATCCTATGGGATGCCGAGTTAAATACATCCAGCTTGTTGCATCCAGCTTTCACATTTGGGGTGGCTCTTGATCACTGGAAATATATGAATCTGGCCTTAGAAGGTTCCAGAACTATTTCTTATACAAAGAGTTAAGAAACACTGTGTAAAATAGATATAGCACCTTATGCCTAGTGCAGGACCTGGAAAGCTATGGCATTATGTAGGGGTCCTATGTTTGGTATTCTTCGATCGCCCCTCAGATCCTGCACTTGGCATAACACAACACATCCATTTTGCCTGCAGTGTTTCATTTAGCTTTATATGCATAAAAATAGAAAGTTCCTTTACTTACGTTTCAGCCATCCAGTTTCTTTCATCCTTTCACATCCGTGAAGAGTGTATTAAATAGCCTTGAATACTGAACACAAGCTCTCCGAGCCCATTCTACCATATACCCGCAGTAACAGGTGTAAATGAGTCACCAGTCATAAATCCATAAGGTTTAATCAGAACATAAACCCGAGAGTGTTCGCTCCACAATTTATGATGTTAATGAATTCATTACATCCTCTATGTGGAAACATGTTTATCCGCCGTGTTCACTTCTATGGCAATTTACAGAACAACAGAACGTTTCAATCTGCTGCTTCCAAGGATTCGGCTCTGTCTTATTCCACTGCTTGCACCTTAATGAGTCTCACAGGATCCTTGGCGCATTTCCTGAGCTGCGTATAATAAATGTAAAATTGGTCTTTATATAAGAAATTGCCTTATATTTATCACAGGGAATACATAACCTGTTGCGGCATGCTTGAGAACCAGGGAGTTATATATAAAAAATAAAAAAACAATTTATACAATCATTGGGGCAGATTACATGACACTTGATCTCCAGGATACCTGGAATATTAGGCTGTGAGAAGATCACATGATCTCATGATTTTGTAAACATTTTGGGGCATTTTGGTTGTCAATATGTGGGTTCACTTAGTAAGGTGTCTCAAGTGTTGTATAAGTATACATCACAAGATGAAAAACAAATGCTCCAGGCTTATTCTTTAACTGGTGCTCATCACGTCTGTGTGCTTTATTACTGGTTTTCATTCTTTAATGGCTCCAATTCCCTTGTTTATTTTGCTCACACTGCATGCAGTTCACTAAGAAGGAGGGTGAACATGGAAACATGAGATGATGCATTCCCTTACATCTCATGTGTGAACTTCCTCCCTCAGACATCAGAGCTGACAACTGGCTGCTCTGTGTACTGAGGCTTTGTGAAGCCCCCGGCTCACAGAGCAGGCTGATTGACAAGTCGGAAGTCTGACAGAGCCCTGCTTGTCCCGCCCAATAGCTGCAGGGACAAGGCAATGTAGTGTCACGAAGAGGCGTGGTATGACTTCACATTCCCCACCCAGAACCCAGTGTTTTAAATATACTGTTTAAAATTCTGGGTGCTCCACAGAGATCATGGGGGGTCCCAGCAATCAGACATCTTATCCCCTATCCTTTGGATAGGGGATAAGATGTCTAGGGGCGGAGTACCCCTTTATCCCCTTAAGGACCAACCACATTTCAACCTTAAGGACCAGGCCAATAATTTTTGCGTTTTTTCCTCCTCTCTTCTAAAATCCATAACTATTTATATTTCCATCTACAGACCCATATAAGGGCTTGTTTTTTGCGTGACCAATTTTACTTTGTAATGAAATGGCAGCAGCTGGAAACGGCTAGCAGCCGGAACCTGCCATGTATGACGCGAGAACCGCTCCGATGCTTGCGGTCATACACAGGATGTACATTTACATGCGTGGTCGTTAAGGGGTTAAGACCTAAATTGACTAAGAGGTTAAATGAGTTCTCCATTTAAGAAATTTTTATCTAATTGGGATCAGTGGGATTATGAGCCCGCATACACAGACACAGTGAACATAGGAAGAATCAGGCAGCTCCATACATTGGGGCACATTTACCATTGCAAAAGCACCGGCATTCTGGAGCAATTTTCACCAAAAAGCATGACTTGGACCATATTTATTATGAGCTTTACAAACTCCTTAAAAAAAAGGCATGCCTTCAGTAAAAGTGGACATGGTTAAAGCATACCTTCCCTGATGTCCGGTAGAGGGCAGTCTGGTAGGCTGAGACTTGCTCTGAGATGGCGTGATGAGGAGACATATGTTCGAAATTCCCATAGACTTGCATGGGAATACCGGACATACATCTCTTGATTGCATCATCTTCAGGCAAGCCTTGGGCTATCAGATTGCCCAGTAGTTTTTAACATATCCCTCCACCAGGCATCATGATAGGTATGTTTTAACCCCTTAAGGACCAAGCCCATTTTGATCAAACCAATCATCAGATTACCAGGTCCTGTTCTTTGGCCGACAGTGACGCCCCATCGGCTTGATTGGCGGGCCGCGTCATCGCTCTGCTCACTGAGCAGACTGTGATTTACACTGTGTGAGGGAAGCTAAGAGATATGTCTTATTTGTAAATATTTAAAAAAGTCACTAGATGGGATATTACATTTTGTGCATATATCAGCATAAGGCTAAAGTATTTCCCATGATGATATCAGCTAATTTCTCTATGCCCAGAATTTCCCATTGCTTCAAATCTGTATGCGGAAGGAGATATTGTAGGACACTTAACATTATTTCAGAATGTTTAACAAAATTGAATATGCCTTTTGTTACACTGCTTTGCCATATTTTAATACTCGCTTTGACTGTGGGAGAGTTTATTATTATTATTGGATGTTGTGAGATTGCTATGGTCCACAAGACAATATTGGTATCTGGCAGATCCATCAGATCGGCCTCCAATGTCACCCATATCTTACATTGATCATTATGCCACCATGATTTTAGGTGACTAAGTATTATTGCTCCGTTGGTACCGCGAAAAATCCGGATATCCGATTCCTTCCGCTGTCACAGGTGTGTATAAAATATCTGCGGCTACTCTAGCTTTACCTCCTTTCCAAATGTAACTCCAGACTATAGATTGTAACTGTCTTATAATAGAAAGTGGGTAAAGAATAGGCAGGTTTTGAAATAAATATAAAATCTTGGGTAAGAAAAACATCTTCACCACTGCTATTTGGCCTATTCACAATATGGGGAATTTAGAATATAATCTTATATCTTCTTTTAGATTGGTTATAAGTGTGTTAATATTAAACAAAGGGAGACAGCCGGGACCTGCTGTGCATGACGCGAGCACTGGTCCAGTGCTCGTGGTAATGTCCATGACGTAAATGTACGTCATGGTGCAGGAAGTCACACTGCATTATGACGTACATTTACGTGAATTGTCGTTAAGGGGTTAAAGATGTTTTAGCATAAGATTTTTGGTGCAGTTTAAGCCAATTAAAGGGGTACTCCGGTGGAAAACATTTTTTTTAAATCAACTGGTGCCAAAAAGTTAAACAGATTTGTAAATGACTTCTATTTAAAAATCTTAATCCTTCCAGTATTTGTCAGCTGCTGTGTACCACAGAGGAAGTTGTATTTCTTTCTGGAGTTCTTTTCAGTCTGACCACAATGCTCTCTGCTGACACCGCTGTCCGTATCAGGAACTGTCCAGATCAGGAGAAGTTTGCTACTGGGATTTGCTTGTACTCTGGATAGTTCCTGACATGGACAGAGGTGTCAGCAGAGAGTACTGTGGTCATACAGAAAAGAATTTCAGAAATAAATATAACTTTCTCTGTAGCATAGAGCAGCTGATAAGTACTGGAAGGATTAAGGTTTTTTCATAGAAGTAATTTACCGAACTGCTTAACTTTCTGGCACCAGTTGATTTAAAAAAATAAAAAATGTTTTTCACTGGTCTACCCCTTTAGTGAAGTAGACTAGGAATATGGGATATTTATCAAACAGTCTGATCCACTGTGATAAATCTGGCACAATCTCTGACTGTCTAGTTACACTGTCTAAGAATTGGACAGTTTTAGTAAATTAGGTAACCCAGCCATTTGTGGTGGCATAGCCTTCAGATAAGTCAATAATACTAACAGATAAAAAAAAAAAATGAATAAAAAGTCAATAATTTTTCAGTTTCGTTATTTATTTTAGGTATAAATTGTACTATTCTCTTACTTTACATACAGCTTTGAAACAAGCATAAAAGGGCCATAATTGACAAGGAATAATATTACCATAAGGCTATTTGCAGTACATAAAATACTTTGTTTTGCAGTACATAATAAAACTGCAAGCAGAGCAGTCAGGGTAACAGAAGTACAATCATCACTTCCTATATGATGTCAAGTTTTATCAGTGCATGCGAAAAAAGGTCACGACTTGGCAGAACTATATACAAATATACTTGTCAGCAAGAGTAACATCACAGCATTGCTACTGTACCTTTTAAAGGGACAGGACACCCTTGGACAATTTTAAAGGGAACCTGTGAAGTCATCTAACTCCTATAAGCCCTTCCCATACCTTGTAGATGCGAACCATAAGCGTAGTGTGGAAATTTTATTAAAAAAAACTACTTGTTCACAGGACTAAAACGTAGCAAAATCTACTTGTCCCTCATGACGATCCACTTGTCCGGGCCAATTTTCGCTTTTACACTTTCATTTTTTCCTCCTCGCCCTATAATAGCCATAAATAACTACTATACTGATACCTTTTAATTTTTTAATAGCATATTCTCCAAATCAGTGAAATTCTCCAAATCAGTGAAATTGAAATAGTAAAAGATAATTTAGCAAATTTTGTGGTTTTCCTCTCTACGCCATTTACCTTGTGATTGAGCTAACATGTTGTTTTGATACTTTAGGTCGCCTGATTACAGCAATACCAGATTTGTATAGTTTCCGTCATGTTTTACTAATTTAAATAAAATTCGGAACTTTTTCCAATTTTTTTTAATTACCATTTTTTTACCCCTGTAGCTTTTTTTCCCCCCGCATACCAGGCTGTAAGAGGGCTCATTTTTTGCGCCATAATTAGTTTTTGTATTGGTACCATTTTGGTATTGATCTGACTTTTTAATCGTTTTTTAAAAAATTTTTCTGGCATATTATAAAAATTGCAATTCTGTGGTTTGGTATTTTTTTTTACATTTACATAATTTACCATGCGGGATACATAATGTTATATTTTAATAGTTCGTACAATTACGCACGCAGTGATACTAAATATGTTTCTTTTTATTATGCTTATATTTTTTATATATGGAAAAGGGGGTGATTTGCACTTTTAACTTGGAAGGGGTTAATGTGTGTCTTTTAAACTTTTATCATTTTTTTTTTTTTACACTTTACTAGACTTTTAGGAGGAATCATTAGATTTCTCATACAGATCAATAGAGTTCTATAGAACTCCATTGATCTGTATGCTCTGCAATCCATTGATAGAGCCTAGTTCAGCCAGGCTCTATCAATGACAGAGCCACGGGACAGCAGGGAACAGCCGGGGGGGCTGCTGAGTATGGAGCGGGCAGGAGTCGGGAGCCCACTCCTTACAGACTGCTGAGCGCCACCGAGCTTGTCAGGTCCGGCCCTGCTTGCCCGAAGCAGGGCTAAGGACCTTAAAAATTCACCTGCCAGGCGCCCGGAACTGCATGTCCCTGGCGTCGGGCGATAGGAACACCACATGCCTTATAAGCTTCCTCTGATGCGGTACTATGGAAAAAAAACTAATTTAAATCAATGCTCCCTGTAAGTAGATGTGGGGGCGGAGCCTCGGCGCATGTAGTTTCACTGCCTCTGCCCTCCTACTAGCACGCTTTCTTAAAGAGGTATTCCAGTGAAAAACATTTTTTTTTCATATCACCTGGCTCCAGAAAGTTAAACAGATTTGTAAATTACTTCTATTAAAAAATCTTAATCCTACCAGTACTTATCAGATGCTAAAGTTGATTTGTTCTTTTTTGTCTGACCACAGTATTCTCTACTGACACCTATGTCTGTCTCAGGAACTGTCCAGAGTAGGAGAAAATCCCCATAGCAAACCTATCCTGTTCTGGACAGATCCTGAGACAGACAGAGGTGTCAGTAGAACAACTCAACTTCAGCAGCTGATAAGTACTGGTAGGATTAAGATTTTTTTTATAAAAGTAATTTACAAATCTGTTTAACTTTCTGGAGCCAGTTGATATGGAAAAAAAAAAAAAAGAAAAAAGTTTTTAATATCAGCCCCTTTATACCCCTTTAATTGACACACTAAGTGCCAGGCTTTTCATTAAGTGCATTCAGTGTGTCAGTCAAGCGTGAAGGTGGGTGAGGTCAGTAAGACTAAATGCGCTGGGGCTCCAACCCTACACCTACTTACCCGGCGGCAGGGAGTAGTAATTAAAGTTTTATTTTACTGTGCTGCATCAGAAGAAGCTTATGGGCACAGCTTCCGAATGCTGTGCCCAACATCCTCAAGATACTGGGGAGGGCTAATAGGGGTTAGGGGAACTAATCTTTTAGCATACATTGCAGTGTCTCCTGGGTGCCTCCAGCTGTTGTAAAACTACAACTCCCAGCATGCCGGTCACTGTATAGACCTTCCTACAACTTTTTGAAAATAAGAAAGGGCAGACAGTTCACCGTTTCAGTTTAGTTTAGAGCCATCCTGGATACTAGCACCACTTATATTTGCTCTAGGCTATAAATGGTGCACTAAATGCATGACGTTTTACATTCTGAACAAGCAAAATAATCCATGGCAACCTAATGTACAGGGCTACAATGTACAGTACAAGACAAACTCAAAGGAATGATATATTGGCTAAAATTGCAGGAAGGTGTTAAAAAGCAGAAAACCTCTATGGTAGTCATCCTATGAAGATAAACTTACAAATATACGGCACATACAGAGCATAAGACTCTGAAATATTCCGCAGCGCAAACACAGTTCTAAAATATTGATGAATTTGTTGTTTGCTGAAGGAAATGTGAACTACTTTTTTTGCTCCTCGACTACAGTATTACTGTTATCATACCATGTTAGTGCTCTACAACCTACAAGATGAAGGAGGAGACACCAGAGGAGATAAATCATAACTGACCAATTCTTAGAGAGTATAAACTTAGACTAGACAGTCGATGACCGCGCCAGACGTATTACAGTTGATCACATGCTTTTAAAAATCTGGCGCATCTTTAGACTGTCTCCTCTACGTTTGCACCATCTAATAGATGCCTATGTTTTACACAAAAAATGTGCGCTGAAATTCTGCACCTTTTTTGAACATTTATACCACTTTCTGACCAGTCACACGCCTTTGTCAAGTGAGGCACAAAGTGAAAAGGTGGGGCAAGTCAAGTAAGTGTGCACTCACATCACATTTTGGTGATGCGGCAGCCGGACCCGTGCCGCACCCTATTCATTTAAATGAGCCGAACAGAGTCAGATTGTGACTCTGGTCGGCTAAATTTTTGGAAGGTATTAGGTTTTGTTGCCAGACCAAAACTGTGTAAGACCACGGTTTTCATTCCAGCAACAAAACCACATACGGTTAAAAAATGAGCCGATCGGAGTCACAAGCTGACGTCCGGCTCATTCAAATCAATGGGGTGCGACACGGGTCCAGGGGATATGGTAGCATCTGTTTTTCAAATTCTCTCGCCGAATCCGTTTGCCGTATCACCAAAACATGATGTGAATGAGCCTACGTCAGTTTTTTGGTGCTGGCTTTTTTAGTTATCTCCTCCAATATTTTTGTTTCCCAAACAGCCTATCACTCATTCATTCTTTTGAGGTATCCTTTACTGTCCAACATATGTGTGGCCACTGATTTACCCCATCCTTGCTACTGACTAACACAATGACAGGTCACTGCCTCCATCATAATCAGAAGTGTCCTCTCTTATTGCTTTCATTATTGTCATCATCCCTTTGTCTAGCCAGCATTTTAATCTTGTATACGTCATGCTGGTCTTTTTGGAGAGATCCGCCCCAGGTTGTGTTTATTTCGCAGAATCTGAGTAGACAAAAAAATAAAAAATACTGCGAGCAGTAATACTTGTCCGAACAAATCCTGCTAAATAAACAGACACCAGCTGGAAACCCGAAAGACCCAATTAGTCAAGAGATATTTTGGGATTCATTGCTGTCCGTTGTTCAATGGACCATCCAGTTGTGTTTTGTGGTGCTGAACGGAGTTTGCAACAGAGGTCCGGGACGGATCTTAACTAAGTCAGGTCAATTCAGGAAAATAAACTTGAGCTTTTTCTGGGCGTTGGTTCACCAAAGTTGGAATTTGGACACAGTTACAAGTCCAAAAGTTTTTTTTATTGCACTAAAACAACACGTTTCTGGTCCGAACAGGACCCTTCCTCAGGTATGGTGCTACCTGAGGAAGGGTCCTGTTCGGACCAGAAACGCGTTGTTTTAGTGCAATAAAAAAAACTTTTGGACTTGTAACTGTGTCCAAATTCCTGGTGACCTCGCGCCCAGAAAAGCTCAAGTTTATTTTCCTGAATTGTCTTCTCACCGGACTAGCGAAGTTAACAGGCTGCAGGTTCCCAACCATACTCTAGATGTCTTCTTAGGTGTTGTGCTCTGAGCACAATCCTACTCGGTAAGTGGTTTTCCATCTACCTCTGTTATACCACTGTGACGTACTTCACCAGAGGCGCGTATCGCCTTTTTTCTTTTTTTCCCGCATATAACAAAGTCAGGTGACTGTAAAAGTCATTGCCTCCCATAAAGTCAACACATCCCTCACCTCTTTGGATGTTTTGGCTTTGATATGATTTATGGCATTCATTATATAGCAGTACAAATCATTACATATTTCCAATGTCTTAAGCTACAGAATATGTGCAAAAAAATAAATAATATCATTTACTATGCTTAATAAATACATAATACTGTTCACTGCTATACATAGCAAATCATGCAGAGAAAAAGAAAGAGAAAAGAAAAGAAAAGAAAGAAAGGAAAGAAAGAAAAAAGAAAGAAAGAGAAAAAAAAGAAAGAAAGAAAAAAATGAAAGAAAGAGAAAAGAAAGAAAGAAAGAGAAAAGAATGAAAGAATGAAAGAAAGGAAGTAAGGAAAGGAGATAGATAGATAGATAGATAGATAGATAGATAGAATAGAGTTCCCATATATCATAAAAGACACTTCATTTACAGGAATGTATATATAATAACTATTTGATCTCATTCACATACAATCAAAGCAGAACTTCTGCTAAGTCTAGTGTTTACCAACCAGGGTGCCTCCAGCTGTTGCAAAACTACAACTCCCAGCATGCTGGGAGTTGTAGTTTTGCAACAGCTGGAGGCACCCTGGTTGGGAAGCACTGGCTTAGTCCCTTTAAAACTGTGGATATGTTACATACAGTGTTATTTGTGGTAAAGTGTCATAAACCTGACAGATCAGATGAATACAGTACATGGATTTTCTAAAAGAGAAAAAAATTACTTAGAAATTTAGTTAAAAGTAAATCCAGCCCTGGTCATAGAAATTGTTTATGACTATATATAACCTGTGAATGGTGCACACCATAGAATGCAGCCTATAAAGTACAAGAAAATCACAGGGAGTCTGATTTCCTATTGGTTATTATGGGATGACTCCTCTTATCCATGGGAGAGATAACACTGTGTAAGGGAATTACTATTGAAGCGATTCCTAGATATATTCTTAAAGGAGTACTCTAGTGCAGAGTATTCCTGCTCCGTCCTGCCCGGGCTGCAAAATAAATGAAAATGAACCATCACTCACCTCCCTGGGTTCCCGTGGAGCGTCACTACAGCTGATCGGTCCTCCGGTGCATCTCCTTCATACTTCCGGGTGTAACGAAGCGTCACATGGCGCTCAGCCTATCGCCGGCCGATGCGATGTTCAGCCTCGGCCGGTGATAGGCTGAGCGCCATGTGACACTTCGTTACACCTGGAAGTATGAAGGAGATGCACCGGAGGACCGATCAGCTGTAGTGACGCTCTGCGGGAACCCAGGGAGGTGAGTGAGGGTTCATTTTCATTTATTTTGCAGCCCGGGCAGGACGGAGCAGGAGTACTCTGCACTAGAATACTCCTTTAAAGGGGTACTCCAGTGGAAAAAAAATGTTTTCAAATCAACTGGTGCCAGAACTGTCCAGAGCAGGATAGGTTTTCTATGGGGATTTGCTTCTAATCTGGACAGTTGTTGACATGGACAGAGGTGTCAGCAGAGAGCCCTGTGGTCAGACAGGAAAGAACTCCATCCCTAGACATCTTATCCCCTATCCAAAGGATAGGGGATAAGATGTCTGATCGCGGGGGTCCCACCGCTGGGGACCCCTGGGATCTTGGCTGCAGCACCCCGCTGTCATTACTGCACAGAGCAAACTCGCTCTGTACGTAATGAAGGCCGATACAGGGGCCGGAGCATCGTGACGTCACGCCTCTGCCTCTTGTGATGTCAAGGTCCGCCCCTCTCAATACAAGATACAAGTCTATGGGAGGGGGCGTGGCGGCTGCCACGCCCCCTCCCATAGACTTGCATTAAGGGGGCGGAGCCGTGACATCACGATACTCCGGTCCCTGAATCGCCCGTCATTAAGCACAGAGCAAGCCTGCTCTTTGCAGTAATGACAGCGGGGTGCTGCAGCCGAGATCCCAGGGGTCCCCAGCGGTGGGACCCCCGTGATCAGACATCTTATCCCCTATCCTCTGGATAGGGGATAAGACGTCTAGGGGCGGAGTACCCCTTTAAGTGTTGAAAATGTAACCATGAGTATGCTGATAGGATGGTAAGACAATCACAACTGTTTTATATTTACAAACTTGAAACTCTACTTGTTTAAAGGGGTACTCAAGGCATGTACTTGTGTATCTCCAGCTCTGCCATAGAGATGCATGATGGGGGCATGCACAAAGAGAGCCTAAGAATTTACTGACGACCAGACACTTATCCCCATCCCGTTCATAGGACATAAGATGTAAAACATTGGAGTACCCCTTCAAGGGTATGTTCACTTTTGCAACCTATTGCACCAATAAGTCTAAAGGACAAAAAAAAAAAAAATATATATATATATATATATATATATATATACAAACAAGTTTGCAAGTAGTCTTGATTAAAATTCTACTACCGTTTGTCTCCTATATCTATGTGTTGTCTTGGCTACAGACTACAAACTCTGTGTAGTCTGGTCTGCAGCTGTGTTGACATTCATCTGTCCCCTACTTCTCGATAACCTACCAAATGTAGATAATTTAACTAAACTTTTGACATGTCACACAGTCAAAAATGTTAAAAATTTTGATCAGTTGGGGTCTCTATCCTAAGACCTCCTACAAATGTGCCAAACAACACCAAAAAAGTGCTCCAAAAAAGTTCCAAATGCTGGATGCGGGCTGCAGGGGTCATGATGTTACAGCTACGCCCCTCATGATGTCACATCATGCCCCCTCTATGTAAGTCTATGGGAGGGGGTGTGATGGCTGCCATGCCCCCCAATAGACTTGCATTGAGGGGGCTTGGCCATGACGTCACGACCCCCACAGCCTGCACCCAGCGTTCGGAACAAAATGCCAGTGGAGTACCCCTTTAAGGCATTTTATACAATTCATAATAAAGGTTACGTTTTAGGTTACTATGATTTCTACTAGTATCACTAGGAAACTGGTCTCTTGTGTCTGACCAAACAGACTTGTTGTATATGGGAATTGATTTGACCTACTAGTGAAATTTGTTCTAACTGTAGTGTGAACCCGGCCTGAGACTCATTTTGCTTCTAAAACAAGCATATTTTTGAGCCTTAAAATACAATGTGTGAACATAGTTTCCATCTGTCCTTTACTTTTAAGACATCGTTGTTATTTAATAAAACTTTTGACATGTCACACTGTAAAGCTATGTAAAGAGAGTAAAGCTATGTCCACACTGTATGTTAACACCCAAATATATGTTTCTTTTTAAAGGAAAATGAGCATTAAAGGGGTATTCCAGGCAGAACATTTTTTTATATATATCAACTGGCTCCGGAAAGTTAAACAGATTTGTAAATTACTCCGATTAAAAAATCTTAATCCTTCCAATAGTTATTAGCTTCTGAATTTCTCTGTCTAACTGCTCAATGATGATGTCACGTCCCGGGAGCTGTGCATGATGGGAGAATATCCCCATAGGAGCTGCACAGCTCCCGGGATGTGAGTCATCAGAAAGCAGTTAGACAGAAAACAACAACTCAACTTCAGAAGCTAATAACTATTGGAAGCATTAAGATAAGAAGTAATTTACAAATCTGTTTAACTTTCCGGAGCCAGTTGATATATATAAAAAAAATTTTGGCCTGGAATACCCCTTTAAATTTCCAAGTGTCTATTTTTTTCCCGCTTTTCGTAACATTTTTCTGCACTTACAGAGCCTTTTTAGACCAGTATTTGGCACTTTTCTGCATATTTTCCATGTGTTTTCTTTGTTTTAGGGCTTTGTTTATCATTTTCAAGTGTTTTGAAGTCTTAATGCAAACGTTTTGTTTTGTTTGTTAATGTAAAATGTCTGTATTACATCCATAATATATATCTTTTATTTTTTAAAAGTCATAATTTAAAGGGGTATTCCAGGAAAAACTTTTTTTTTTTTTTTTTTATATCAACTGGCTCCAGAATGTTAAACAGATTTGTAAATTACTTCTATAAAAAAATCTTAATCCTTTCAGTACTTATGAGCTGCTGGACTTGAGTTGTTTTTTTCTATCTAAGTCCTCTCTGATGACAGGTGTCTCAGGAACCGCCCAGTTTAGAAACAAATCCCCATAGCAAACCTCTTCTACTCTGTGCAGTTCCTGAGACAAGCAGAGATGTCAGCAGAGAGCAGTGTTGTCAGACAGAAAAGAACAACTCAACTTCAGCAGCTGATAATTATTGAAATGATTGAGAATTTTTAATAGAAGTAATTTACAAATCTGTTTAACTTTCCGGAGCCAGTTGATATAAGAAAAAAAAGTTCTAGAATACCCCTTTAAGAAACCATGAAACTACAATGAACTGTGAAGCATTTTCCCATTGAATTCAATCTAAAAATATACTCCTCAATATATACTCCAAAAACTCTGCGTAAACATAACCTTCTGCAGCATCAGGGTTTGTTTGTAATATGTGACCATGGAGGCACAAGGGTCTACACATAGGAGCTGTATACCCAGAACTGTAGACTTTTAATCAAGACTGTTAACAAAATGATTTCATTGGAGACGCTGTGAAGCAATCACATGGTTGTAAAGGTGAGTCGACCCTTTCACTGACTCATTTACGGTAAGTTTAGTCTGTACAAGTTACTGTGTACACAAATCTCTTTTTGGCATCATTCAAAAACACTGACACATGAAAATGTATTTCCAGAAATAACAGAATGTAGAATTTTAAGATATTGTATATGAAGCTCCGTATGGCCCTAACTCTTACACAACCCCCGATGAGGTCACTCAGGACCCCCGCACTAATGGATCAACATGGATCTGGCAATGGATTTGGTTGCATACATATATTAAATCATGCTGCTTTTCTCTTCGTGTAGAGTACTTCTGGAGGCAGATCTCCCTATCAGTAGTTCCTTCTCTTGAATCAGACTGTCCAGCAAATCTTCCTGTCGATAGTTGTGATAGACCTTCAAGAAGGCAAGGATTGTAATACCGAGCCAAGAAAGCCAGGCCGCCCACAGTCCAAACTGGAAAATGAAGGCAGAACATACAGTATATTAATCTTATTATGACTCAACTTTTCATGTGACAATAAAGCACCCATGAAGTTAATGGGATAGTCCGGCTTTATACATCTGCTCGCCTATCCAAAGGATAGAGCAGTGTTTCCCAACCAGGGTGCCTCCTGCTGTTGCAATACTACAACTCCCAGCATGCCCGGACAGCAGAACGCTGCCCGGGCATGCTGGGAGTTGTAGTTTTGCCACACCTGAAGACACCCTGGTTGGGAAACACTGAGATAGGGGATAAGATGTATGATCTCAGGGGTCCCGCTGCTGGGTCGTGATGTCGAACTCCATTCATGTCTATGGGAGGGGGTGTGGCGGCCATATACATGAATGGAGGGGGCGTGGCCATGACGTCACTAGGGGGTATGGTCATGACATCACCGTCCCCGTCTCAGAGGCAGTGCAGAATGCCGGGGGCTGCACTGAGATCGCGGGGATCCCCAGCAGCAGGACCCCTTTGATCATACATCTTAATCCCCTATCCTTTAGGGCAGTGGTCTTCAACCTGTGGACATCCAGATGTTGCAAAACTACAACTCCCAGCAAGCCCGGACAGCCGTTGGCTGTCCGGGCATGCTGGGAATTGTAGTTTTGCAACATCTGGAGGTCCACAGGTTGAAGACCACTGCTTTAGGGGATAAGATGTATAAAGCCGGAATACCCCTTTAATGGCTGTATACGGTGCTGGCATCAAGGAGTGCTGACAAGATGAGAGAGTCTTATTGGCAGGGCTCCCCTAATAATGCCCTCCTCTTTTCACTTTGATGCAGGCACATTATACAACCTCTCACAACAGTGGTGTTATAGAATTACATGCAAGGTTAGGATCAGACCTCAACATTTCCATCTAAGCCTTGTCTTCTTGGATATCATTTGGGTGGGGTGGAAAATAATATTGCTAGAGAGTAGATGCTTCTAAGTAGAGATGAGCGAACTTACAGTAAATTCGATTCGTCACAAACTTCTCGGCTCGGCAGTTGATGACTTATCCTGCATAAATTAGTTCAGCCTTCAGGTGCTCCGGTGGGCTGGAAAAGGTGGATACAGTCCTAGGAAAGAGTCTCCTAGGACTGTATCCACCTTTTCCAGCCCACCGGAGCACCTGAAGACTGAACTAATTTATGCAGGAAAAACCATCAACTGCTGAGCCGAGAAGTTCGTGACGAATCAAATTTACTGTAAGTTCGCTCATCTCTACTTCTAAGGTACTGGTAAATACTGTACATATGAAAGGCCCTATAACTAATAAAGTTATGATTGCATCATTGATTGCTATTAGAGAATAGTGCAGAGTTTCTTTTGTATGCCTTGTGCTTTCAGCCATATTGATCACTATTTCATCACTGAAAAGATTTTGTAATGCTGCTTCCCATGAATCCTCTGGCTTTGCAGAGAGAGAGAGAGAGCGGGGTGGGGGGGGGGGGGGGGGGGTAGAGGCGCAAAACTGCAGTCTATTACCTGGCTAGACTCGGGCAGCCTGAACTGCTGAGACATCTTTGACGCCTTTTGTTATTTAAAGAAAATCTGTCATCAGTGTCACCTGCACTAACCTGTTGGTACTGACAGGTAGTGCAGGTGACACTGATGACAATGATACTTACCTTGTCCTGTTCCGTGCTGTCGTTCTCCAGTAATCCTCTTCAGTATCTTCAGCTCCGGGCCTGGCTTGGAGCATGGGCGGAGCTTAGTGATGTCACCGCTGCTGTTAGTGATGTCACCGCTGCTAGCAGCAGGACCCAGCAGAGAGCAGCAGCGGTGACATCACTAAGCTCCGCCCATGCTCCAAGCCAGGCCCGGAGCTGAAGATACTGAAGAGGATTACTGGAGAACGACAGCACGGAACAGGACAAGGTTAGTACTATTGTCATCATTGTCACCTGCATTACCTGTCGGTACCAACAGATTAGTGCAGGTGACACTGATGACAGATTTCCTTTAAAGAGAAATATTGATATGAGGAGGAAGCGATAAAACCTATAATCAGAACTGAGATGCTACGTTTACATGTTACGTTTTTACTCATTTTGTAGTGTTTTTACTGCATCTGTACTGTGTTTTTACTGTGATGTTTTCAAAATCACAATTCTGCAATGATTTGAGCAAATAGTGCCATTTTCATGAAATTTTGGGAAAATTAATTAAAAAACAAATAACAAAATGCAGCAATGTCTGAACACAGTCTCAGGGGAGGTGCATAGCTTCTATATATCCTGATCCCATAGAAATAGCACCAGCATTCAGAAAGAGTAGGGTGGGGAAGAGGGTCTGTTTGCAGTCAGAGGGGATTTTATAGGTAGTGATGTCATCCTGTAGTTTAAAGGACATAAGGTGACCCAGGACAGACCACCTCTTCTGACACATTAAAGGGGTTATCCAGGAAAAAACTTTTTTACATATATATCAACTGGCTCCAGAAAGTTAAACAGATTTGTAAATTACTTCTATTAAAAAATCTTAATCATTTCAGTACTTATGAACTGCTGAAGTTGAGTTGTTCTTTTTTGTCTAAGTGCTCTCTGATGACACCTGTCTCAGGAACTGTCCAGAGTAGAAGCAAATCCCCATAGCAAACCTCTTCTACTCTGTGCAGTTCCTGAGACAAGCTTAGATGTCAGCAGAGAGCACTGTTTCCAGACAGATAAGAACAACTCAACTTCCGCAGCTGATAATTATTGGAAGGATTAAGATTTTTTAATAGAAGTAATTTACATATCTGTTCAACTTTCTGGAGCTAGTTGATCTGAAAAAAAAAGTTTTTTTCCTGGAATAACCCTTTAAACACTGTTTTTTTTAATTTTTTGTGGGTCAGGTTGGTGATCACATGACCAAGTTACAGTAATAGATAGCTGAACTGAAATAAACAGGTGGCACAGTCAAAAAAGTGATGGTGATATGGTCAAAAAAACATAAACCGGTGTGAGGCCGATCACACATAGTCACATGCAAACTATGATTGGTCTATTGAAGACTGTAGCTATGCCACAACATATGTTTGATAAGAACTTTGCTGATCTTCCAGTGTATACATGCAGCCCAGTCTTTTCTTCAGATGTGAATAAGGCCTAAGCAGATCGCAATGTGACTTCCAGCCGGGACCCCCAGCGATCACTTGTAATCTGTATATAAACCTGGAAATAGGTGTTTAGTTTCCTGTCTGCTCCACCGCAGGGAAATGGTTTTGTAGAAATAGCAAAACAGAGCAGATTTCCAGCACCACACCTGTCAGGCTGTGTGCAGTATGGGAGCTCAGCTCTATTAACCTCCCTGGCGGTATGATTCTGTCTGGAAATTTGTACCAAAAGCGGTACAATTTTTTGCATTGAAATTTCACATTTCCCCCCCCCCCCCATATCACATTCTCCCCCTCCTTGTCACATTCCCCCCCTTGTTACATTCTCCCCCCCTCCATGTTACATTCCCCTCCCCCCCTGTTACATTCTCCCCCCCTCCATGTTACATTCCCCTCCCCCCTGTCACATCCCCCCTCTTGTCACATCCCCCCCTTCATGTCACATTCCCCTCCCCCCTGTCACATCCCCCCCTTGTCACATTCTTCCCTCTTGTCACATCCCCCCCCCTCTGTCACATTCCCCCCTCTGTCACATTCCCCCCTCTGTCACATTCCCCCCTATGTCACATTCCCCCCTCTGTCACATTCCCCCCCTCTGTCACATTCCCCCCTCTGTCACATTCCCCCCCTCTGTCACATTCCCCCCTATGTCAAATTCCTCCCTCTGTCACATTCCCCCCTATGTCACATTCCTCCCTCTGTCACATTCCCCCCTATGTCACATTCCCCCCTCTGTCACATTCCCCCCTCTGTCACATTCCCCCCTATGTCACATTCCCCCCCTATGTCACATTCCCCCCTATGTCACATTCCCCCCTCTGTCACATTCCCCCCTCTGTCACATTCCCCCCTCTGTCACATTCCCCCCTATGTCACATTCCCCCCTCTGTCACATTCCCCCCTATGTCACATTCCCCCCCTCTGTCACATTCCCCCCTCTGTCACATTCCCCCCTCTGTCACATTCCCCCCTCTGTCACATTCCCCCCTCTATCACATTCCCCCTATGTCACATTCTCCCCTGTGTCACATCCCCCCCCCCCCCTTGTCACCTTGTCCTGCAGCAGAATACACTGGGTTTGCCGGCAGATTTCAAACCTAGTGTATTTCCTGCAGAACAAGCCCTTTCCCCTTCAGCCAATCACTGACTTGAAACCACTGCGGCCTGTGATTGGCTGAAAAGTGAAAGGTCCTGTAAGATGAATAGTGAAGAGAGCAGGGACCGGAGCGCAAGGAGGGGAACGACATCTGCAGGGACCGGGATTAGGTAAGCAAAAGTTTTTTTTTATTTTCCTCCTTTTTACTTTTACACTTAGCTCAGTGTTTTTCTACCAGGGGGCCTCCAGCTGTTGTGAAACTACTACTCCCAGCATGCCCGGACAGTTTTGCAACATCTGGAGGCCCCCTGGTTGAGAAACACTGACTTTTAGTATATGTCTTTACCTGCTCTGGCCGGCCACCGCCACGGGAGCTGACCCGAGCAGATAATCACATGTTTTCCCGGGGGCCGCATCGCTATATCGCAAAAAGCAAAAATCGCGATTCGATTGCTTTTGTGATATATTGTGCAGCCCGCACAGCAACTCTGAAATTCTTCCCCGAGCGGGTTACCGCTTCTAGCAGCGAAAATTAACCCCAAGTCACGCCCGGGAATACCGCTAGGCTGGTTAAAGGGGTTATCCAGGAATGGAAAAACAGACCAAATTTATTTCAAAGACCGCACCCTGTTTGTCTCCACTTTGGATGTGGTATTACAACTTGGCTCCATTCACTTTAATAGAACTGAGCTGCAGAACAACACCCAAACTGGAGACAGACAGGGAGCGGTCTTTGAAAGAAAATATCTCTGTTTTTTTTAAACCCCTTTAAAGTGAATAGAGTCAAGTTGTAATACCACACACAGACTGAGTACAGGTGTGGAGCTGTTTATGGAAGAAATGATCTCTGTTATTTAAGCATTACACAGTACCCAGTTTCAAAGATTTGTCTGCATATTGCGGCACAAGACAGGTCCTCTGAAGGAAGAGTTGTTCTTCATAGTCCAGAGTTGTTCTCCATAGTTAACTGTCGACTCTGGCCAAGAGTTGAGGATCCTGAAAAGAAGCCCCCTTAATTTATTCAGAATTCTCTAATTAATAGGGTATATGAATATATAAAACCTCTTAAAAAAAAAAAAGAATAGAGATAAGACTTGCCTGTGCAATGGCAAATTGATCATAGAAGGATGAGTTTTCCAAGTTAAGTTCGAGATCTCTATCCTGGAGTTCTTCACAACTTTACAAAAGAATAAAAATATCATTAGTTAAAATAACAATTTGATTTTCTTACCAGTGAATGGGAATAAAAAGCTATTGCAAAAATAAAATAGCGCCCCCCTCCTAGTTCAGGTCACTATGGCATCCATGTAGCACTACAGTACGGTCCCTACTGATCCTTTTACCCATACTTATGGTCATTGGGGTGCCATCTCTTATTGAATATGTGGAGGTCTCTATGGGGAGAAAGCTTGTTCAGGTTCACATTATTAATAAAAAAAGTCAGGAAAAACTATCTGGGCCTTCCTGGTTGGAGGGGATGGAAGTTTGAGATAGCACCAGGAAAATGTCTCCATGCCATGTATCATGCTTGTCTTTAAAGGGGTACTCCACTGGAAAACATTTTCTTTAAATCAACTGGTGCCAGAAAGTTAAACAGATTTGTAAATTACTTCTATTAAAAAATCTTAACCCTTCCAGTACTTATCAGCTGCTGTATGATCCACGGGAAATTATTTTCTTTTTGAATTTCCTTTCAGTCTGGCCACAGTGCTCTCTGCTGACACCTATGTCCATTTTAGGAACTGTCCAGAGCAGGAGAGGTTTGCTATGGGGATTTGCTCCTACTCTTGACAGTTCCTAAAATGGACAGAGGTGTCAGCAGAGAGCACTGTGGTCAGACAGAAAGGAAGTTCAAAAAGAAAAGAACTTCCTCTGTAGTATACAGCAGCTGATAAGTACTGGAAGGATTAAGATTTTTAAATAGAAGTAATTTAGAAATCTGTTTAACTGTCTGGCACCAGTTGATTAAAAAAAAAATGTTTTCCAATGGAGTACCCTTTTAATGTCCAATCCAATGAAACCATTATCAAGGACTAGATGAATATTGGTCAATCTAAGGTAGATACGGAACATCTGAAAGAGATTTTATGGGTTTAGATCAGTGGTCTCCAAACTGTGGCCCTCCAGATGCTTCAAAACTACAACTTCCAGTATGCCCGGACAGTCAACGACTGATGACAATGATACTTACCTGGTCCTGTTCCGTGTTGTGGTTCTCTTGCAATTCTCCGCTGTATCTTAGGTACCAGGGCCGACTTGGAGCATGGGTGAAGCTTAGTGACGTCACCGCTGCTGTTTGCTAGCAGCGGGACCCAGCAGAAAACAGCAGCAGTGACGTCACTAAGCTCCGCTCATGCTCCAAGTTGGCTTCCGGCACTGAAGATACAGCGGAAGATTGCGGGAGAACCACAGCACGTAACAGGACCAGGTAAGTATGGTTGTCATCAGTGTCACCTTTCTGTACCGATAGGGTAGTGCAGGTGACACGGATGACAGATTTCCTTTAACTTTGGTATAAATCTTTCTACTCACCTGTAGGGTCTGCTTCCCTTCTCAGTAATGGCATCGCACCACATGTTAAAGCCAACGCTGACAATGGTGCTGGCAATAAATGTTACGAAAACCACAAAGGAGCTGATCAGCAGATTCAGAAAGGCGTAAAAGAAGGAGCTGCAATAAAAAAAGAAACACAATATAATTCATAAGAACACAAAAACAGCATCAGCAGAAGCAGCGAACGGCGTATGGAATGTGAATCGCTGGAATAAGTGGTCTCCCAAGACGGCGGCTGTAATTAATAACACGGAGGAGATGGCCCCGGTCTCCAGATTACTCTTCTCGTGTCTCATTATCCTTGTCACCTAAATCCCTTTATTTTTCCACTTAATGAGATTTTAAATCATACGCCCTAAACTGGGGCCTCATTGTAAATTGTAGATTCAATTACAGGCAGGTAGCAGGCGGCACCTTCAGCAAGTGCTAACAAACAGCAGCTAACAAACATCTCAATCTGCCAACTTTCTATGGAGCAGGCAGTCTATGTAAGGCTGGGTTCACACCACGTTTTGTTAAATACGGTTCCCGTATACGGCTGGGAGGAGGGGGGCGGGGCTTAATCGCGGTGTGGGCACTCAGCCGTATTCGGGAACCGTATTTAATGTATGTCTATGAGCCGACCGGAGTGAACCGCAGCCTCCGGTCGGCTTCGTTTTCGGCCGTATGCGATTTCCCGACCACAGGCAAAAACGTGCTCAACCACGTTTTTGCCTACGGTCGGGAAACCGCATACGGCCGAAAATGAAGCCGACCGGAGGCTGCGGTTCACTTCGGTCGGCCCATAGACATACATTAAATACGGTTCCCTAATACGGTTGAGTGCGGGCGCCGTGATTAAGCCCCGCCCCCCTCCTCCCAGCCGTATACGGGAACCGTATTTAACAAAACGTGGTGTGAACCCAGCCTAACCCATTTCTGACTTCTGCTGATTATGCATATAGCGGATGGTAGGAGGGCGTACATTGGGTCCACTCAGGAGCTAAACACTCTATGTGGAGCATACAGCAGCTGATAAGTACTGGAAGGATTAAGATTTTTTAATTCTGGTAATTTAAAAATCTGTTTAACTTTCTGGCACCAGTTGATTTAAAAAATAAAATAAAAATCGCTTCCACCAGAGTACCTGTTAAAGGGGTACTCCAGTGTTTTAGCACTAATCCACTATTGGAGCCTCATCTTTGCCAGCTCAACTTACCCAGTTGAGTATTCTCTCCAAAGCTCTCTGACGTCCCCCCGTCCCCCCCCCCCCCCCTCTTTCGGGGACATGTTTGAAATTAACTGGAGTGACGGGCATCTAAAAAGACAGCTCTGGGCACCTAAGAAGAAGACCCCACCCACTGGTCACTTTAGCAACAGGTTATGCAAGTTGCGAAGTGTGTATGGTCTCCCCTACCTCTGTATAGAAGTCAGAAGTTTTCAATAGCTCAAAACAGGTCTGCTTGAATAGAAGAATATGGGCAGACACACAAGGCTGCTATTTATTAGTACTGCAGCCACTGTATGTTCAAGTTCCCTAGTGGGACTAAAAATAAAAGTATTTAGAAAAAAAAAGAAAAAAAAAAAAAAAAAATATATATATATATATATATATATATATATATATATATATATACACAGTGGTCCCTCAAGTTACAATATTAATTGGTTCCAGGATGACCAGTGTATGTTGAAACCATTGTATGTTGAAACCATTGTATGTTGAGACCAGAACTCTATGGAAACCTGGTAATTGGTTCTAAAGGCACCAAAATGTCATCCAAAAATAGGAAAAAGTGAGAATTAAAGAAACATAAGTAGATAACTAATACAGATAAAGCAAATCCTTACATAAAAATGTAGGAAAGATCTGCTGGGAGCTGTAAATCACTGTCTATGTCAGTGTTTCCCAAGCAGCCCTCCAGCTGTTGCAAAACTACAACTCCCAGCATGCCCGGACAGACAGCCTTTGGCTGTCCGGGCATGCTGGGAGTTGCAGTTTTGCAACAGCTGGGGCCACCCTGCTTGGGAAACACTGGTCTGTGTAGAGGACAGGAGCTTCTTCAGGGTCCTGTAAGTAAAAAAGTAATGGAGTCGCCCTCACCTGGAGCAGCTAACCCTGGTACAGGTAAAGTGTACAGAACATGTAATACCTCCCTGTACTGTAGGGGGCGCTACCAGACACCAGTCAGTACATACACTTCAGTAATACAGGTAAAGAGTACAGAACATGTAATACCTCCCTGTACTGTAGGAGGCCCTATCAGACACCAGTCATTGCATGCGCTTCAGTAATACAGGGGTTTTACCAGTGAATGCCCATTCTGGTTGGTCGGTTCTTCCGGCCATTGACAGGTATCACAGATCTGGACTGTCTGTACATTGTATGTTGAGTCTGGTTTCAACTTACGATGGTCCAGAAAAGACCATTGTATGTTGAAACTATTGTATGTTGAGGCCATTGTAAGTTGAGGGATCACTGTATATGTATATATAAAGTCCATATAAAGCAGCACATCCAGCTTGGGTGAGGTGGGTGCAGGCACAATTGAACCTCGGTGCTCTGGTTCCTCTTGATAGTTAAAGTATGACGGCAGCACACCAAAGTAGTGAATCAATAAAGTGTTATTTTATTCCAGGGATATAGAGACAACGTTTCAGCGGTCTCTCACCGCCATTTTCAAGTGAATACAAGTGATACACAGGGGTTTAAATACACACTCCCCTCAATCAGTGACATCATCAGACATTAACATAATTGGTGACATTATATATGTAAACAAAATAAAAATAATGTATAGTGGTAAATATATTCATAATCAATGTACATCATGTGTGTTCCTGTGAATATTATATTCAAGCCGCATAATCAGCAGAGCCGATCGCATGTGTATTATAAATGGTGTAAAATAATAGTGTACATAGTGCCAGTAAAAAAAAATTCCAATAAGTCCAATCAATGCAAAAATGGTACCGTTAAAAACTTCAGATCACGGCGCAAAAAATGAGCCGTCATACCGCCCCATACACGGAAAAATAAAAAAGTTATAGGGGTCAGAAGATGACAATTTTAAATGTATTAATTTTCCTGCATGTAGTTATGATTTTTTCCAGAAGTTCGACAAAATCAAACCTAAATACCGTATTTATCGGGGTATACCACGCACTGGCCTATAACACGCACCCTCATTTTACCAAGGATATTTGGGTAAAAAAAGTTTTTTGTGTGCGCATGTATACCCCGATACACCCACAGGAAAGGCAGGGGGAGAGAGGGCGTCACTGCCCGCTTCTCTCCCCCTGCCTTTCCTGGGGTCTAGAGCCCTGCTGCCGGCCCTTCTCTCCCCCTGGCTATCGGCGACGCTGCCCGTTCTGTCCCCCTGAGTCGGGTCCGCGCTGCTGCAAGCCTCCGGCGTGCGTCCCCTGCGTCGTTGCTATGCACGGCGCGGCGCACTGACGTCATGCGCCGCGCCGTTCAGCGCATAGCAACGACGCCGGGGACGCACGCCGGAGGCCTGATGCAGCGCGGACCCGACCCAGGTAATTATGCCACCGGGGATGGGGGGAGGCAACGGGGCAGCGGCGCCGGCAATGGTTGCCGCTGCCCCTTCTCTCCCCCTGGCTGTCGGCGCCACTTCTCTCCCCCTGGCTATCGGTGCCGGCAATGGGGCGCCGGCACCGATAGTCAGGGGGACAGAACGGGCAGCGGCGCTGATAGCCAGGGGGTGAGAAGGGCCGACAGCAGCGCTCTAGACTCCAGGGAAGGCAGGGGGAGAGAAGCGGGCAGCGACGGCCTCTCTCCCCCTGCCATTCCTGGGGGTGTATCGGCGTATAACATGCACACAGACTTTAGGCTAAAAATTTTAGCCTAAAAAGTGCGTGTTATACGCCGATAAATACGGTAAGTAGGGTATCATTTTAATCGTATGGACCTACAGAATAAAGATAAGGTGTCATTTTTACCAAAAAATGTACTACATAGAAACGGAAGCCCCAAAAGTTACAAAACGGCGTTTTCTTTTTTCAATTTTGTCGCACAATGATTTTTTTTTTTCGTTTCACCGTCGATTTTTGGGCAAAATGACTGACGTCATTACAAAGTAGAATTGGTGGCGCAAAAAATAAGCCCTTATATGGATTTTTAGGTGCAAAATTGAAAGAGTAATGATTTTTTAAAGGCAAGGAGCAAAAAACGAAAATGCAAAAATGGAAAAAAAAAACGGTCCTTAAGGGGTTAAAAAAATTGTGTTTTCCATTCAAATAAACGGAATTGGTATCGCTGCATCTATAAATGGTCAAACTGTTATAATACACCATCAAAACATGATTGAAAAAGTAATCAAATAGTGGTGTGTACCGCAAAATGGTACCAAAATAAATAAAATACAGTGATGAAACAAACAAGTCCAGCACGGTACTTGTTTATCACAGTGCGGAGTGGCGCGGTCATCCTCCGAGATCGCAGAAGGGCAGCCAAGGGGAGCTGAAGTTTTGCTACATTGTAAAAAAAAAAAAAAGGAAAAAAATAAAAAACACAGCCCCCCTTGCAAAAAACAAGCCCTAACAGAGCTCCATAGATGGAAAAATAAAAACCTTATGGGAGTCACAATATAGCGACACAAAGCAAGAGTTTTTAGTTTTTAAAAGTAAGACAACATAAAAAAAAAAAAAAAAACATATAGATTTGGTGTTGCCATAACTGTACCCACGGAACAAACCTTTGGTCATTTTATGCACATGGAACCTGTGTTACAAAATAAAATAAAAATGTATTAAAAATCATAGAACAAAGTGGAATTGTATTTTTTTTTCATTCTACAATTCCCACAACAATTTTTTTTTTAAAGTTTCCTAATAAACTATGCGGTGCCCTTTTTCAATACATTATATCGATGTTTCCCAACCTGTGTGCCTTCAGCTGTTGCAAAACTACAACTCCCAGCATGCCCGGAGAGCCTTTGGCTCTCCTGGCATGCTGGGAGTTGTAGTTTTGCCACAGCAGGAGGGTACATTGGTTGGGAAACACTGCATTATGTGCAAATTTATATGGTGGCGCAAAAAAAAAAATATATAAAAAAATAATAAAAACCTGCACACACCATGAGCTACAGCGCAATTTTTTTCCTACAGAGTTGAACTTCACACAGTGGGGACAAACGACACGTTACTTCTCTGAGGTGTAGTCCGCACCAGGTGGCATGGACATGGATTATCCCCACTGGATTAGGGTAGGTCACGTCCAAAACCGCCGCAGCTCTATCCACGGCACAGATGCTGGAAATCCATGGCAGAAATACCAGGATGTGCGGCAGAAATACCAGAATGTGCGGCAGAAATACCAGGATGTGCGGCAGAAATACCAGGATGTGCGGCAGAAATACCAGGATGTGCGGCAGAAATACCAGGATGTGCGGCAGAAATACCAGGATGTGCGGCAGAAATACCAGGATGTGCGGCAGAAATACCAGGATGTGCGGCAGAAATACCAGAATGTGCGGCAGAAATACCAGGTTGTGCGGCAGAAATACCAGGTTGTGCGGCAGAAATACCAGGATGTGCGGCAGAAATACCAGGATGTGCGGCAGAAATACCAGGTTGTGCAGCAGAAATACCAGGATGTGCGGCAGAAATACCAGGATGTGCGGCAGAAATACCAGGATGTGCGGCAGAAATACCAGGATGTGCTGCAGAAATACCAGGATGTGCGGCAGACACCGTTTCCACAATCTGGGTCATGCTGGACCCATACACTGTATTTATCCTTCACCGATCTACCATAAATGATCCGGGTCTTATCAAGACAGGAACCATGAGGTTAGAGGTCACGCTGCCAGTTATATAAGAACAGAGTCATCATGAGGACCACTTTATATTGGACCATCTGAGAAGACAGTACGGGGGGGGGGTAAATGGATGGTTGTACGGACTTATGGCGCGGACTGGATGAGCCCCATCCGCCTGTGTAGGGAGAGATTATATACTGTCTGCACTGAGGACCCTCCTGGGGCCCCAACAACTATACCCCACTATTCTGACAGCTGTGCATGGAGGTGCCCCCATATACCTCAGATAGACAGATAGATAGATAGATAGATAGATAGATAGGAGATAGATAGATAGATAGATGATAGACAGATAGATAGATATGAGATAGGTAGATCGATAGATATGAGATAGATAGATAGATAGATAGATAGATTTGAGATAGATAGATGTATAGATAGATGATAGATAGATAGATAGATGATTGATAGATAGATATGAGATAGATAGATATGAGATAGATAGATAGATATGAGATAGATAGATAGATAGATATGAGATAGACAGATAGATAGATAGATAGATAGATAGATAGATAGATATGAGATAGATAGTAGATAGATGATTGATTGATTGATAGATAGATAGATAGATAGATAGATAGATTTGAGATAGAAAGATAGATAGATTTGAGATAGACAGATAGATAGATGATAGATAGATAGATATGAGATAGATAGTAGATAGATGATTGATTGATAGATAGATAGATTTGAGATAGATAGAAAGATAGATAGATAGATTTGAGATAGACAGATAGATAGATGATAGATAGATAGATAGATAGATAGATAGATAGATAGATTATAGATAGATATGAGATAGATAGATATGAGATAGATAGATATGAGATAGATAGATATATAGATAGATAGATATGAGATTGATAGATAGATAGATAGATTTGAGATAGACAGATAGATAGATGATAGATAGATGATAGATAGATAGATTATAGATAGATATGAGATAGATAGATATGATATAGATAGATAGATATGAGATAGATAGATAGATAGATAGATATGAGATTGATAGATAGATAGATAGATAGATATGAGATAGACAGATAAATATGAGATAGATATGAGATAGATAGATGATAGATAGATAGATAGATAGATAGATAGATAGATATGAGATAGACAGATAAATATGAGATAGATATGAGATAGATATGAGATAGACAGATATAATAGTAATGTTCTTCTACTCACTCCTCGTGGCCCTTGCAGAGCAGGAAGAGCGTCCTCCAGGCCTGTATGGCGGCGGCCAGTAGAGCCAGCACCCCGGTGAAGACGCTGAACCTGCAGGCGGACTCCGGCCCCCACTCCTCCACCGTGAAGTGCTCCCGCTCCAGGCTGACATTCCCGCTCAGCCACAGGCCCTCAGTGAACAGGAGGCATTTCCCGTGGAAGTCGGCGCTGTTCTCGGACAGGGGCACCACGGCGATGAAGCTGAAGAGGAAGGCCAGGAAATACAGGATGCACTGGGCGAAGAGGAAATTATTCAGCGCCATGTTCCTGCAAAGAGGCCGAGCTCTGATAGAGGATGCGCGGAAGTCTGCCTGGAGAGGGGATGCGGGGGAGGCAGCGTCATAAATCACTCATCCACGGTTCTCCTCATCATTCATGGTCCTACTTATCATCATCCCTGGTCCTCCTCCTCATCATCATCATCTCTGGTCCTCTTCATCATCATAATCCCTGGTCCTCCTCATCATCATCCTCCCTGGTCCTCCTCCTCCTCATCATCTCTGGTCCTACTCATCATCATCATGTCTGGTCCTCCTTATCATCATCATCCCTGGTCCTCATCTCTGGTCCTCCTCATCATCATCACCCCTGGTCCTCCTCTTCATCATCATCAATCATCATCCCTGATCCTCATCTCTGGTCCTCCTCCTCATCATCATCCCTGGTCCTCCTCCTCATCATCATCCCTGGCCCTCCTTTTTATCATTATTCTGGTCCTCCTAATCATCATCATCATCCCTGGTCCTCATCTCTGGTCCTCCTCCTCATCATCATCCCTGGTCCTGGTCCTCCTCCTCATCATCATCATCCCTGGCCCTCCTCATCATCATTATTTCTGGTCCTTCTTATCATCATCATCCCTTGTCTTCCCCATCATCCCTAGTCCTCATCATCATTTGTTGTCATCCTCATCATTTTTGGTACTCCTTATTATCATCATTCCCCACCATCCTCATTATCGTCATCCCTGGCCATAATTTCTGGTCCTCCTCATGTTTCCTGGTCCTCCTCGTCATCATTATCATCCCTGGTCCTCCTCATTATCATATCCCTGGACCTCCTCATCATCATTATCATCCCTGGTCCTCCTCATTATCATCATCATCCCTGGTCCTCCTCCTCCTCATCATCATCATCCCTGGTCCTACTTATCATCATCTCTGGTTCTCCTCCTCATCATCATCCCTGGTCCTCATCCTCATCATCCTCCCTGGTCCTCCTCATCATCATCATCCCTGGTCCTACTCATGATCATCCCTGGTCCTCCTTATCATCATCATCCCTGGTCCTCATCTCTGGTCCGCCTGATCATCATCACCCCTGGTCCTCCTCCTCATTATCATCCCTGGTCCTCATCTCTGGTCCTCCTCATCATCATCATCCCTGGTCCTCCTCCTCATCATCATCATCTTCCTCCCTGGCCCTCCTCATCATCATTATTTCTGGTCCTCCTTATCATCATCATCCCTTATCTTCCCTATGATCTCTGTTCCTCCTCATCATTATCTGTGGTCATCCTCATCATTTATGGTCCTCTGTATCATCATCATCATTCCCCACCATCCTCATTATCGCCATCCCTGACATAATTTCTGGTCATCCTCATCCCTGGTCCTCCTCGTCATCATTATCATCCCTGGTCCTCCTCATCATCATCATCCCTGGCCCTCTTCATTATCATTACCATCTCTGGTCATCATCTTTGGTCCTCATCCTTATCATTATCCCTGGTTCTCCTCATTATCATTATCCCTCGTCCTCCTCATAATCATCCTCTATGGCCATCATCTCTGGTCCTCCTCATCATTTTTTTCCCTGTTCCTCATCTCTACTGGTCCTAATCATCATCCCTAGACATCATCCCCAGCCATTCTTATCTTTCCTTGTCCTCATCATCATCATCCCTGGCCCTCCTTGTCATTGTCATCTCTAGTCCTCCCCTTCATACCTGGTCCTCCTCATCATTTCTAGTCCTCCTTATCATCATCTGTGGTCCTCCTGATCATTTCTGGTCCTCTTTATCATCATCATCCCTGGTCCTCATTGTAATCATCCATGGTCCTCCTCATCATTCCCCGTCCTCCTCATCATCCCTGGCCATCATCTCTGGTCCTCCCCATTATCTTTGGTCCTCCTTTTCATCATTATCATCCCTGGTCATCATGTCTGGTCCTCCTCATCATCCCTGGTCCTCCTCATCATCATTATCATCCCAGACCATCATCCCTGGTTCTTCTCATCACCATTATCATCTTTGGTCACAATCCCTGGTTCTCTTCATCGTCATTATCATCCCTGGTCCTTCTCATTATATTTATCCCTGGTGCTCCTTATCATCATCCTCCCTGGCCATCATCTCTGGTCCTTCTTGTCACTTCTGGTCCTCATCATCTTCATTATCCCTAGACATCAGCCCCCGCCGTCCTTATCATTTCTGGTCCTCCTCATCATCATCCCTGGTCCCCCTCATCATCATCATCATCTCTGGTCCTTCTCATCATTTGCGGTCCTCCTTATCATCATCATCCCTTGTCCTCCCCATCCATGGTGCTCCTCATGATTATCTGTGGTCCTCCTCATCATTTCTTGTCCTCCTTATCATCATCATCCCTGGTCCTCCTCCTCATCATCATCCTTGGTCCTCTTATCATCATCCCTGTTCCTCCTCCTTGTAATCATCCCCTTCCTCCTCATCATCCCTGGCCATCATCTCTGGCTCTCTTCATCATCTCTGGTCCTCCTCATCATTATTATCATCCCTGGCCATCATGCCAGGTCCTCCTCATCATTATTATCATACCTGTCATCATCCCTTGTCCTCCTTATTGTAAACATCCCTGGTCCTCCTCATCATTCCATGCCCTATTCCTCTTCATCATCCCTGTCCATCATCTCTGGTCCTCCTCCTCATCATTATCTTTGGTCCTCCTCATCATCATCATCCTCCATGGCCATCATCTCTGATCCTCCTCCTCATCATCATCCCTGCTCCTCCTCATCATTTTCATACCTGGTCCACCTCATCACTCCTGATCATCATCATCCCTAGACATAATCCCCAGCCACCCTTATCATTCCTGGTCCTCCTCATCATCCCTGGTCCTCCTTATCATTCCTGGTCCTCCTCGACATCATCATTCCTTGTCCTTTTCCTCATCATCCCCTTTGAACCTCATCATCATCTCTGGTTATCATCATCCCTGGTCATTATCATCATCCATAGTCTTTATCATCATATTTTATCATCATTTTCATCTGCATCCCTGGTTATCCTGACCATCATCTCTTGTCCCTGGTCCTCCTCCTCTTCATCATCATCATCATCACTGGTCATCCTCTTTCTTTTCATCATAGTCACTGGTCATCCTGATCATCATCTATTACCCCTGGTCCTCAAAATCTTCCAAATCCTCATCTGTGGTCATCCTCAGTCCTGGTTCTTATTGTCATCCCCAGCCATCCACACAAGGCTGTCTACCTTATCATCATTTCCGGTCCTCCCCAAGACCTGACAGCTTCATCTATCCATCATAACCCTCTAATTTCCTGCAGGGTCTCTTTGCTGTGCAGGATTTCAGCACCATAGACAGCACATCATCCTCCCTGCAAGCCTTCTCTCACCACACATACCTCTTTGGCCAATGCAAAGCCCCCAATCTGTGGGTCTCCAGCTGTTGCAAAACTACAACTCCCATCATGCTCTGACTGCCAAAACCATTTTTCTGGTGTTCTTAAACGTTCTAAACTTTTTTGTGTGTGTTTCCTTATACCTTTTTTGAAACATTACTAAAAAGAAGACAACCCCATGTAAAAAAAAGTCTGAAGCGAAGAGCCGGTGTTACAAATTTCTTCTTCTAATGAGCCAGACATGGGTACAGCCCACATAATCGAGGCCTTTTCCTCTCACATGTTTTTCCCTTTATATGAAGGGCTGCTCCTCCTTGGATAAAGTGAGAACCTTGTTGTGTGCTCTGAGCCAATGTCTCTTCTCCCCCTTTATAATGATGAGAGGAGACAGGAGAAATGCGATCCTAGATTCCTTCTCCTGTCTCCTCTCATCCTTATGCAACACGCCGATGCTCCCAGCGTAGAAAGCCGCAGCAGCTGACCTTTCTTCAATGACATACCATTGTAGGCATTGTGCCTGGATATTGCACAACCCACCCAGGTGAGCACGTTACCTTCTGATATTTATTTCAATCATCCTGTGATGATCCCGCACAAGGAGGCGCTTTTTGTGCAATTTCCCTCTTTACAATGTTTCACTAATACAATAAAAAAGAATCTGCAGCTGCACCTCCCTCCTCTCCCTTCTTATCTTGTACTTATGCTAGAATTATTTTTAATTGATCAAGGAGCAATGAGTGAAAACACAGGCAGCTGGTAGACGGTAAGATACAACCCAAGTTTTATATAACTATGTATTTATGCAGAACTTACTCAACAATGAATTCAGTTGGTAACAAATTCTACAGCAAAGAAGCATCCGAGAGACAAAGACAATTTCTTAATGTGTTAATTACAATGTGTCCCACATGTGACTATAACATAATGTAATAATATGTGAAAACACAACCTCCAGGAGCTCCGGATCCATTGTCGGTGCAGCACATATGGACTCGGTCATTGAGCGGTATAATCACAACGGCTTGCGGATGTCAATTTCCTGCTAATTGCTCTTTACAAACAATATTTATGCAAATGATACTCTTTAGTCTTGGAATAATTATGATTATCTGACTTCTTCTCTGGCTCTAGGTATTCCATCACTCTGTATAACACAGGCCCGGGTTACATTACGTGACATACTCCTAATTTGTGTGAGTTTCGGAGGTTTTCGTACGTATACATACTTGCCTCTGCAGCCATCTCCTTTACCTCACCGCTATAATTACTCCTCCTATCTGTCTCTTCTGTATTCTTTTCTGTAATTGCTTCATTTAAATAATTACAGCCGTCCCTAACACAAAGAATTGCTATAGTCTTTCCATTGTGTGGGAGGTAAAATGTTAATCTCTATGATTTGCATCTATTTATGCACTGAAGACAATGCTAGATTCCATCGATGTTGTGTTGTCTAAATAGGAGAATGTTCTAAAGGAAAATTCAGGTTTCACTACCGCTCTATTTTGGAAACCAATAAAGAAAGGTAGGACATTCATTGTTGGTTCAGTGGTACAGAGGTACCACAAACACAAAGGGAGACTCAGACCCTGGTAATTGTACTCAGTGGGTATCTCAGCAATCATACATTTCTCACCTATCCTGTAGACTGGTGATAAATATTGTCCATGGTTCAATCCCTTTAAAGGGGTTTGCCCTCAAACACAAGTTAACCTTCATCCTCAGCATAGGGGATAACTATTTGATCATGGTAGGTCTGACTGCTGGGACCCTTGACAATCTCCAAAACAAGGAACAGAGACCCCCGAGTAGGGAATGACAGTCGTGCATGCTCACCACTACATTCTCTATGGCAGTATTTCCCAACCAGTGTGCTCTGTCTGTATCAGGAACTGTCCAGAGCAGAAGCAAATCTTCATAGCAAACCTATATGCCGCTCTAGACAGTTCCTGATACAGACAGAGGTGACAGCGGAGAGCACTGTGGACAGAAAAAATAAATAAATCCAAAAATAAATTTTCTCTGTAATATACAGCCACTAATAAGTACTGGAAGGATACAATTTTTTTTATAGAAGTAATTTACAACTCTGTTTAACTTTCTGGCACCAGTTGATAAAAAAAATGTTTTCCACCCCTTTAAGATCTTTTATTACCTTTTTTAATCAGCTTTTTTGGTAGGCAGGATTAATAAACGTGGTGTCCTAGCACACAAGGCTGTCCCGGTTTCCACTCTGCCCATCTCCTCTACAGAAAAGACTGTACTGTTGAAGATCTGCTACTTTCAGCAACAGTAAAGATAGTTATCCATAACCTTGCGTTGGTGTATTCATTACCCCATGCCTGGCCCAGGAGAAGCTATCTCATCCTCAAACCGTGGAGGTTATCGTTGCAGTGGCGCCATGAACTACATTTTACCCACTGCATATACCACTAGCTGAGTACCTGGTGTTGCCAGGTTTTTCCTTCTTAATCCTTGTTGGGGAGGAAAAGCAACAAAGGAGGAAGCTTTTGACTTCATATCCCATCCTCATATCAAGTCCTCATATCCTGGCATCATATCCCGTCCTCATATCCCATCCTCATAGCTTGTAGTTGACATATTAGTAACATACCCTCACCAAAAAACTAAACCACATGATATCGGAATATATCAATTAGTAACAAACGTTATTGATTAAAACAACAAAAGAAAAAAAAAAAAAAACATATACAAAAACATACAAAAAGGTATATACTCAGGCACGGCTAGTAGCACAAACAGAAAAAATGGAGGGATGTACTAGTTGGTATAGTGCAAAATCACAGGTGTACAGATGTAGGGGTATAGCATGGGAGAAAAAAGACAGCAAACATTGACTGAAACAAAAGGAAGACTGCCTACCTACATACTGATATGACATCCGGGGGGCAGTGGTCTTTGAAACATTCAAGGAAAACAAAATCATACAGTGATCAGAAAACTCCACGTCAACCACGGACACTGCGGAAGAGACAGCTTCCTCCTTCAAATAAAACCTATCTAACATAGACCTGCAACTACCTAACCTCTCCTATCCTGGGACCTCGTGATATTATTGAAGTCCCCTCCAAAACTCACTTGCTGACTCGAAAAAAGGAAGGGCTTAATCTTCATAAAGAGATCCTTACGGCCCCACCTAGTTTGTGGGGTATAGATGTTAATGAGCCAGAGAGACTACATCTGACAACCTGGTCTCCCGTAAAAAGAAAATGTCAGCTTTAACGCTGCCGAGAAAATCAAAGGTTGCAAATTTAGCCGTATGAGACTTTATCCTGGCACAATTAATAGATGCCAGCATCAATGGGGTGAGTGCTGCCATACAGGGTGATTAAATAAGACGGCCACACCCTTTACCCTTGTTTCCCTTTCTTTTTAACCCCCTCATCCCCCAAAGAAGACAAGAGGGCAGGACCACTTTTAGATCTTTTCTTGGATTCAGATTGATTCATTTGATCCCCGTCTCCGTCCCGCCCCGGTCTAGCCCTGCCCTCCGAGGAAGGTGCCTCCACAGGACAGGGCCCAGTTCCCTCAGAGGCTCTTTCTCCCTAGGCACCTCGACCTCACCCTCCCCCTCCATGGAGGTACCATGAGGCACCAGTTTGACAGTTCAATTGGAGGGAGGGCAGTCAGGCTTCTGTTTTGGACCTGTCCCGCAGTACAAGGAACAGAGGGCTCAAACCTCTTTCTCCCTTTCCTTTTGCCCTTGTCTTTCTTTTTGGGCCTCTCCCCACTCTCCTCATCCACACTTCCATAGTGGGAGGAATCGGAAGGGTCGGCCATATTGCCTTCCTCTCTGTAAAGCCTCCTGATCTCCTCATTCAGCACATTCTCCTCCTGGGCTTCAATGGTTAAAGGGCCAACTTCAGGAGCAGGGGCCAGAGCTACTCCCCGTCACCTGGGCACTCTCCAGCTCCCTAATCCTCCTCCGATTTTCCTCCCGCCTTAGTTTGGTGGGGCCCTTTTTCCTCCTCACTAGCCCTGTTGCGCCCCTCATCCCTGCTCGTACCCTCATCAGCCGAGGCAACTTGACAGCTCTCCTCGGCCAGAGTGGCTGATGCACGGGCAAAAGCGCTAGGACAACGACTGAGAGGGTGCCCGAGGACATCACACAGGTGGCACCAGATCTGTCTTCAGGATGCGGCCAGATGACCCACCCCATCACACAAAGCGCAGACCTGCACAGTACAGGCTTCTTTAAAATGGGTCGGGCTGCCACACCTGTGACAGACCTTAGGCTGCCCCTGGTAAAAGATCTGGATCCTATCAAGTCCAAGGAAGGCAGCTGATGGGATGTGGGAAACCGTAGTCCCTGAACGCTTGAGTTTGATGGAAAACGTCCAGGCCCTGGACCGGATCTCGTGCTCATCCAAATTTTTCTTGGGTCTGTCCATCACATCCCCATACCGTTGAATCAGGTCCCCATACCGTTGAACCAGGTCAAAATGGTCACTTTCTTGATCGAGTTCTTATGGAAAATCGCCTTTACGTCAAAATCCCGCCAGCCGGGCTCGCTCTTCGCCACTTCGTAGTTCAACCAGAAGAGGTCAGGACCCTCTGGCCGACCAAAACTGATGTCAAACTCGGACGAACCATAGAGGTGACTTAGGGTAAAGATGTCACTTGCCATGAATTAAATCTGGAGGAAGAGCTCAACCACTCTTCACCCCTCCAAATCAGACAGACCACATTCCTATGGTTATTGTCCTGCCTGGGTGTTGGGAGGGACCAGACCACCTCCCCATTCCTCTTTCGGAAAGCCCCAAACTGTGCCTCTCTATCCAGAAAGACAGGTTGACCTCACTCCTCCCCTCTACTAGGATCGACCTTTCGCACCTGCGTAGCGCCTCCAGGAGGCGCTGTTGCAAACGGCCTCCAGAGCCGGACGGAGTCGGGGACCCCCCTAAACACTCGGCAGCGACATTGGCATAGCTCCTACGAGCAGTCACTACCGGGGCAGGCAGCCGGACCAGACCCAGGACCACCATTCACACCGCTACTCTAATCTTCTTTCTTCCCATCCATACCAGACTTCCCATTCATACCGCTACTATTCCCACCATCATTCACTCTACTGACACTTCCACACACACACTCCTCTCATCCACAACACTTCTACACCCATCATTCTCCCATCCTGCACTCTTAGTGACATGTCTAATAGATCCTGGGCCTGCTGGCCTTAGTACTGTCTTCGGTGCTAGCTTAGCTGCTGGGTTCAGCGCTGAGGGCTCCTCCATGGGTGATGTGAAGGGGGCCCCCGTCACATTCGGGACATCCCTGTGTCCCGAAAAATCTTTTCAGGACACAAGGATGTCCCGGCGGTTACCTCTTTGCGGCGGACCCCGCGTTAACTTTAAAAGCGCAGGGGCCGCCGGGAAGTAGCGCATGCAGGGACGTCACTGACGTCCCTGCGTGCACCCATACGAGAAAAGCAGAGCGGAGCGGAGCATCGAGGAGGACGCGCGCGCATGGTAAGTGACCAGCGGCACATCATCTTCAGTGTTCCGACCTCCGCTCCTTCAGTCCTGGGACCTACTGCTATGGTCCATAGGCCATAGCAGTAGATTGTGACCCCGGACCGGTGGTCAAAATACTGAAGTTGGGCAGTACACAGACATACAGCCTCCAGCCATTCACTGTATATGGCTGAAGGCTGTATGTCTATGGTGGAACTGTACTGCACCTAATGTGGGGAGCTATACTGCACCTACTGAGGGGGACAATACTGCACCTAATGTGGGGGAACTATGCTGTACCTAATGTGGGGGAACTATTCTGCACCTAATGTGGGGAGCTATACCACACCTAATGTGGAGGAACTATACCGCACCTAATGTGGGGGACTATACTGCACCTAATGTGGGGGAACTATGCTGCACCTAATGTGGGGGACTATACTGCACCTAATGTGGGGAACTGTACTGTACCTAATGTGGGGAACTATACTGCACCTAATGTGGGGAACTGTACTGTACCTAATGTGAGGAACTATACTGCACCTAATGTGGGGCAATTATAGTGCACCTAATGTGGGGAACTATACTGCACCTAATGTGGGGAACTATACTGTACCTAATGTGGTGGAAACTATACTGCACCTAATGTGGGGGAAACTATACTGCACCTAATGTGGGGAACTATACTGCACCTAATGTGGGGGAACTATACTGCACCTAATGTGGGGGAACTATACTGCACCTAATGTGGGGGGAACTATACTGCACCTAATGTGGGGAACTGTACTGCACCTAATGTGGAGAACTGTACTGCACCTAATGTGGAGAACTGTACTGCACCTAATGTGGGGGAATTATACTGCACCTAATGTGGGGGCACTATACTGCACCTAATGTGGGGGAACTATACTGCACCTAATGTGGAGGAACTATACTGCACCTAATGTGGAGGAACTATACTGCACCTAATGTGGAGGAACTATACTGCACCTAATGTTGGGAAACTATACTGCATCTAATGTGGGGAACTATACTGCACCTACTGTGGGGGAACTACACTGCACCTAATGTGGGGGAACTGTACTGCCAACCTAATGTGGGGGAACTATACTGCACCTAATGTGGGGAACTATACTGCACCTAATGTGGTGGAACTGTACTGCCAACCTAATGTGCGGGGACGTATACTGTCAACCTAATGTGCGGGGACTTATACAGCCAACCTAATGTGGGGGAACTATACTGCAACTAATGTGGAGGAACTGTTGGGGGGGGGGCATCATAATGAAGTGTTCTGTTTTCCAGGCAGCCTTAATCTGGCCCTGCCTCCAGGATCTCTGCCCTCCTTTCCACCAGCTTCACAATCTCACTTTTCAGCGCCGTAATTCTTAGAAACATAGAATGTGTCGGCAGATAAGAACCATTTGACCCATCTTGTCTGCCCAATAATCTGAATCCTATCAATAGTCCCTGGCCCTCTCTTATATGAAGGATAGCTTTGTGCTCATTCCATGCATGTTTAAACTCCTTCACTGTATTTGCAGCGACCACTTCTGAAGGAAGGGTATTCCATGAATCCACTACTCTCTCAGTAAAGTAATACTTCCTGATATTACTTTTAAACCTTTGCCCCTCTAATTTAAACCTTTGCCCCTCTAATTTAAAACTATGTTCTTCTCTTCAGCTCAGGCCGGTTCTTTTTGGACCCCGTGTTTGCCAGATTCTGAACCCCACGCAGTTCCTCTCTGGCCAGCCGGAGCTCCTTACCGCAATGCTCATACTCTGCAAACCGCGCGGGAGCAGTATGTGTCACTGGACTCCTTGGGTCCTCTTTCAGCCCACAACTCCACGCTTTTTCTCCTTGCCTTCCTTCCACCATTGGATCTCTGTGGATCTCTGGCTGGCACCCGTCGCCTGGGAAGCAGAGCCTGCATTGCTAAGGTGGCTTTCATAGTTACATAGTTAGTATGGTTGAAAAAAGACATACGTCCATCAAGTCCAACCAGGGGATTGACAGGTACCTGTTTGAAGAGCTCCCATGGCTCTGCCCCCCGCTGCTTGTCTTTGCACATTATGCACCTTGTCATGCAAACCACTTGAATAAAGAGCAACAAGAAAATATTGCCAGAAGAGTGGTGAGTGCTTGCCTTGCATTTCTTTTACATGCCACTAAATATAATATGTAAATAATAAAAATATATATATATATATATATATATATATATATATATATATATATATATATATATAAATAAAATATATGCTCTACAGAAAACACCTACAAAATAAATAAAAAACCCTTGGAAAAACCCTACACTAAAACTGTACCCACACCACCCCTCCTGTACTTGGGTCAGAGTCCATACTGTTCGTACAATTCACAAAGTCCAGTCCTTAAAGGGGTATTCTACGCCAAAACTTTTTTTATATATCAACTGGCTACGGAAAGTTAAACAGATTTGTAAATTACTTTGATTAAAAAATCTTAACCCTTCAAATAGTTATTAGCTTCTGAAGTTGAGTTGTTGTTTTCTGTCTAACTGCTCTCTGATGACTCACGTCCCGGGAGCTGTGCAGTTCCTATGGGGATATTTTCCCATCATGCACAGCTCCCGGGACGTGACATCATCAATGAGCAGTTAGACAGAAAACTTCAGAAGCTAATAACTATTGGAAGGATTAAGATTTTTTAATAGAAGTAATTTACAAATCTTTTTAACTTTCCGGAGCCAGTTGATATATAAAAAAAAGTTTTTGCCTGGAATACCCCTTTAACTGACCCATGTCAGGTCCCCCAAAGAAGTAAAACACCACACCCACAAATACACCCTCCCCCCTAGCATCAACTTACACACAAACTTATACACACTAACTTATATACACTGAACCACAACCCACTTTAGGCCCAAGTTTGGTCGCCTATAAACCCTTCATACCATATCAGCCCACCACTGGGAAGAAGAATGGCAGACTTGATACAACAAAATTTTAAACTCTTTCCCTAACTCCCTCTATATTTCTCCCTAATTCTATCCCTCCATTAAAACTGACCCTGCTTTCACCCTATCTCTATCCCTATAACACTGCCCCTAACCAAAATAAGGGTACTTTACCCAAAAAGTCTAGTACCTAGGGCACATCAAAAGAAAACCCTCTCCATAGGAGAGAAGCCCTACTGGTACCAAGACTGCCATACTCCAAAGACCTGATCTTCCCAAGGTCACCGGTGATATTCCTACAGACCTCCACCTCGGAGAGGATTTTCTTTTGGGTCGACACTAAACACAGTGTGTTCCACATGTAGTACCTAACCACTAAACTAACTAAGAATAAAGTGCCTCGGTCTCAGCCACCCAGGGTCCTGAATGCTCCATTAGCCTGCTCTGGATAGGTAAGGCCGGCAAGTTGACTCCAGCCGATGGAAGCACCCACCCTGTTGTAAACCCCTATATTAAAGGGACAATGAAGCAGGAAGTGGTCCATGCTTCCCAGCGTGTCCCTGAACTCTTCTCGGGGACATCCCCCATCATCAGAGTTCCTGTACTTCAGGTTGTCCCTTACATATAGCTTCCCCTGAAAGCAGCACTAGGCCAAGTCCCAAAACTTCTGGGGAATCCTTTTCATGTTCAAAAGATACAACCCCACCCTCAGATCCCAACCTGTGCAGTCCCTGAGCGCCAGAGGCTTCTGGAAGTGGGTCAACAGAACCAGTTTGTCAAGGAACTGCCTTGACTGGGTCCTGAACTCCCACACTCCCAGACCCCACCAACATATCACCTTCAGAGTCGGGGTAGCATAAGCCGGAAGATATCCATGGGACATATGGAGGTCATTCACTCGTTCGCTAAGAACACCACCAGGTTTCCCATAGATAAACCCTCTAGTCTCCTTGTGCGGTACATAAACTCCCTCTTGACTAGGTTCAACCTGTTCCCCCATAACAGTTGAAAAAACAGGCTGTAGATACTAGTGTAGTAAGCCTATGGCAAGATACATACACTGCCCATATAGATAAACAAAGGGAGCAGGTACGATTTGATCAGGTGTACCCTTTCCCTCAGGGTCAAAGACCAACCATTCCAATGGTTCACCCTCTGAGTGGCATCCTGGAGCTTACCATCCCATTTTTTGGTGGGATAATCATGCTGGCTGAATGATTATCCTGGCTGCTGATTTCTGGGGCCCTGGAAGGGTGTCCGGGAGATCAAATGTGGGATCCCTGACTCCGTCAGACTCATCCAGACTCCCGCCAATGGTCCGCGACTCACCCTCCTTAGGAAGGGATCAATCGCGAACACATATAAGAGCGGGCTCAAAGGACAACCCTGACGGACTCTGGACCCCACCTCAAAAGAGTGGCCAGACCATCCATTCACCAGCAGGAAACTCTCTGACCCTGCATAAAAGATCTTAAGCCAATTAACAAAAGTACTCGATAAGCCATATTTCTGGAGTACTGACCAGAGGTACTTGTGGAACACCTGATCAAATGCTTTGACAGGTCAATCAGAGAAGGGGCAGTCAGGCTTCCGTTTTGGACATGGCCCGCAATACAAGGAATAAAGGGCTCAGACCTCTTCTTTCTCCCTTTTCTTTTGCCCTCGCCTTTCTTTTTGGGCCTCTCCTCACTCTCCTCATCTACACTTTCATAGTGGGAGGAATCAGAAGGGTCAGCCCTATTGCCTTCCTTTCTGTGAAGCCTCCTGATCTCCTCATCCAGCACGTTCTTCTCCAGGGCTTCAGCGCTTACAGGGCCAGCTTCAGAAGGAGGGGCCGGAGCTACCCCCATCACTTGGGCACTCTACAGCTCCCTACTCGTCTTATGATTTTCCTCCCACCTTAGTATGGCTTCAAGAGTACCTGTCACCAAACTAAACCTTTAATATATTGTTCCTTATGTTATTATAAGAAACTTTGCTATTTACATGCTGTTAAAATTCTCAATCTATATATATTTTTTTATGTGATCGAAAATCAGCCACTAGCTGGCTCTGTTCTGTTCCCTGCACAAGTCAAACAGTCAGTTTGGTCTCCACCTGGACATGCAGAAGTCCAAACTCAGGAAGTGAGTGCAGGACATGGCGAGGCACAGCTCTCACAGGCTTCAGTGATGTTGCTCCTTCTGGGTGGAAAGCCCACTTTCTCCTGCTGGGAGCACACACAATGATATGTGGTATGATACAAAGCTTTTTAAAGCTCGGAATTTTTTTTTAGGAGGGTGACAAAAAATATACATAGTGTAAAGTGATTATAAACTTTATTCCATACTGTACAATTATATACTGTATAAAACTGAAAACAGATTATATATACATACACACAAGGTTTGGATTAATGAAATCATCCTTGACAAAGAAATATAATGCATATCACATATAGTTAATAAGTTAATAGAACACATATGTAAGGAATAAAACACAAACACACACCAGCCTGACCACCTCCTTGAGTGGAGTGGTGGTCTGTAACCTAGGTAAAATAGGCAAAATAGGGAAAGTAGATTATAACCCCTCCGGGGACAGAGACTGAATGATGACAACTTCTGTACAGAGCTGCCAAATACGTAGATGCGATATAGGCAACAGGAAGTACATTATACATGTTGATACATTCAGACACTCTATATAACTTTCAGGAGACACCGTGTATAAGTAATTACGTCTATATTGTACATTGTGTGAGCTCAGGGTGCGCTCTCCCTAGAATACAGAGCATTTATTTCTGCACACAGTTGTTCAACATCCCACAAGTTATAAAGCACACGCCATGGAATACTTTATGATGGTGACATTAATAGTCATATAATTTTATTAGGTTTTTTATGACAAACCCCGGTTCTTATTTACACCAAATAATATAAATGCCATAAAGGATTGATGAAAGGGTCTGACAGCGTGATTTACCCCCCGGCTTCCCTGGTTCCAGGCTGACACACATTAAAAGATGCTGGATTTTAATTCCACTGTTGTGGCATCTTGAATTAAACAGAACAAATTAATGTCATGCTGTATGTGCGCCGTATTTCACTCCTTGCAATGTTATAATTGAGAAAGATCGAGCATAAATACATACAGTTTGCATTAAAAAGGAACTCAGCACCTTACGTTGTTTTATTATTTAAGAAGTTCTTGATATTTTATTTGGTGTAGTTTTCATGAACCCTAGGATGTAAACCTTTGGGCCCCACGGTAGAAGACAGACAATACTCATGTAGCATCTGTGAACATGATTGATGGTTCAATACTGATGGGACTTTATGCCATTGGTTTAACATGCTGTGGACTGGATGAAGCTACAAGGTTTGGACACCTGTATTTGGGGATTTTTCTCTGCAGATCCTCTCAAACTCTGTTAGGTTGGGTGGGGGCTGTCTGTGTACAGGAATGGTCAGGTCTTTCCAGAAATGTTTGATTGGGTTCAAGTCAGGGCTCTGTCTGGGCCACTCAAGGACATTCACAGAGTTGTCCCTAAGCCGCTCCTATGTTGTCTTGGATGTGTGCTGGAGGTTATTGTCTTGTTGGAAGGTGAACCATTCAGCTTTCCCTGCATTGTATCCCCTACTGTATCAACTCCTTGGAGGTGTTTTTGTGGTCCATGCTGGAATACTACCATACAACACGGGGGGAGCGCGGGCGATCCAATCATCCATTTACACATGCGAATTGCCACAGATGCCGTGATCTGTATTGATCATGGCATCTGAGGGGTTAACGGCAGACATCTCAATATACTAGAGACCAATATATATGGCGGGTAGCATCAACAATATTAACCTATAGATCCAAAAATACCCTATTTCCCACATATAACAATTAAATCTTTATTTAGGTAAATCACACCAAAAACAAAAGATTAAAACTCATGGGTCACTGGGTATCATCGGGGACTTTTTATGTTGCCTCAAAACGCGCAGCGCTCTTTCCCCACCTGAGCGGTGTGCGCATTTTGGGGATGGCCACAAACATCACATTCCCAGAATGATGATTCAGATCATAGGGTTTGGGGTGGGCATATTTTTAGTTTTGGCTATGCTCTGGGTCATCATTCTGGGAACATAACCTGTTTTCTCATTTTACATCCCACTGTACCCCATTTTAGTAATTTACCCCATGTAACACACCTTGAGGCAGCTATGTACAGGCTCAAGGCCCCTGACTGTGCTCCTGCTCTTCCGAGAACGATGTGCACCCGCAGAGCTGTTTACTTCCAGATATAAGGTATGTCCTTACTCCAAGGAAATGTATTTACAAATTTACGGTGACATTTTCTCCTTTTACCACTTGTGAAAATGAAAAATTTGGGGTAACCCCAGCATTTTAGTGAAAAAAAATAAAAATTTTCCTTTTTACATCCCACTTTAATGAACATTTATCAAACACCTGTGGGGTGTTAAGGCTCACTGTACTGCTTGTTACGTTCCTTGAGGGGTGTAGTTCCCAAAATAGTATCCCATGTGTGTTTTTTTTTTTTTTTGCTGTTCTGGAATCATAGGGGCTTCCTAAACGTGACATGTCCCCCCCATTTCAGGAAAATTTGCAAATGTGACTCCTCTTCTGAGCATTGTAGTATGCCCGCAGTGCACTTGATGTCTACACATGGGGTATTTCCATACTCAGAAGAGATGGGGTTACAAATTTTGGGGGGCATTTTCTCCTATTACCCCTTGTAAAAATGTAAAATTTTGGGAAAAAACAGCATTTTACTCACTGCACCCCTTGTTACGTTCCTTGAGGGGTGTAGTTTTCAAATTGTATGCCATGTGGGGGGGGGGGGGGTTGCTGTCCTGGCACCATAGGGACAGCAACCCCCCCCCCCCCCCCCCAGAAAAATTTGCTTTCCAAAAGCCAGGAAAATTTTAGTGAAGATTTCTCTCCTTTTACCCCTTGTAAAAATTCAAAAAGTGTAAAAAATGAAGATTTTGAATTTTCTCCTTTACTTTGCTGCTATTCCTGTGAAATACCTAAAGTGTCATTTTGAATACTTTTAGGGGTGCAGTTTTTTATAATGGGGTAATTCGTGGGGTATTTCTAATATGAAGGCCCTTCAAATCCACTTCAAAACTGAACTGGTCCCTGAAAAATTACGATTTTGAAAATTTTGTGAAAAATTGGAAAATTGCTGCTGAACTTTGAAGCCCTCTGATGTCTTCCAAAAGTCAAAAAATTTCAACTTTATGAAGCAAACATAAAGTAGATATATTGCATAGGTGAATCAATATATCATTTGTTTGGTATGTCTATTTTCCTTACAAGCAGAGAGCTTCAAATTTAGAAAAATGCAAAATTTTCAAATTTTTCATCAAATTTTGGCATTTTTTACCAAGAAATGATGCAAGTATCGGCAAAAGTACAAGTTAAAGTACAATATGTGACGAAAAAACAATCTCGGAATCAAATTCATAAGTAAAAGCACCCCAGAGTTATTAATGCTTAAAGTGACAATGGTCTGATGTGCAAAATCGCTCTGGTCCTTAAAGGGGTACTCCGGTGCTAACACATCTTTTCCCGTATCCAAAGGATAGGGGATAAGATGCCTGATCGCGGGGGTCCCGCCGCTGGGGACCCCCGGGATCATCCCCTCCCATAGGCTTGCATTGAGGTGCGGAGCATGACATGACACAGGGGCGGAGGAGTGACGTCACACGCCACCGGCCCGGTGGTCGACTGTAATCAGTCCCGGGTGCCGCGTGCATGATCCCCGGGGTCCCCAGCGACGGAACTCCCGCAATCAGGCATCTTATCCCCTATCCTTTGGATAGGTGAAAAGATGTGTAAGCACTGGAGAACCCCTTTAAGGTGAAAATGGGCTGGGTCCTTAAGGGGTTAAACCAGCAATGATTATTTGCAAACAAACACTTATTGACCCAAAAAAAAATTAAAAATGTACCGAGATAGAAATGTTGTATTGATATAAAACTCTGCATGCAGTTATGTCTCATGCGGATAAGTCAATTATTTAAGGTGTGGTCTGATTAGCACAAGAGAGCATAAAAGGCTTTACCCCGCTACCCTATAAAAAGGATCTCAGAGGCTACTTTGGGTAGTGTACCATTTGGTGAAGAAATGTTGACTGCTAGATACTTCTCTACAACGCACTTGAAGACATTTTGCCAAAATAACTTTAGGAGAGTGCACATTATTAGACTGAGAGAAACAGGATGGTTATTTAAATAAAACTGCCTGCCATCTAGGCCGTTGTGACCAAGCAGTTAGGAAGTGGTGGGAGCAGTTGTTACATGAGGGCAGGCACAAATGGTGAACAGGCTCCTGCCGTGACCGCCCTAACCCCCGTCCAAGAGATGAGTCATGGACAAAGCTGCATGAGCAGACACACCAATCACCTCCCACCACCACAAGGGAGGAACACCCCCCCTTCCCCTGAGAGGATAGAGAGGTACGCTTTAAGCCATGTATTATATATTGATCTATATTTCAGGGGCCTAACTTTAATTACCTGGGCCCTAATTCACTACATTTGTAAAATGAGACAACCTACTATGAGCCATTTATGAAACTGGCTTATGTGCTAGAAGAGTTTTTGGCCTCTTCATGCACCTGAGCCTTTCTACAACTGTTTTCTCTGCACCCCCCTCTATTTATGCCCATGTGTCATAAATGCATGCCTATACTATGCCTCTGAGGTCACACATTCCCACTAGGTCAGGCTCTGTATTAACTCAATGTTATTTATTTTTAATCCTCAAGATTTTAAGTTATTGGGAAAAGATTATAAATCAAGGAGTCCTGAGCTGTTTGAAGGAAAAAGACAAAATGACTCCTGTTTTATAGCATTCTTCAGTCTTGCTTAGACATTCACCAGAATTACTGCTCCTCTCACTTTAATAAAAAAAAAAAAGAGTAAATTCTATGGGAAAAGCAGAGCAGAGCTCCTCATAGGGCAATAACGTTTTGACATCAATGACAGGTAAAGCAGAGTGCCCAGTAATGAAAATCTGCTCACCTTGCTCTGTTGTGTATGATGACACATACGTAGAATAAAATGGTGGTGCAGCTTTCTGGAGTCAGCAGTAGGAATTCCTGACCGATGATGCAAATGAAGAGTAGTGGAGAAGAAAATACCAGGCAAGGCTAGGTTCACACCACGTTTTGTTAAATACAGTTCCCGTATACGGCTGGGTGGAGGGGGCGGGGCTTAATCGCTGCACCCGCACAAAGCCGTATAGGGGAACCGTATTTAATGCATGTCTATGAGCCGACTGGAGTGAACCGCAGCCTCGGCCGTATGCGGTTTCCCGACCGTAGGCAAAAACGCGGTCAACCACGTTTTTGCCTGCGGTCGGGAAACCGCATACGGCCGAAAACGAAGCCGACCGGAGGCTGCAGTTCACTCCAGTCGGTTCATAGACATGCATTAAATACGGTTCTCGAATACGGCTGAGTGCGGGCGCCTCGATTAAGCCCCGCCCCCCTCCTCCCAACCGTATACGGGAACCATATTTAACAAAACGTGGTGTGAACCTAGCCTAAGTCTCCTGCTTGGTGGGTCGCGTTGAATTACCTGGTATTTTCTTTTCCAATACTAGCTATTTAATAAATGGTAGAATATTTTTTCCCTAACAGGCCCCAAAGGCTAATCCAAGTCGACCTAAAGGGGAGACTGAAATATCACATATATGAATAACACCTCCCCCTCTGATACACATAGCAAAGCTTTCTTAATAGGAATGTAAACTGACCTATCTATTCTCTTGTTCTTGCTAACTGATTAAATGTATTTTTCGGGTATATTTTAACCACGATGATATAACTTGTTTGCGAGTATAAATTTGGTGAATGGTAGTATGGGCTTTGAGGCAATCCAATTGCTTTCAAGGTATTCCCAGCAGGTGGTCGATCACTCTCCATGTGGGATATTAGAATACAAGGAGCTACTTCCATAGTGGCTAGGATGACACCATTGGAGAGGGGACCTATGGTTAATGGTTTGCACGATAGGTCAGTGGTGTCCTGAAGATAGCTTCTTGTACTTCTTACCAATGGTTTCAGGACACCTCCTACCCATCCACAGATTATTAGATGAGATGATCTGCCTCTCTGGATTGCCAGGGAATTAACATGTGTATTCTGGGAAGCATGTACACTTCTCCAAAAAAAAATTAAGGGAACACTAAGATAACACATCCCAGATCTGAATGAATGAACTAATCGTATGAAATACTTTTGTCTTTACAAAGTTAAATCTACTGACAACAAAATCACGCAAAAATTTATCAATGGAAATCAAATTTAACAACCCATGGAGGTCTGGATATGGAGTCACACTCAAAATCAAAGTGGAAAACCACACTACAGGCTGATCCAACTTTGATGTCATGTCCTTAAAACAAGTCAAAATGAGTCTCAGTAGTGTGTGTGGCCTCCACGTGCCCATATGACCTCCCTACAACACCTGGGCATGCTCCTGATGAGGTGGCAGATGGTCTCCTGAGGGATGTCCTCCCAGACCTGGACTAAAGCATCCGCCAACTCTCAGACAGTCTGTGAGTTGTTTGCTTCTTTTTAGGTAGTCTGATGTTTCCACAAGGACTATAACACCTCTTGTCTGCAGGCTTGGTTACATAGTACGGTTGATGAAAGACATATGTCCAATGAGTTCAACCTAGGAATTGTGATCCCCTTGTGGTTTTTGTAGATATGAATAGCCCTCCTTTCCTGCAGATTAATGTTAAATGTTTCCTTTATCAGTTTTTTCAATATTGAAGACTGTACTATGGCCGACATTTATCATTGTCTATAGACAGTTTTTTGTCTAGAAAAGGCGCAATCAGGGTTTATTTGCGCTTTTTTGCGTCTTTTGGTTTACACATTTCTGCTGATTTTGAGTTGCGATACACAGATTTTGGCAATACGCATGATATGGAAGGGTGTTATGAACTGCGCCTTTTTGTGAAAAGGCACAAAAAAGGTGCAAAGCCATTGAAAAGTTTCTAAAACTACAACAGGCCAGACTTGGCTTAGCTTTTTGGTGTATGTGAAGAGTGAGATTTCAGAAAATGTGACCTGCACAAAATTTATGAAATGCTCTTTGACCATTTAAAGGGGTACTCCGGTGAAAACCTTTTTTCTTTTAAATCAACTGGTGCCAGAAAGTTAAACATATTTGTAAATTACTTCTATTAAAAAATCTTAATCCTTCCAGTACTTATTAGCTGCTGAATGCTACAGAGGAAATTCCTTTCTTTTTGGAACACTGATGACATCACAAGCACAGTGCTCTCTGCTGACATCTCTGTCCATTTTAGCAACCGTGCATAGCAGATGTATGCTAAGGGCAGCATGGTGGCTCAGTGGTTAGCACTGCTGCCTTGCAGAGCTGGGGACTTGGGTTCAAATCCCACTAAGGACAACCATAAATAAAGAATTGTTATTATAATTATTATGACGTCAGCAAAGAGCACTGTGGTCGTGATGTCATCAGAGAGAATTCCAAAAAGAAAATAATTTCCTCTGTAGTATTCAGCAGCTAATAAGTACAGGAAGCATTAAAAAATTTTAATAGAAGTAATTTACAAATCTGTTTAACTTTCTGGCACCAGTTGATTTAAAAGAAAAAAGGTTTTCCCCGGAGTACCCCTTTAATAAATTTGGTGCTCCTACACATTACAGCACACAAAAAAAATGCTTCTCTTACACTACAATGATAAATTCCGGCCTATTTGTCTAAATGGGTCGATATATTGGTCAAAAATGCTTTTGTGGCCCGGTGGGGTGTTCAGTTAGATGTTTTTCTTGTCCTCTAGTCTCATTTGTGTTTGGCTGTTAAAAAGGTTCTGTCACCTGTTTTTCAGTCTTAGTTTTCTGAAGTATTCCTCAATATCACTACAGAGTTCGGATGTGTCCTGAAGCTTAAAATGACAGAAAGGAAGTCCTCTGGATAGCAAGCCAAGCTCCATGTAGCTTGGTTTGTAGGATGAGAGGTTAATAACACAGGTGACTTTATCTGTTTTCTGTTGGGGGTTCTCCTCCATAGTGCCCAGCTTGGGGTGTATTTGATTGATGCTTGGATACTGTCTTGCTTTCAGTATGAGTCCTCAAAGTTTATTTTCTTTTGTTGTTTATTAAATGTAACCTTAAAGGGATACTCTGGTGGAATTTTTATTTTTTTTAAATCAACTGGTGCCAGAAAGTGAAACAGAGTTGTAAATTATGTGCAAGCGAAGAAACAGTTAAGCTGGCACTGCATACACCTATCTGGTGACATCAGGTACGATAGGTGTAAAAACAGCACGGACGTGGCCAGGCGGTGTGGTCTGATGAAGTAGCTTCGAGCAAAGAAACAGCTGTCACACCATCTAGGAGATAGGTCCCGGCGATTCCGCCCGCTGCAGACCCACCTGCACCCTGCACTTTGTACAGTTTGACAATAAAGAGCAACATTTCTATATCAGAAGATTGGTGAGTGCCATCCTTACATTTCTTTTGGTATCATTGTAGGGAAGAGTTTTGTAAATTACTTCTATTAAAAAATATTTACCCTTCCAAAACTTTTTAGAAGCTATATGCTACAGAGGAAATTTTTTTATTTTTGAATTTCTTTTTTGTCTTGTCCACAGTGCTCTCTGCTGACACCTGATGCCCGTATCAGGAACTGTCCATGGGCAGAGGTGTCAGCAGAGAGCACTGTGGACAAGACAAAAAAGAAATTCAAAAAGAAAATAATCTCCTCTGTAGCATACAGCTGCTAAAAAGTACTGGAAGGGTAACGATTTCTTAATAGAAGTTATTTACAAATCTGTTTAACTTTCTGGCACCAGTTGATTTAAAAAAATAATGTTCTTTGACTCCTGGTCCATTTACTCCCCTGCAGCCTTTACAGGTTATGAAGCGAACACAGGATTTGTGATCACTTCATAGAACACTGGTGTCTGCCATTAGCAATGGGTCCCCAGCAGCTGATAGCAGACGCTGGTGGACATCAGTGATCACGATGTTTGAGTTTTCTGAGACTTATTGGACCACTCACAACACAATTGCAGGTGTCCAAAGAGTCAAAATGGGAGCCAGAGGTCCTCTGCTGTTATTCACTTCTATGGTGTGCATTCTGGAGAGCTGTACAAGTAGATCACTGATATCATTGATTAGTGCTATACCAAGGCATAGCAATAAACAGCAAAAGTAATTCCAAAAGTCCAAAATTGCTGATTTATAATCACATTTTTAATATTGCTGCATTCTCATTTTCACATTCTCTGTTGAACATTCAATTAAGTTTATGTTTCTATTTAGACCTTTTCCTTGGTGCTGTAGTAAACATGAATACGATTTTATTCATCAGCAAAAAACTGCCACAGCTTTGCTAATGTGTGGAAACACACTGCAGAGTGTCCGGTTCATGGAGTGTGAGGAGGTAATAGCATTATTACTTACCTCCCCTGGCCTTATAGTATACAGCGGTACAGAGGGCACGGATGTAAACTATTCAAGAGCCAGGAATCCCGTCACTTTACTTACTGGAGTCCCCCACCTAGCGAGGCTGAGCTGTGCCTGTAGCTGATGCTGTGCAGAATATAAAACATCCTATATATATATGGCCTAGCTAGAATATACAGTAAAACAATGATGTGTATACATCGCTGCATTACTGTAACCCCTTGCTTGGCTGTTCGCCAGCCCAGCACAGAAAGAGTTAGGACAGGGCTGCTGAGCAGCGCTGGTTAACCCTTAAGGGGGCTATCCAGTATATACAGTCATCTATAGAAGGCTGTATATACTGGATACAGTAGCCAGAAGATCACTTACCCCATACTGGCTCCTGTCCCGGCCTGACATCATTAGAGGTGGAACTACTGCCGGGTGCCAGGGTGGATAGTATGGCTCTATTTACATTTGCATTCTGCATAATGTGAACAGAGCCTTTCATGCAGTGTGTTTCCAAGCTGGGAGCCTACAGCTGTTAATAAACTACAACCCCCATCATATTTATTTTTAAAAGAAAATGTAGTGGTTCCTGATATTTTTATTCACAGCAAATACCAACTAAACAGCAACAGCCTGATGTTACCTGGTTGGGTGAGGACCATTGTTATTGGACCTCCCCAGTGTAAATTACATCAGCCTGTTATGGCCTAGGCCAAAAAGCGCCCGTTTTGATGCTCTGGGCCTGTTGGTACCGGCTCTTCTCGGTACCCAAGCAGCGGTGGGTATTAGGGCAATAATTGGGGGTTAGAACTAGCTAGCTGTTTTGGGGGCTAATGCTAAGTCCCAACTTGGTAGGGGAAGCCATCTCATACTTAGTCCAATACTAAGCCTAAAAATGTAATAAAAAAAACATGACACATTGAAAAAATGTTTAATAAAAACACACACACACACACACACACACACAGAGTAGATGAAAATACCCATAGCAAATTGTTCCTGTTCCAGACAGTTCCTGACACGGACAGAGGCGTCAGCAGAGAGCACTGTGGTCAGACAGAAAAGAACATCTCAACTTCCTCTGGCGCATCCTGCAGCTGATTAGTACTGGAAGGATTAAGATTTTTTAATATAAGGGATTTACAAATCGGTTTAACTTTCTTGCACCAGTTGATTTGAAAAACCCGATGAAACCGACCTGACAGAGCTTGAAAGGATCTGCAGAGAAGAATAGCAAAAACTCCCCAAGTCCAGATGTGAAAACCTTGCGCCATCATACCTAAGAAGACTAGAGGCTGCAATTGCTGTCAAAGGAGCTTCAACTAAGTACTGAGTAAAGGGTCTGAATAATTATATTCATGCAATATTTTAGTTTTTCCTTTTTAATAAATGAACAAAGATTTCTAACATTATGATGAGGTGTTGAGTGCAGAATGATAGGGTTGGGGAGGGGTGGGGGGTTATGTTAGCATAGCGTCACAATATAAAATGTGAAAAAGACTCTCCAAATAAATTATATACTCCACACTAGAGATGGGTGAATCGAAGCTGACGAAGTTGAATTTGTTCTGAATTTCATGAAAATTCCGCTGTTGTACGTGTTTTCTGTTTCAAGCGTACAGTGGCCTGTTAATATAAAAGCAGGGATATATATACACAACTTGAGTGTTCCGCAAGTTTCTGTTGCAGCCGTATAGGGGTGTATTGCTCTATAAAAAGTTAAATATATATGCACACCACTGTTCTACAAGTATGTCAAGTAGGGAAGTGCCAGGCTGGGCACAGAGGAGTGGCAGAGGCCTAAATTTATCAGACGCAGGCAGAGGTCGCAGCAGAGTAGGAGCGCGTGGCAGTAGGATTCACAGAAAGATGTTTGAGCTCCCAGTGTCAGCTAGCGGTTGTGTCTCGACCAGCAACCCAGCAGCAGTTATTGATATGCATTCACTACCAAGCAGTGGAAGAGAGAGGTGGTGTCTGGTAACTATAAAAGAAAATACACTAAGAGATTGTGTGAGCTAGTGATTGTGTGTATACAAGAGTGTGAAGTATACAAGTGAATGGAAGTGTAAAAGTGAGAGAGGGACATAAAATTAAAGGGTACTCTGCCCCTAGACATCTTACCCCCTATCCAACCTTTTATGTGGCACCATATCAAATGCTTTGGAAAAATCCAGATATACGTCATCCAGCGATTCCCCCTGGTCTAGTCTGGAGCTCCCCTCCTCATAAAAGCTGATCAGGTTAGTTTGACACAACTGATCCCTCATAAAGCAATGCTGATATGGAGTCATACATTTATTTTTATCAAGATATTCTCATTCATAAAATAAGAAGGATTGGGCTTGGGTAGAATGTGTGTCAGTGGGTAAGTAACTGGCTCAGTGATAGGAAACAGAGGGTGGTTATTAATGGTACTTATTCTTATTGGGTGACTAGTGGGGTATCACAGGGGTCAGTCTTGGGTCCTGTTGTATTTAATATATTTATCAATGACCTTGCAGATGATACTAAACTCTGTAAAGCGGTAAACACTATAGAGGACAGTGCACTGTTACAAATGGATCTCGATAGGTTGGAGGTTTGGGCTGGGAAGTGGCAGATGAGGTTCAACACTGATAAATGTAAGGTAATGCACATGGGGAGGAAAAATCCGTCCTGGGTTTTTGTATTAAATGGGAGAACACTTGGGACGACTGACTTGGAAAAGGACTTCGGGGTCTTAGTTAACAGTAAATTTAGCTGTAGTGACCAGTGTCGGGCAGCTGCAGCCAAGGCAAATAAAATCATGGGGTGCATCAATAGGCGCATAGATGCCCACAACAAGGAAATAATTCTACCGCTGTACAAATCACTAGTCAGACCACACATGGAATACTGTGTACAGTACTGGGCACCAGTGTACAAGAAATATATAGTGGAGCTGGAGAGGGTTCAAAGACGGGCAACCAGAGTAATATGGGGGATGGGAGAACTACAGTACTCAGAAAGATTATCAGAATTAGTGTTATTTAGTTTACAAAAAAGAAGGCTGAGGGGAGACCTAATAACTATGTATAAATATATCAGGGGACAGAACAGAAATCTCTCCCATGATCTATTTATACCCAGGACTGCATCTATAACAAGGGTTCATCCACTATGTTTAGAAAAAAGAAGGTTTCTACTCCAGCACAGATGGGTGTTCTTTACTGTAAGAGCAGTGAGACTGTGTAATTCTTTGCTTGAGGATGTGGTCATGGTGAACTCTGTAAAAGAATTTAAAAAGAGGTCTGGATGTATTTTTGGAGAACAACAACATTACAGGTTATGGATTCTGGATTTATAGGGACAGAAGGTTGATGCAGGGATCTATTCTTATTGTCATATTTGGAGTATACCTCGAGTATAAGGTTTTTTTTGCCTTCCCCTGGATCAACTCAGTAGGGACTCATTAGGGTTATAGGTTGAACTTGATGGACTATGGTCTTTTTTAAACCTTATGAACTATGTTACTATGATTGGTTAACTCGGTCATCCTCTTCATCCCAAGTGACATCTGACGCCCCCAGTCAACAGTTGGTGGGTTCCTCAGATTCAACCCTCAGTTGGCATGGCCCGGGAGCAGTCCCTGTCCTCCAACTGTCCTATGCTGTTCCCTCACGCACAGAAGTATTGTAAGCTGTGGGCTCAGGTCCACTATACAGCAAGGACAATCATCTAGAGGACAGTCAGCAGCTATTGCCCAGCCAAGATGTGGAGGAGACATCCACTGCTTCCTCCGCTAGGCGGGCAAGTAGTGATGAGGAGAGTGGCATGGGAGCTAGTGTTACGAGAGTTCAGGCTCCTGAAACAGACACCGTTGAGGAACTTGAGGATGACAACAGTGACATGCAGACACAACTCCATGATGATGATGAAGCTGATCGCACTTGGGAGCTGGGGACAGAAAGGGCTTCATCATCATCATCATCAGGAGAAGAGGGTGGCAGGTTGCCCGTGAGGTAGCAGCTAAGCCAGCAAGGTGGTAGCATGGTTGGGAGTCAGCATGGTGGCAACAGTGCAAAGTCTGCAACCAAACATGCCCGGGGTAGACCCCCTGCTTCGCGGCAGCCTACCTGCCCGTGGGTAGTGGAGCAGGGGTTCTCGGAGTCTGCTGCAGTAGCAGTCAGTCAGTGCAGACTGTTGGGCGAAAATCAGCTACTCAGCGGTGTGGCAGTTTTTTGTCAAGCATCCGGAGGAGGTCAACATGGCCACATGTAAGATATGTCAGCAGAAGGTAAATCGTGGCCAGGGTCTCAATGTTGGCACCACGGCCCTGCCTCAACATATGCAGCGTAACCATAAAAGTGGCCTGGGAGAACCGTGGCTTCGATGTGGTGGACCAGCCTGATGCAGCAACCTCTGCATCACCCAGTGTCACGTTGCTCCCTGTTTCAGCCAGCCAAGGCTGCACCACCTCAGCTGAAGAGAGCTGTGTGTCATACCCATCTTCTGTTGGTCCAGATGCTCCTGCTCCTCCTACTTCTCATCAGTCATTCCGGCAGCAATCCATCACCGAAGCAATTTAGAAGAGCAGCAGTATGCGCCCACTCATCCAATGGCACAGAAGCTGAATGAGGTCCTGTCCAAGTTGGTGGTGCTGCAGTCCCTCCCTTTTAAAGTTGTGGACTCTGCACCTTTCAGAGAAGTGATGGCTTATGCCAAGCCAAGGTGGAGAGTCTTAAGCCATAATTTATTTTAGAATATTTTAAAATATGTAGAATAGAAGGTGGGCCAGTCCTTGAGCCTGTTGGTGTGTACCAAAGTGCACAGCAGCACAGACGTGTAAAGCTGTAACTACATTCAGGAACAATACATGTCCTTCACGGCCCACTGGGTGAATGTGGTTCCTGCACAGCCACACCAGCAACTTGGCCAGGTCACGCCGCTTCCGCCTCCATGCTCTCATGCCGTTGGTTCTACAACAATGTCCGACTCTGCCTCCTCGTACTCCCCCATGTCCTCCGCCTACACTTTACAGACAAGTCACAGTGCCCCTCCAGAATACCAAGTGTTCAGGGCATGGCTGTGTCATGCTGTTCTTCACATGGTTTGCCTTGGCGAACAGAGTCACACAGGGGAGGAATTGCTCAAAGAGATTCGTCAAGAAATAAAATCATGGCTTTCTCCGTGACAACCATGGTGACCCACAACGGGAAGAACATCTTGACTGCGCTGCGTCAAGGAAGCCTGAGCCATGCGCCCTGCATGGCACACATGTACAATCTGGTTGTCAAGCAGTTCCATCCATCCGTAAGACATCCTAACAATGGCCAGGAAACTTTGCATGCACTTCAGCCACTCGTACACTGCAAAGCACACTCTCCTTGAGCTACAGCGTCAGAACGGCATCCCCCAACATAGTCTGATATGCAACGTTTCCACCTGTTGGACTTCCACCCTTCATATGTTGGCCATACTATACGAACAGGGAAAGGCCATCAACGATTACTTGATGATCCAAGCGGATAGGGATACTCCCCTGTGTAACTTTGATGTCAACCAGTGGCAGCTCATACGTGACACCTGCCGTTTGCTCAGGCCCTTTGAGGAAGCCACATTATTTGTCAGTTGCCAGGATTAAAGGATGAACAAAGTCATTCCACTGCTTCATTTCCTACAGCAGATGGTGGAAACAATGGCTGGTCAGGGCACTGGAGACTTGGCACCTACATGGCCACATGAGCCCTATGGGGGCAGAACTGGAAAAGGAGGAGGAGGGGGACAGTGTAGCAAAGGCAATGTGTAGCGAAATGGGTGGTTTTTATACTCCACTGACAGAAGAGGAGGAGCAGGAGCAGCAAGAGGAGCTACAGTACAGGGTGATGAGGAAAACGAGACAGGGGACCCAGACACTGCAGTGTGCAGTGGAGATGGAGTCACTTCCACAAATGGCACGATAAATGCTCGCTTGCTTGCATAGTGACTGCCAATTCAGCAGCGGGATGACTTCTGGCTCTCCACCTTGTTGGACCCTCGCTACATGCACAAAACGGGGGTCTTTTTTACACCCACGGAGAGGGTGGACAAAACTGACCTGCTACAGAGACACCCTACTTAGTCAGTTGGCCGATTACCATCAGCGCCATTGTCCATCCTCTCGCAGGTCTGACTGGGGGGCCCTCTGCTCTCAAGTTCAACTGCCATGGCTGCTGGGGAGGGATGGGGTAGTAGGAGCAGTACCATCTCCCTCAGTAGCAGCAGCCTGAGTAGCTTTCTTCCCCAGCATAGTGATGCAACTAATCAGCAGCAGCAGGTAAACCTTGAGCAGGACCTGAACCAGAAGTTGGTGGCATACTTGGACATGACCCTGCCAACCCACATTGAAGATCCGCTGGACTTCTGGGCAGCCAAACTGGATTTGTGTCGAGGGTCAGGGTGGGCGGCACTGAGGGTCAGTGCCGTATAACTTCAATAACACTTGGATAAATGTAAAAATAAAGGCCAAAATGAAATTACAAAGTGGATGAACATGTCGTTTTTTAAACCAGTACATTCACAGTATGTGAATATATGTTATGAAATTATGGTTCTATGTACTGTAAAAGTATGTTTGGGTGTTTTGTAATAAAGAAAATATCAGGATTTCCTCACTGACACACTCATAAAAAGAGCGACCAATCGGATTGTTGGACTCAGATGACATCATTCAGTGCCGGTCACGTGGTGCGTGAGCGACCAATGGTGTGTATCTGGTGCTCCTTTCAAGGGAATTGCTTTGCCGCGAGTAGTAGCGTACCACATGGTATAGGAGCGACCGATAGGGGGACATCTGAAGGTTTGTTTTGTGTTTCTTGACATACAGGTTCTTTAACCTCATTAACCTAATCATTGCGAGTGATGGAGACATGCCGGCTGGGATTCAGTTAATAGTTGTTACTGTTTCCATATATATTAGCCATTCGGCTTGATTTGGAATGATACCTTCTTGGACAATCAGGGGGAAGCCTTTAGTTCCATTGTGTAGATGGGCGAAATTAGCTCAGTGTTTCACTCCTTTTTGACAACAGCCAATTGGCTTTCTCTTTGGATGTTGTTAGGTCCGATCAAATTTCTGCCTACTGTATCGCTGTATATCGCCGGGATTTATGAAATTGGTAATGAGAACGTAGTGTACAAGCTGTTTGATGGCGTAAGGAGGGTTTGCATGGATCTTCTGGTTAGGTGGTGTGTTCAATGTATTCATTGAAACCCATCGGGATCAGAGTTTTCATTTTGAATATCCAGTAGTTCTCCCTTTGGCATAACTGTGTGTATCTTCTGTTGCAGGTTGGTGGGATGTGTTCTATGGGGGTCACAAAAAAAACGGAAAATTCACAGTTATGTTTGATGGATGCGTGTCACTATGGGGTCGGTAACCGTTCTTCACATTTGAGCGGTGTTTGTTCATCCTGGTGCTCAGCATTTGTGCAGTCCTCCCGATGTACTGGATACCGCATGGGCATTCCAGTAGATAAATCACTTAAGAGGATTTGCAGGACATTCCGCTTTTAATTTTGTAGGATTCACCTGTTGTCTTGGAGGAGACTTCTTTACATTGATTTCCTATGCTGTCACAGCATTTGCAGTTGGTTGTACAACATTTGAAAGATCCCACTATTCCCTCACTCAGAATGTTAGGTTTTTTGGTGGTTTTGAGTTTGCTCGGAGCCAGAATGTTTTTTAGTTATTGGTTTCTCCTGAAAGTGACTTGGGGTCATGCTGGAAGTATGTATTTCAGGAAGGGGTCCATAAGGAGGGATTGTAGGATGTTTTATGTTTTTTATGGTCAGTGGAGAATGTGGTTAAGGAATTTTATGCATATGTTTTTTCTTTGTCTGTGATTTCAGAGTTATTTGTACATCTGGGTTGTAGGCAACTTTTCTGGTCCAGAGTGTTGGCTCTCTTTTTGGGGTTACTGATTAGGGATTTAGGATAGCCTTTTGCTCTGAATCTCTTGTCTAAAGTCTTGCTCTGGATGTGAAAGTCTTTGTTACTTGTGCAGTTTCGGCGTATTCACTTGTATTGTCCATATGGAATGTTCTGAGTCCATTTTTTTGAGTGGCAACTGGTGAAGTCAAGATAGCTGTTCCCATCAACACTTTCAAAAAAGCTTTTAGTCCAATCTTCTTTTGTGGGACATGTGAGACTATTATGTGATGAATTTGTTGAGGTCTTCGGTGTTGCTATTAGTGTTGAGCGGAATAAGCCATATTCGAATTTGCGATATTTCACAAATATATGGATGAATATTCGCTAAATTCGCATAGTCGTAATATTCGAGATTTATTTTACGTATATGCGAAAATTCGCATATGCTAAAATTAGCATAAATAAAAATTTGCATATGCGAAAATTTGCACGCCAGTCTCACACAGTAGTATTAGAGCCTTCTTTACACCACACAAGCTGGAAGCAGAGAGAGATGATCACTATGATGTGTAATGTGAAAAAAAAAATATTCGTAATTGCGAATATATAGTGCTATATTCGCCAATATGCGATATTTGAGAATAAAATTTGCATTGCGAATATTTGCGAGCAACACTACTGTACAACTCTTCCTCGCTTCTTTCATTTTTCAGAGGCCTTTTCAAAAATGAAAGAAGAGATCTGATTGGTTGCTATGGGCAACTCAGAAACTTTTCCTCTGTACAGGTTTTGATAAATCTCCCTCTATGGGGGAGATTCATCAAAACCAGTGTATAGGAAAAGTTGTGTAGTTGCTCATAGCAACCAGATTGCTTCTTTCATTTTTGAAAAGGCCTCTGAAAAATGAAGGAAGCAATCTGATTGGTTGCTATGGGCCACTCAGAAACTTTTCCAGGAACGTAAAGTTTAAGCACAACACTGTAACACTCTGTCCCACCCCAGGACTCGAACCAGTGGTGGTCTCCCATTTCACTGTGTTGCCAAGACAGTCCTGCTTATCTTACTGTTTTACATGCCGTGAGATCCCCATAGACCACGATGGGCCTATTGGTTTCAATGGGCAAAAAATCATCCCTATACCATTAAAGAAGGGAGGGCTCAATATTCATGAATATGCGCATATGCGCATATGCGCATACATTTTCGCATATGCACAAAAAAACAAATATTCGTAATTACGAATATATAGTGCTATATTCGCAATATTGGCAAATTCGCAAATATGCGATATTCGCGATTAAAATTTGAATTGCAAAGCAATACTAGTTGCTATCCCATACGATAAAGTTATCGTCGATGTAGCATTTGTACATGATGCAGTGGTGGAATAGGGGATCGCGGTATAACAGTTGTTCTTTGAAAGAACCCATAAATACATTTGCGAAGCTGGATGCGAACCGCGTCCCCATCGCAGTCCCGCAGTGCTGGCGATAAATGCGCCCGTTGAACTGGAAGAAATTGTGTTCCAGGATGAATTTGATGGCATCCAGAAGGAAATCTTGTTGAATTTTTGGCGTCTGTTTGTCCGCTTGGAGGTAATGCGATACACCTAGGTCGTGTTTGATGACTGCGTAAAGGGAGGATGTCCATGATTAGGAAAGGAGTAGTGTTCTTCCCACTGTAGATCAATAATGGATTTGATGAAATTACTGGTGTCTTTTGTGTAGGATGAGGAGTTTAGGAGTGTATTCATATGACATACAGTTCATTCATCATGTGCGTAGATACATATGAATACACTCCTAAACTCCTCATCCATTGGTCGCCCCCAACGTCACGTAGCACGGACAGATGACATTTTCCAATCATTCATAAAAAGACTATAGTAAACCTGTATTAGCCAAACCTAACTCATGCAACACAAAATACGTCACATCACGACTGCAACCTGATTGGTTGCCCCCTTTTCTGAAGCAAACAGCGGGAAGAATCCTCCTCCCACATATTCCCACGAACTTAACTGTTCCAAATTTTATGCATAATTTTGTAAATCACCTTCTACCTTTAACTCAACATATGTACACACTCATATGTCATATTCTGAATGTTCTCTATATGTTGTATCCATCTTATCCAGCCATGCCGGCACATCTGTGGCGCCACCCACTTTGACCCCTCAACCCCCACCAGCGGTTTTGGCGCCATCCACAGCTGTATATATATTTGACCATGCTATGTGTGTCTGTATGCAATTGATAAAGAGGGAAGTTTTACCCTCGAAATGCGTCTTACACAACTGATCCATGTATGAATAAAATACATGTTTCACCCACCCATCTGAGTCCGATCTTCTTGCCCACATACCTGGGCAGCGCCACCGCAGGTTCTTTTTTCTTTCTACCGTCGTCTGGATCTTCACAGACTCCTGAAATCAGCTTGGTTACCCCTGCAGGCTGCAGCCGAGGACCTCTTCCACTACCCCGTAACGCAGGGGTTCAATGCATGAAACCAAGTGTCACCCAAGGTGAGCATTACTCTTTGTGGGGCATTTGGGATATTTTAACCCACAGAATTATACCAGGTGCTGTCCTCCATTTTTTCTCATACCTTCGTCTTACCATGGGGCACTTGAGTCTCATTTGCATAAAAAATAAAAAAAAACAATGGAGAGGATTCTTTAAATAAAAAAGGTATTCCCAGAATAATGAAGACTAGCCCTACCTACACCCCTGCTTTCCTGCTGATGGGTCTGCTTTAAATTGTATCTACATGTAAAACTAATATTAGTATTTTTACTGTACAGCACATTACAAAAAAAAACAAAAAGATTTAGTCACTGACTGAAAAATACAAATAAGATATGCGTCAACCAATTTTTTCCCCATAAAAGCAGCAAAATGTGAAACTACTGTACACATACTGTACCACTGCAATTGAACTGACATGTAAAAATGACCATATTGCAGTGTATGCTGAAAAAAAAAAGATGCCAAAAAAAAAGTGTAGATTGACTAATTTTTATCAAGCTCAAGAAGAAAAAGAAGAAATAAGAAAAAAGTGAATGAATATGATGTGTACTAAATATGGTGCCATTTAGCTTGGTCAATGGAAAATTACCGTATTTTTCGTCCTATAGGACGCACCGGCGTATAAGAGGCACCCAATTTTTAGGGTCAAAATCTAAAAAAATAAAGATTTTGAACCCAATAGTGGTCTTCAACCTGCGGACCTCCAGATGTTGCAAAACTACAACTCCCAGCATGCCCGGACAGCATGTCCGGGCATGCTGGGAGTTGTAGTTTTGCAACATCTGGAGGTCCGCAGATTGAAGACCACTCCATAGGAGGTAATACTCACGTGTCCCCGCCGCTCCGGACTCGTCACCACTGCCCTGGATGTCGCTCCATCGCTGTCGCCGTGTCCCCGTCGCTCCGGAACGTCTCTGCTGCTGGCCGGGTATCCTCGCTCTCCGTCCTCGCCATCACGTTGTTACGCACGCCGACGCACGTACGCGACGACGTGATGACGAGGAAGGAGAGCGCCGGCCATACAGGGGATCCCTGAACGGATAAGACACCGAGGAGGCAGGTAAGGTCCCTCCCGGTGTCCTGTAAGCACTAACCCGGCTATTCAGTCGGGCTGTACGGGACCGCCGCGGTGAAATCACGGCGGTCCCGAACAGCCCGACTGAACAGCCGGGTTAGTACGGTAAATAAAGTTACGGTAAATAAGTTATGCCTTTTGGACTGCTATGATAAAAAATAAAAATAAATCTTAAAAGTTTTAAAATTCCTAGGTTTCCATGTTACTATGTAGGGATGGTTCCCGGATTCTATTCTACTGGTGCTGCCTAACTCCAATTTGGACACTGGATGTTGTATTCATTTACAAAATATAGCTATATATTTATAAAAAAAAAAAAAATCCCTAAAGAAATTGAAATTAAAAATTCACAAAACTTAAAATATAGAATTTCCATTTTGGATTTATGACAGGGCACTGAAAGCATTAGTCAGATGACTTGTCAGAATAGGTCTTGTCAGAATGAGTCATACCTCTAGTCGGAACATGACTGAATCTCCAGATCCCCTCACCCCACCCCTAGCCAACATTATGCCGCAGTAGCATGCAAGAGCCGTACATCTTCCACGTAGCTCCTCACATTTAATAGCTCACAATGGCCGGTGACTAAATTACAACATTTTATCGCCATATTATAATTATACACACACAAGCGCTTTGGAAATACCCAGCAGTGCAAAATAAAAAGCCATGTTGAAAAATATAAATTTTTATGCAGAGACATTACGTCTGAAGTGCGGCCAAGTCTGTTATCAACATAGATGGGTCTGATTATTTCATTTTACTACTGACCTTTTATTTCTACTTCCCATAATAAAAATCTTTTAAAATGTTAACAAAACAGTAATTCATTGCGGTTCTTTACGATTCATTTATCAGCCTCCTGGTTGAGCATATTCTTATATTTCACCATGACAGTCAATAAAATGTTGCAGCATGCGTGGACCAGGATTTTTTTTTTTTTTTTTTTTACCACCCTTTTGGTGTTGTGAAGCATCAAACTGAAAAAGTTTGCAGTGGCTCTCATGGGTTAAAACTAGAAAAACAATACTGGCCTATAAAACCTGTAGAACCCAGTTCATTTATCTTATTAGGGTATATGGGCATGGATGCATGGACCTATCAGAAGTTGGACCTGCGTCCGATTGTCTCGCGGCTTCTCTTAATAGGATTTGGCTTCATGAGACAACCCATAACATAGACCTCCATACATGTACAGCTGCTGCCTTCTAACAGACAGAGAAGAAGACTAAGAAGCTGTGCTCACTTCATAGATGGTGGGTGCCGACTGCTATCAGCAGCTAGCACTCACTGCCTATGACTGACAACAGCGATCACGCTGATGTCGGCCATGTAACTCCTTAAATGTCATGGTCTATAGTAATTGCGGCAGCTAAAAGGTTAAATGACAGATGCTGTTCCTGTCTAGTCTACAGATTACATACAAACTGCATCGATTACTGAATTATAACATTATTGATCCAGCATGGTGAACAACATGTATGATAATAACCAAAAATCTTGCATTTTTCCCTTTTTCCTTTATTATTGAAAAATAAATATAAAGCAATCAAAAAGTCCCATCTACTCCAAAATAGCTCTAATTAACTCTGTAGTTTTCAAGGTTTCATTTTTGACGTACTACCCTTTGTATGCCGTATCATTCATAATAAAATAAGCTCCTCATGGAAGTCCCAGACAACGGAACACAGTATCTACCACTCCATAATATGGACCCCCAAGAGCTCAAACTTGTGATTGGTATAACACAAAAGGGGCAAATCTTTCCATTCTAGTTTTTCTCTGCTTCATTTCCACTTAAGGTTTTGGCTTATCAAATACTGACCAACCAATGACAAAATACTATGTGCAAACCCTAAGAGCTACAATCAGCCAGTGACCACTTAGGAGATCCTTACCCCTATTATGACTGACGTAGTCACCCCCCAGACAGCAGAATCAGGAGCTATTAAAAGATAGTGCATTGAATGATGCATTGGTGGTAGAAAGGTCAGGACAATTAGCCTTGCGGTTGTAGTTGTGATTAAAATTGCAAAGATTTTAGTTCATAAACGAAAATAATTATTGACCATTTGCCCTGATTTAGTTTTTTGTATGGTCCAAAAATATCTCTACCACCGATATACTGCAAAGGGTACAGCAAGTGCAAAGCATATAATCAGATTTTTTCTTTGTACAGTGAGAGCTACTTAGCGTTCCTCTTGGAATACAATGGCATTTTTATGCATTTTCCAGGCTGGCATGACTCCTTTATTTGAGGATAAACTCTTCATGAGTCCTGTATTAGCTGGAAAGCTACAGAAAATTTCACATAAAATTCCACAGAAAATATAGCCAAGAAACTATGTGCAATGCCCATTAAATTCTAGCTGTAAGGCAGCCATTCTCTGTGTTCCACCAGTCAGCTCTGAGACTGCCATTAGGCTGGAGGAATGATATTAAATCTACCAAAACATTTTACATTTACAGGAAAAGCTTTAAAGCGTACCTGTCAGACCACTCAAAAAAAAAAAAACCTGTTATATGTTGCTCAGAACCTCATCCTGATATGTACATATGATTTTTATGTGTCTACGATCTACATGTCTCTCAGAATTAGCTTTATTTCTGAATTACCTTCATTTTGTCGACCAGCATCAGGGGGGCGGGTCTCTCTCTTCTCCTCAGGTGATAACCACTCCCCCTCCCTCACTCTGCTCAGTCTCTGGTATCGGGAGAAAGCATCTATAACCCTTTCCTCTCTTGTTTTATGCTATAAACACACACACTGGCCCTCATTTACTATTCTAAACTAGACTTGTTTTGTCTGGTTTTTTTGGCGCATCTTTGTCTGCCAGTCTGCGACATGATGCAACATCAGGCATCTTATCTTCCCTTATTGTGAGAATGGTATTTTTGTTTTTTTGTTTTTTTTATCCCCACTTACAAGAGCTATATATTTATTTATTTATTTTTTAAGTGGGGTGGGATAGAAAATAGTTTGGAGTGGGGAATGGTTTTACAAAGTTCCCCATATAGTATTAATCCCATGAAATGCAAAAAAAAACCCAGAAGGAACACAAAGATGGCACATTTTGAGCTTTCACCCTTATAATGTGAGTTAAAGGGGTACTCCGGCCCTAAGAAACTTATTCCCTATCCAAAAGGATAGTGGATAAGATGCCTGATCGCGTGGGTCCCGCCGCTGGGGACCCCCGCAATCTTTCATGCAGCAACATCGCTCCAGGTATGATGAATCACGATCACAGGGCCGGAGTATCGGCACGTCACAGCTCCGCCCCCATCTGACGTCATGCTCCGCCCAAGTCTGACATCATTGTGGTGTCCCAGTACCGCATTCTATACAGTACTTGTTTATTTATGGGTCACCATAGCCAGAGTCCCTAAGGACTTAGGGATCCCTCTTAGTCAGTCTACCCCTAGTCGCCTCTATTCTAGTGTACAAATCTCTAATTTATCCATAGGTTAATGTAAATAGGATAGTAAATGTAAATAAATGGTTAATTACTTGTTTCCATGGCGTCGCAGGGCCTTCGGGTCATGTGATGCGTTCCAAGCCTCACTCTGGATGTGTTCCAGGCCTCCCTTTGGTATTTCTAGCCTCATTTTGGTTTTATTGTGTGTATAGGACCACTATAGGAAGTCAGATGATCACCCAGAAGCATGTGTGACGGTGAGTGACAGCTGACCTTGGACCTATCAAATTAGGCTCTGTCCCCTGTCCATATAAGGGACGCGGCAGCCATTTTACTTCTCTTTGTTCCTGGGTTGCCAAGCGAGCAACAGCTCTCCATAGAACCTGTGAGTTAGGCCCAAGCCGATCCTTAGCAAATATAGAGTGTATCAATCCCCAAACACTCTGCGGGACCACCGGACCTAATCTACCCCTAAATCCAGACGGATCCACTCACCAATTACCTTGATTCTATTAACCTGCAAAAGACGCAAGGTCCGCAGCAACTGTCAGTCATTGAAGTACTGCAAGTTCAAGAGTAAAGCTTACTTCAGTTCAAGTTTAACTTCAGTGTGGACCTTCAGTCATTACCTGCATACGCCTGTCGTTTCTGGGAAGAACGGCGATAGGCCTAAGCTATACCTCAGAAATACCAGCCCTCACTCTGGCGTCACGAGTGACAAGGTTAATATTAACCCCTCATATACCGATACCATACCACCACTACCATACACCCCCCCAAGGGCTACCACATCATGACATCACGATACTCCGGCCCCGTGATTCACCAGACCCAGAGTGAACATCGGCTGATGATAACTGGGTGCTGCATGAAAGATTGCAGAGTCCCCAGCGGCGGGACCCCCGCGATCAGGCATCTTATCCCCTATCCTTTGGATAGGGGATAAGATGTCTTAGGGCCGGAGTACCCCTTTCAGTGTTTACTGTGCGCTGCGGGCACAACACCAACTTGCTCATCGCATCTATATGATGAATATCTAGGTGGTAAGCCTGAAGCAGCCTATGTCCACCTACTCCCAAGATAGTGGGGCAGTAAGAACAGAAGCAAGGAGAGGACTCTCGGGGAACCTCAGAGATGTCAGAACATCCACAGGAAGTCTTCATAGAAATTTAGTCTCTGGATTTGGCACTCCTTAATAGAACTATTCTTATGGACTGAAACATGAACAAATAGTAAAATAATAAAAAATGTATTTAAGCTAGAAAAAGGAAAACATGTTTTGAGAGTCCAGCCCTCTTGATCAGGTCCAAAATCTTCGGATCCCATGAAGACAGCTGGACTCTCAAAATACGTTGTCAGTTTCCGAGCTGGACGGGATAAAGCTTTGCTCATACAGCTCCATTGCACATAAGAAGAAATTACCATAGCAGCACCAATATGAATTTCTCCTGAACAGCTGCACCAATTTTGACCCGGTAAGAAGTGTTAGAAACAAAGTCACCTGCGCTATCTACCTGTAAATTCAGGTTAGTGCTGGAGACCCTGCTGTCAGTTTCCCTTTAAGACATTTGAAAAAATGTTTATTTGTTTTACCACTACTAGTTCAATACACTACATTGGTCCCTCAACATACGATGGTAATTCGTTCCAAACGAGCCATCGTTTGTCGAATCCATCGTATGTTGAGGGATTCGTGCAATGTAAAGTATAGGAAGCTGTACTCACCTGTCCCCGCCGCTCGAGATGGTGTCCCCGCCGCTCCCGATGGTGATCCCGGGCCTCTGCTGGGCTCTCCGCTGTCTTCTCCGGTCCTCCGCTGTCTTCTCCGGTCCTCCGCTGTCTTCTCCGGTCCTCTTCTGTCTTCTCCGGTCCTCTTCTGTCTTCCGCAAGGCCTTACTGGGCCTGCATAGCAACGTCATTACGCCGCTGCGTACGCCATTCCTATTGGATGGCGTGCGCAGCAGCGTATTGATGTCATCGGAGAGGGCCGAGAAGACGCCGGAAGCAGTGGCGTTGCAACCCGGGTGCGGGGGGTGCGGCCCGCACCGGGTGACACCAACCTAATGGGGTGACACCAAGACGCTCCGCAGCACCCACACCCCCTCCCCAGCTACACTGACACTCCCCTATGTGACCGGCCTCCCATCCGTCAGCACCCCCCCCCCCTCACCTTCACCAGTACTGTGCCCGGCCTCCGCTCCCACGTCTGCGCCGGCCTGACGTCACACCGCATGGCCGCGCAGGGGGACGTCAGATACGTCACTCGCATTGCGCCCGGTGAGAAGGAGCGCTGCGCTGGATGGGTGAGTGTGTGTGTCTGTCTCTATCTATGTTTGTGTGTGTGTGTGTGTGTGTGTGTGTTTGTGTGACTCTCTGAGTGTGTGTGTGACTCTGTGTATTTGTGTGACTCTGTGTGTGACTGTGTGTGTGTGTGACTGTGTGTGACTCTGTGTGTGTGACTGTGTGTCTGTCTGTGAGTGTGTGTCTCTCTGACTGTGTGTGTTTGTGTGTGTGTCTCTCTGTGTTGTGTTTTTTTTTGTGTGTGTGCATGTGTGTGTGTGTGTGTGTGTGGGGAGACTTTGACACATTGTGGGGAACCTGCAAGGGAACCTGCGGCCTAATGTGGGGAGTCTATGCTACCTAATGTGGGGAGTCTATGCTACCTAATGTGGGGAGTCTATGCTAGCTAATGTGGGGAATCTGTGCTACTGAATGTGGGGAAACTGCTACCTAATGTGGGGAATCTGTGCTACCTAATATGGGGAAATTGCTACCTAATGTGGGGAAACTGGTACCAAATGTGGGGAATCTATGCTGCCTAATGTGGGGAAAAGATGCTACCTAATGTGGGGAAACTGCTACCTACCTAATGTGGGGGAACTGCTGCCTACCTAATGCTCCCCCCCCTGGCAGTAGCACCCTCATCATCCGCCAGCAACTACCCCCCCCCCCCAGCAGCACCTCCATCAGCAGATCCTGATGGTGGATGATGGCGGTGCTCCTGCCAGGAGGATGATCCTGCCGATGGATGATGGGGGTGATACTGCCAGGGGGGGATGGCCAGTAGCACCCTCATCATCCTTCAGAAACACCCCCCCCAGTAGTAGCACCCCGATCATCCACTAGCAACACCACCAATACCCCCCTCCCGTGGTAATAGCATCAGCTAACGGATGTTGAGGAGTGTTACTGCGGTTGTGGTATTATATTCAGAGGGTGCACTGTATGGCAACGTTATATTCAGAGGGCGCAGTTTGTGGTAGTATTATATTCAGAGGGCACAGTGGGTGGTAGTATTATATTCAGAGGGCACAGTGGGTGGTAGTATTATATTCAGAGGGCACAGTTTGTGGTAGTATTATTAGAGATGAGCGAAATTATAGTAAATTCGATTTGTCACGAACTTGTCGGCTCAGCAGTTGATGACTTATCCTGCATAAATTAGTTCAGCCTTCAGGTGCTCCGGTGGGCTGGAAAAGGTGGATACATTCATAGGAAAGATTCTCCTAGGACAATATCCACCTTTTCCAGCCCACGGGAGCACCTGAAAGCTGAACTAATTTATGCAGGAAAAGCCATCAACTGCCGAGCCGAGAAGTTTGTGACGAGTTGAATTTACTGTAGTTTGCTCATCTCTAAGTATTATATTCAGAGGGCGCAGTGGGTGGTAGTAATATATTCAGAGTGTACAGTATGTGTTGGTATTATATTCAGAGGGTACAGTATGTGATAGTATTATATTCAGGGGTACAGTATGTGATAGTATTATATTCAGGGGTACAGTATGTGGCAGATTTATATTCAGAGGGTACAGTATATGCAGTATATGGTAGTATTATATTCAGAGGGTACAGTATGTGATAGTATTATATTCAGGGGTACAGTATGTGATAGTATTATATTCAGGGGTACAGTATGTGGCAGATTTATATTCAGAGGGTACAGTATGTGTTGGTATATTCAGAATGTACAGTGTGTGGTATTATTATATTCAGTGGGTATGGTGTATGGAAGGTTTATAATCAAAGAGTATAGTGTATAGTAGTATTATATTTAGAGGATACAGTGTCTTGCAGGTTTATAATAATAATTGTTTTCATATAGAGGATGAGAATGCGCTGACATAGTGAGGAGACGTCTGGGCGTCACATTCTACAGACAGAAGTTTTAGCTGGACCAGGCGGTATGTACCATCTGAATTAGATAAGGAAAGACTATAGAGAAGACGTCACCTGTAGTCACTGATATCATTGTGTATTCTCCTCACTATAGAGAAGACGTCACCTGTAGTCACTGATATCATTGTGTATTCTCCTCACTATAGAGAAGACGTCACCTGTAGTCACTGATATCATTGTGTATTCTCCTCTCTATGTCCCATCAGAGCTGTAGTCGCTTGTCAGTTCTACAGTTATGGTCAGTGAAACTACAACTCCCAGCATAACCTCACCACTGCATAAAGGGGTACTCTACTGGAAAACATTTTTTTTTAATCAACTGGTGCTACAAAGTTAAACAGATTTGTAAATTACTTCTATTTAAAAATCTTAATCCTTCCAGTACTTATTAGCTGCTGTATAAGCGATTCACAGGAAGTTATTTTCTTTTTTAATTTCTTTTCTGTCTGACCACAGTGCTCTCTGCTGACACCTCTGTCCATGTCAAGAACTGTCCATAGTAGGAGCAAATCCCCATAGCAAACCTATCCTGCTCTGGACAGTTCCTGACATGGACAGAGGTGTCAGCAAATAGCACTGTGGTCAGATTGGAAAGAACTACGCAACTTCCTGTGGAGCATGCACCAGCTTATAAGTACTGTAAGTATTAAGATTTTAAATAGAAGTAATTTAAAAATCTGTTTAACTTTCTGGCACCAGTTGATATAAAAGTAAATGTTTTCCAGTGGAGTACCCCTTTAAGTAATTCTGGGAGCTGTATATTTAAATGGTGAAAACTTCTTTAACACTTTCCCATTCTGTGGCAACTGGTATATCTGATTATTATACTGGAATTTCTCACAATGCGCTACAACAGTGGTGTCTGTCACAACAGGCTAAAAACTTACTGGGGGGAGGGGGGAGGTATGGGGGTGACACCATTTTCGACTGCACCGGGTGACACCAACCCTAGCAACGCCACTGGCCGGAAGACCAGCGCTGGACCCGGAGGGCACCCCGGAGCATCGTGGAGGGGTAAGTAATACTTACCGCACCACCCGGGAAACATTAAGCTGCTATCTGGCAGCAGCTTAAGCATTTGGCGCTGCCAGATAGCACTTAATGCGATGGCCCCGACATAAAAAAGCATCGTATGTCGATGCTGATATCGACATGCGATGGCCTCTGAGAGGCCATCGTATGTCGATTTCCTCATATGTCGGGGCCATCGTAGGTCAGGGGGTCACTGTATACTACTAATGTATTGCAGAATATTGGGTTGTCAATGTTATCCCCTTATGTCAATTCTTTTGGCAGAAGCTAGAAACAGGATTTCCGCAGCAGATGTTTCTGGCGTGGAAATTCCACCATGTGCATGGTGCAGCAGAATCCTATTGAAAGCAATTGGGGTTCTGCTGCAATGGAATTTCCAAGATGATTTTTTTCTGCCAGTTGCCGCTGGGAAATATTGTTGTTGTGTTAACATGGCCTTACGGGACAATGCTATACTTCACTGAGCTCTTTGACCCATTGCTGGGTGCTCAATGTTATATACCAGAGAAGTGGGTCTCAATACATTTGTCCATATAATGTATGTCCTAAAACAATATTCCTCAACCTGTTGACCTCCAGTTATAGCAAAACCACAATTTCCTTCATGTGCTCACAGCCTTTCTTTGTCAGGGCATGAAGGAGATGTGGGTTCGCAACAGCTTAATAGTCGCAGGTTGGGGTAGACTTAGAAAAAAAAAACAATGCTTTCTATAAGGTTTTTCCACCTGCTATTACATCTCACACATCTACATCCCCCTGGAATGCTGGAAAGTTACACAGACAACAATTCATTTTAATGGGGGCTTAGTCAGTCTTATAATAGAGTTCCCATCATACCACCCTCCATTTAGTCACATGCCATCTAATACATTAGAAATAATTGGTTTAATGTGAATGATGACTTCTATAGAAGGGGCCATTCAGCAGATTCATTGCCTTGCCGGTGGTATAACTGCACCATAATTAAAACATATGCAAATGTAATGATTTTGTTATTTGGGCATTTGTTATTGAAATTCATAATAACGGTATTACAGTTATTGTTTAAAATGTAGGAGAGACAGCGTCAGCCATTACAATGAATATTACTGCATTAGATCATCACGTCCAAACTTGTAAAGACACATATTGAGATAAAGACATATCATTTATTTATGGACTAGTTCATTTAGCAGTTTTTGGTCTTTACCACTGGCAGATGGGTCATGTATAGGAAAATCTACAAAATCTATTACATGTAATCTCATAATGAGAACAAAAATATTCAATTCACTGCAATAGTCATGTAGCAACTTACTCTGGTCAAGGCAAGTAGGCATGTTTGCCTAATAAGAACCCCCCCCCCCCCATTTGCTACTGCACTGGTGCCCAGTCTTCTTTTCAGACAGAAAGGTTGGTAGTGGGTTATCAAGCTAGCTGCCTCCACATTCTAGTCATAACAAAGATAGCATTCAGACAGACCTACACAAATGTGGCGGCAACAGGGAGTTAGACAGATTGGGGTACGTGACTCAGGGTGGTTAGCTATTGTAACGGCTACCCAGGTAGAGAGAGGGTATCAATCGTTGACGACGTCCTTTTCCCTGCAAACTGCTGTGTCAAAGTAAAGCTGGTATAATCATATTCACGATATCCAGAGGGAGAGTCAGGTTTAGCTGTAAAAAGAGCAGAGTAATATTCCCAAATAATCCCCTTTCAAGAACGAGACGAGGCTATGTTTGAAGGGTCAAGAAGAACTCTTTATTGTGGAACAAGTGTCTTCTTTTATAGGAAGGACATCACAGGAGGAAGGGTCAGTAAAGACAATACAGGTGGAGGGTAGTCTGGGAGATAATCCAATAAAGGCAATACAGGTGACAGGTAGTCTGGGAGATAATCCAACTAAGGTAATCCAGGTGACAGGTAGTCTGTGAGATAATCCAATAAAGGCAATACAGGTGAAAGGTACTCTGGGAGATAATCCAACAAAGGTAATCCAGGTGACAGGTAGTCTGTGAGATAATCCAATAAAGGCAATACAGGTGACAGATAGTCTGGGAGATAATCCAACCAAGGTAATCCAGGTGACAGGTAGTCTGGGAGATAATCCAACAAAGGTAATTAGCTCTCCCTATACAGTGCCTTGAGTGCAAAAGCTGTATTGTGCACAGAAAGTGTATGAAAACAGTAAATAAAAGTATTTTAACTCTGAGCTTTATGTCACTGGACAACATAAACTGAGGGGTACAAATAGTGATGTCCTTAAATCCATCCAAGTAGGTAGGGTGACTCTAGGATCCGTCACAAGTATAACTACCGAACGGCCGGTTGCATTCTCTGTTAATGGCATTTCTCATACAATATCCATGCAAATAACTCCAGCTATTTTAACAGTCCAGACATGTAGTGTAGTCTCGTTACAGCTATATCACTTCGTAACGCCAGGGCACCATTAACCTACACGGTCCGAAGATAGGACAGCTTCTTCTGGGCCAGGCGCGGGATAATAAATACACCAATGCCAGGTAACAGATAACGGTCTCTTTACTGTGCTGAAGGTAGCAGAACTCAAACAATACAGGCTTTGGTTTCGGAGGGATAGGCAGAGTGGAACCCAGGAAGCTTGGTGCCTTGCTGGGGGTTGTAGGGACTGGTGAATGCAACTTTAAGATTAGTGCAGCACATGCTGACTTGGAAGACTTAACTTGACTGACCACCTGAAGTATATTTTTTCCCCACAGAGCTTTTGCTTACCGCCAGGCTTTGACAATTCACCTGCACACTGGGGTCTTTTCCTGACATTTGGCGTGGCCGTGGAATTTAGTAGACTTCTTTTCTCAAGGCTCCTCCACACTCTCCTTCTCCTTTCACTATCTCCTCACACTAAACAACAGAAATCCAACAGAACTTTCCTCCCCCCTACACTACATAAGGGCTAGGTTTGGGGGTCTCCTATTGGGTGTCAGGGTAACCTGGTCCCTCCACAATCCTTTAAAGATACAGAGCATAAATTAATTCATGACACACCAATAAATTACTTTATAACAGGTCAGACAATGGAGTAGTGGGCCCAACACATAGACAGCTGGGATGCCTAAGGCAATCCCCAGCCCACAGGACAGCCCCTGGTGCTGGGACACTACACAAATATTTCAAAGAAAAATTGAAAACAAATATTGAACAAACAAAACAAGTATTAAAAACAATCCTAAACAAATATTATAACTGTGATGAAAAGCAACAGGGGTAAATCAGGCTATTCCTATGTATGTGTGTGTATATATATATATATCCAATTGGCATAGGTCACAGCAAAAAGCACGCAGACTCCCAACTTCAAAAAGGCTGTGGTCTTTATTTAGGTCATCAGCAGTGCAACGTTTCGGCTATAGTGTAGCCTTTGTCAAGCATTGTGTAGCCATTGCTTGACAAAGGCTACACTATAGCCGAAATGTTGCACTGCTGATGACCTAAATAAAGACCACAGCCTTTTTGAAGTTGGGAGTCTGCGTGCTTTTTGCTGTGACCTATGCCAATTGGATGTTCTATATCTGGACTGGTTATCCGGATGGTCACGGGCATAAGAGCAGGGACTAGTGCTGTCTTCCTCCTTGGACGTATATATATATATATATATATATATATATATATATATATATATATGGTGGATATAGGGCTTCAAAGGATCCCGGCTCACGGCGCTGATCGACCAAGCAGGAGGATATGCTTAAAAGAGGATTTATTAACCAGAATGCAACGCGTTTCGCTGCGCATGCGCAGCGAAACACGTTGCATTCTGGTTAATAAATCCTCTTTTAAGCATATCCTCCTGCTTGGTCGATCAGCGCCATGAGCCGGGATCCTTTGAAGCCCTATATCCACTATCACATATCCTCCGGAGGGCAGCAGACAACTACCTTCTTTTACATACCTGTCCCATTGTTGTGAATGTGCCTACACAACCACCCAGGGTGAGCAGTTTTAATTTATATATATTTAGCTCCCTGGGCCCAACAATCTTATTCTATGGAGCGCTTACTTCCTTGTGTATATATATATATATATATATATATATATATATATATATATATATAGGCCTGTTGGCTTGTTTAATATTCAAGGCATTGTCCCATCCAGGAAGTTCTTTTCTTAATCATATCAATGCCATATAGCAGTGATCTCCAACTGTTGTAAAACTACAACTCCCAGCATGCCTGGACAGCCATTGGCTGGGAGTTGTTGTTTTGCAGCAGCTTGAAAGCCACAGTTTCAAGAACAGTGAATTGCCTGCGCGTGTTGATTTGAGTCAGATGATGGATCTTTATCGACATCTAGTGGTCATATGTATAAATGACTGACAAATGTCACCGACCTTGTACAAAAGGTTAAAATATAAGAAATACAAGTTGGTTAAAAAAAAAAAAAAAATAAATACTACTGCTGGCTTTTGCTGAAAGCAGCCTTATGTGAAGGGGGCACTGCCCTAAGGCATAGCAGTGGGTATCACCAGTGTGGGGTTGCCAAGCATGTTGCCAGTTTTGCTAAACCAATTACAGGAAAAAAAAAATAAAGATTGGTTCAAATGCTTTTCAAAGCTTTCAACTTCTAAGCCTGTTGTAACATGGACACTACCACATGACCACAATTATATGGTCAGTTCTAGTATTCAGGGACTACTGTAGTTCCTCAAGTAGAAATATTGTTGTTATTGTTGTTACAATACATTGGAATCATTGTATCCTGAGAACTAGTAATTGGTTCTAAAGCCCCAAAATGTCATCTCAAGATGAGAAAAAGAATGAAGATTATAGAAAAATAACCAGTTACAAATCCAGACTGTCTGTAGCAATCGTCTCCAAACAGTGTGCCTCCAGCTGTTGCTAAACTACAACTCCCAGCATACCCAGACAGTGGATGGCTGTCTGGGCATGCTGGAAGTTGTAGTTTTGCAGCAACTGGAGGTCCACAGTTTGGAGACCACTGATCTATAGTGTTGTATGTTGAGTCTGGTTTCAAGTTACAATTGTCCAGGAAAGACCATTGTATGATGAAAATATTGTATCCTGGGGGACCACTGTATATTTCGGTACTGACATGTGTGGTATCTTGGGGGTGTAGGGTAGGTAGGGTGTAGCTGTGCAGTGATGAAAGGGTGTTGGATTAACCCTTAACTGCTGTGACGCCAGGGTGCGGGTTCCTCTCTATATATATCATATATCATACCGCCACCCGTCCCAGGATAGGGATAAAAGATTGTCTACAACCGGAATTTTAGTAAACTGAAGATAACTTTACTGCAGATTTTATGCAGGTTAAACGTAGTAACAGTCTTTACAGAGGACCGGACTTTAGGTTCCTCACAGGTTTGGTTGGGACCATGTAGGGAATAAGCTTGAAGTAATTGCTTTATGCTGTTCCACCGGATTTAGGGGAATTGTTTAGGTCCAGCAGTCACGTAGGGTTAGGATTGAGTTAGATTGAACTCACGGTTTTGTATTCGGCTGAAGTTAGCAGGCTTCAGGCCTAGATTTGTCTTGCAGGTATACACGGAGCTTCTCTCTCTCTCTGCTAGTCCGGTACCCAAGAGAGCGAGGATTGGATAACAGTGCCCTTATATCTAAAGGGGTGGGCTTTAAGCTTATTGATCCCCCAGACCTGTCAGTTCTAATACAAAGCATTGTTGTACATCACGTGACATGAGCACATGGCCTAGAGGGCCTTAACCTTAGCAGAACAATATAATTATTAATCATGTGACCTAAGGTCCTGGAAGAAATATTTACACTATACATATATATAATATGTACATAAAATTAAAGAAGGAAGAGGTGACTAGGGGTTATCCCACTAAGAGCATCCTATCGGTACAGAGGGACTTATAACACAAGGTACAGTACACGTACAGTACCGGGACACCACACATGTATGGGCACTATTTGGGTACTATATAGCATTATGTACATTCTATTTACCCGACATTGAGAAAATCGGGTGACGAAACGTACGTTGGGACGGTGCAGACAGGTACTTAACATGGGTAGGTGAGGGTTTTCAATCATTTCTATTATGTTTCTTGCATATATTGGCGTTCATATGATGTAGCGGGCAGTACTAGACCAGATTAGGGGAGGGTTGACCCCAAGCCATGCCACATAGCACCTTATATGGAGCCTCTTACCATTTAATTCCCCTGACTTAATACATTCAAACTCAGTGTGATTTATCTTTCTACCTGTCTCACCCACGTATAGTGATTAAATCTGTTTTTCATCTCGTTTTTATCGCTTTGAATAATACTGCTTTGTCCTCACTTTATATAGTCCTTTGTGACTTTTTAAATTGAAGTTGTAATAATAAAATATACTTATGATTCAGTAGCAATTGCTCAATGTCTCATTCTTCTTGATGTTAATATGGATAAGTTATGGAGCTATACTGATCTAATTGGCCATAGACCCCCAGCACATAATATACACAATGGGCCTCATTTACTAAGCTGAAACCGACCAGTTTTTGTCTGGTTATTTTGTCTGAGACATGTCTGCGCCAGTGTGCGACAGTGTGCGCCTGAAAAATCCGCAAAGGAGGTGTGGCCGGCCAAAAAGGGGCGTGGTTTCACAACCCGACCGATTTACTATGGAATTCACAGAAAATCCTGTGGGTAAATGGCTGGAAATATCGACCAGGAAAAAGCTGGTCAGAAAATGTTCCCGACTTTTCCCAATAGTGAATAGAGAGGAATCCTGCAAGTCTGAAACAACTTTTCTCACTAGTAAAAACCCAACACTCTTAGTAAATGAGGCCCAATATGTTGATTACAACACAACAAATAAATATTGGGTGCTGTATTTTCCTATGTCTAATTATTCTATTTATGAGTAGAATCTTTCCCATCTGTGCATTTATCTAGCCCTATATCATTTCTGGTCTATCCTCTGGTTCCCAGCACCCAGGCTGATCAGCTGTTTAGGGAGCTTTTACAATGTTTTACAGCTTGAATGGGACAAAGCTGCAATACCTTGCACCAGCATTACAAATAGTATGGCAATGTGGGTATGAGTGAGAGCCCCATAAATCGAATATTGATGCCCTTTCCTGAGGATAAGCCATTCATTTTATAAGGCTGGATAATCTACTTAGGCCATGTTTACACAACTGAATTTCTGAGCAGAAGCTGGTGGAAAAATTCTGCTTGGTACTTCTGTTACAGTCCTGTTGCTTTCAGTGGGATTTTACTGCACTGTGCACATGATGGAAACATATGCCGCAAATATCCCAATTCTGGCCTCCGCCAAATGTATTGACATGTGAACTTTTTTGGTGAATCAGCTCACAAACACATTGCTGCCTTCTGCTGCTGCACTGGAATTTTTCCAAGCAAAATTCCAGAGCAGAAATTCTGCAGTGGATGTAAGCAACTAGTCTATTGGACCTGACTCTACTGTTAAAGGAGTACTCCGGTGAACAAAAAAAACGTATCCCCTATTCACAGGATAGGGAATAGTAGCTGATCTGCGGTCTCCGGGGCGGGACACCGGCGCTCTCACTGAGGAGCGGGTCACATCTTCTGGTAGACACCATGCCCTCCATTGATTTCTATGGGAGCGCCGATGATTTCCGAGTGCTGAACTCAGGGCTTTTCAGCACTCCAATTGGAATGAATGGGCCACGAGTGATCTAACCCCCCACGATCATTTGGATTTGAAAAACATTGCTGCTTTTAATTCAAAACAATGCCACCCATGTGCTCAGGTTGTGTTCAGTATTACAACTAGGCTTAATTTACTTTAATAGAACTGAGCTGCAATACCACTCACAAGCTGTGGTGATGCTTTTGGAAGAAACCTGGATAACACCTTTCGACAAGTCTAAGTAACCTTGGCAATACCGATCATGGCCTCTAGATGGTGCCAGAGCTAAACGAATGAAAATTGATATTTTGCACTGTTACTCCACCTTTGTCCCTATATCAGTGAACATTTATCCTATTAAGCAGAAAAACAGTACTTAATTATATACTGTATATCGGTGGTTCCCAACATGTGGCTCTGCGGCTGTTACAAATGATATCTCCCATTATATCCTAAAAGATGCCGGCTGTCATGGTTTGATGGGAGTTGTAGCTCTCCAGATAAAGCAAAACTCCAGGTTGGAGTACACTGCTCTTTACGTGTGTGTCTGACCTGCAGGGGGTCTAATCGTTGGAACCCCCACAGGTTACAAGAACAGGGGTACAATTGTGTTGCGGAAATTTGCATTGCTGTTCATGGCTATCTTTGGATATGGATATCCATGGATATGCCAGCATTTCCCAACCAGAATACCTCCAGCTGTTGCAAAACTACAACTCCCAGCATGCCGGGCATGCTGGGAGTTGTAGTTTTGCAAACAGCTGGAGGCACCCTGGTTGAGGAACAGTGGGATAAGCAATGGGTCTGTTTTATGGGCAAACCCCTTTAAGAGTTGCAAAAGTAATCCCACACTATTCGATAACCTGCAGCTTTTAAATATAGTGAAAATATGGAAAAAGGAATAACGAAAATGTGTGTATCCATCTGAAAAAGTCATCTTCCCTCCAAATAATATAAAGCAGCTGAAGAGTTGGTGGTCCTACATTTCTAAATGGCAAATCCAGCACTTATATGGGACGTAGTGTTCAACATACAAGGCTGGGTGGAGATCCCCATGAGAACACTAATGGCAGCTGTATTAGCTTTCCTAAAAATAGACATGACTAAAATAGAAAAAAAAATAGCAACTAGATCTGCAGAAGAAGAGGTCTGCAGAATAAGACTTTTCCAGGACTACTTGACATTTCCTGTGAATATCCTTTTAAAATGAATTATCTCAAGAAAGTAGATTATCACCAGATGGGTTATAAATATCTCAATGGTGGAAACAACCAACGGAACCTTCACCAATCACTAAATGGGGCTCAGTTGTCCCCTGAGTGGCCAAATTTGTGAATGGCCTCCACAGATCAGATACTTCTCACATTTTATTTTTTATTTACTTAAATAGGCACTGTCAGATAAAAAAAACTTGATATGTTGTAAAGCATGTATAATTAATAGGTTTTGCAATTGCTTTCATTAGATAATTTTCAGTATTTCAAACTGAAAAATCCAGTCAAACAACTGCCCCCCCCCCCCTGCCTGCTTGGACACATACTAGTCCTGCTATGTCCATGCGTCATCACCTATGTCATGGACACACTTCCTTGATTGACAGCTGTGAGTGCAGGGCTCAGAGCTGGAGGAAAAATCCTCCCACTGTCAGCTTGTGTCCCGCTACTGTCAGTGAGGACAAGCTGGGAGTTGTAGTTTTGCCAATGCTAGGGGATATGTGAGCAGACCGCATACTGAGGGAGGGGGCGGAGACCTGCAAAGTGAGGCCACGCCTCCTCCCTTTGAGAGGAGTTCAGACTAGTGAGCTAAATTAAAAGTGTAATAAAAAATAAATAAAGGTGCTAGACACATAAAAATTAGATGTACATGGACAGGATTAGGTACTGAGTGGTATGTTAAAAAAAAAAAATTTGTCTGATCTGACGGGTATGCTTTAAGAGCTGAGGTACATGCTCTCAATTCACCCAAGTGCAAGTAAAAAGTACAAGTGTACACACAAAAAAAACATGCACGAGGATGCGGTCCATCACGAGCCCCACGAGCCCTCTTAAAGCAGAGAGGCCCCATAATAAACCAAACCCTTCACTTCTGGGCCAAAAGGCACCTGCAAGGTTCTAGGACAATGTCCACTTTCGCCTACTCAGGGACCAAAAGTGCTCCTGGCGAACAACCGAGCAAAAACCAGGTTTGTCACCAAGGAGCCAGTATAACCGTCTTGGCACCCCTGCCGAAGCAAGGGTGCCCGGAGCATGGCAGGGAGGTGAGGAACCTGATGGCCACACACACCTCCCCTAGACTGGCAGGAGGGACACCCAGAAGGGCTACCGCAACCTGACCAAATCCTAGTGATGAAAAAGAACACAAAATGTGGACACAGTAAATAAAGTAATAAGTCGATGTGCACAGTGTAATACTGCCCGGACATCCAGCTGGGTCTATAAAAATTCCCCGAGCCTACCCAAAAGGCTGGGATACTAAGGGTGAGTGCTCAAAAAAGTGAAAGAAAAAGTGTGTGCTACGTGCCATCTTTCAAGTAGGGCGATAAACTCCCAAGTGAATTCTGGCTCCCTGGTGTCACCACTGCCAGGGCACTTTCACCTCGGCTCTTACTTTACCTGGACCTTAGAGCCAGATCCTACAGGAACAGGTCTCATAAGGGATAGCTGCTGCTCTCCATAGCCATCTCTGGTACATCTGCCCCACTTTGTGGTTCCCCATCCTGCCTTTGTGGTCTTCCACACCGCTAACTAACAGGAAAGGTACTACACTTTATCTTAGCTAAAAGGCTAAGAAGAGATACTTCTCACATATCTTAAGGATAGAGGATAATGAAATCTTTGATAACTGCTTGACAGGGAATGGAGGGTTCATGGAATAAGAGGACTAAAATACATTGGGCATCAGGAGGGATGGGGAATGAGATGGAGCCTACTTAAATAATCCTATATGTAAATTAACCTAATTTATTAGATACAGGTATACTGAGTTTTCCACCACACCAGGATATGTGACTTGGATTTGCCTTTAAATAGTTTATCAGATAATGTGTAAGGTGGTTTTACTGCATTACGCAGGGTGTGATCGCCGGCAGACGCACCTGTACAGCTGGTTCCTAATCGCTCATTAAAGTGTAAGTGACTCAGTGTTGTGCTCCACTTCACTTTCTCATCAAGGGCTAGGCACCATAACATCAAAGTCAGACTAAACAGATCCAGACAGATTGGTCAGCAAAGTAATGTTTCAGAAAGTGTAAAGTCTGCACTAGGTAAAGCAATGCTTCCCAATCGGGAGGGAGGGTCCTACATAGAGTGGGCAAGACCATGGCTCTCTTATAAACTTCAAACTACCACCCAACCCAACAGTTCTGCTTGACATCCCCACATGAAATGCTATTGCAGCCTTAACTCCCTACCCAATCCCCCACCACCCTCCCCTCCCCTAGTCCCTTGCGGACCATAGCCTAGCTGGGCCCTACACAAAATTGTACTATAATCATATGTACTATTGAACCTGTCTTAACTGAAATGCTTCTAGATCCTTCAGCTGATATCCCATGACAGGGACTGGTTTATTATTTGGTTCTTTTCTATGTTGTTGTATTGCTCATCTTTATCTCAATGCTTCCCCTTATACGAAGTCCGATTCATGTCCTAAATCTTGTACCACTATATTTTCAGAGTCTCGTGCAAGATAGAGTTTATTACGATGAGCTATGCATCGATATGCTATTGTTAACTTATGTTTTTTCACCTATTTTCAATGAAAAGATTTGTGAGAAAAAAAATTGGCAGTTCCTGCTGACATCAAATGGGCATGGCCAGCTTAAAGGGCAGTGCTGGGATGATGGGTAGGTGAGAGTTGGCCCCCACCTAGGGCGCTACAGCCTATCTAGCAAAGGGGGCGCAATTGCTGGATCCCTAAGCCAGCAAGCATTGCTTTAAACTGCAAGTGCATCCTTAGGACACACTTGTAGGTGAAAAGTTACCCTCTAGGCTTCAGGCTGCCTTGGATCTACAGTCTACAGGAGACTGCAAGAAGGACAAGCTCAGATGCACACATGATGAAGACATCACTCATTGCAGTTGCACCTTTAGTCAGCCGAGCAGAGGAAGGGCAGATCCTGGCGGCAAGGAAGAGAGCAGGTAGGTATAAAGAATGTATTTATTTCTTTGCTGATGGGGACATTTATATTTCTACTTGGGTGCACCTACCCACTGGATTTCACCTATCTACCTTCTGGGGAAGCACATACCTACCTACTAGGGAGACTTGTCTACCTAATGGGAAACACTACCTAATTACCTAATAGTTCACCCATCTACCTTCTAAGGGCACCTATCTACCAGTAAGCAACGATCTTTATAACTGGCTGTTTACTATTTGGCCCAAAATGAGTTAAAGGGGTAGTCCAGCAATTAAAGTGTTACGGTCATAAAAAAAAATTAAAAAAAACTCTTGACATGTTACTCAGGCGTATTAAAAGTTGTCAATCACTTTGAGTCTCACTCCTGAAAACCCCCGTTTATGAAATCCTTTAAATAGAGGATAACATCTCTAGGAGCGGAGTACCCCTTTAAGGTTGATAAAAAGATAAAAGCCTTCAAGTTCAACTTAAAGGGGTATTCCAGGAAAAAACTATTTTTTTATATCAACTGGCTCCAGAAAGTTAAACAGATTTGTAAATTACTTCTATGAAAAAATCGTAATCCTTTCAATAATTATCAGCTGCTGAAGTTGAGCTGTTGTTTTCTGTCTGGCAACAGTGATCTCTGCTGACATCTCTGCTTGTCTCAGGAACTGCACAGAGTAGAAGAGGTTTGCTATGGGGATTTGCTTTTAAACTGGACGGTTCCCGAGACAAGTGTAATCAGAGAGCACTTAGACAGAAAATAACAAATCAACTTCAGAAGCTCATAAGTACTGTAAGGATTAAGATTTTTTAATAGAAGTAATTTACAAATCTGTTTAACTTTCTGGAGCCAGTTGATATATAAAAAAAGTTTTTTTCCTGGATAACCCCTTAAAAAACCCTACTGTGATCCAGAGTAGAGCAGAAGAAAAAAAAAAAAAACATATGGGCTGATGCCAATTGCCCCATAACAGAAGAAAAATTATTTCTCAGCTCCAATAAGGCAATCAGAATAAACCCCTGGATCAAATTTCTATCCACATAAATCTAGTATTCATAACCTGTAATATATATTTTCCAGAAAAACATCCAGACCCCCCCTTGAACTTGTTTATTGAGTCAACATCATGTGGCAGAGAGTTCCATAGTCTCACTGCTCTTACAGTAAAGAATCTCTGTCTGTGATGATGGTGAAATCTTCTTTCCTCTAGATGTAGAAGATGCCCACTTGTCATGGTTACCGGCCTATGTACGAAAAGATCACTAGAAAGATCTCTGTACTGTCCATTCATATATTTATTCATTGTGATCAGATCGCCCCGAAGATGTCTTTTCTCCAAGCTTGATAACCTGTCTTGGTCCTGTAATCCTCCCATATGATTAATAGTTTTTTTCGCCCTCCTCTGCACCCTCTCCAGTTCAGCCATGTCCTTCTTATATGCAAGTACCCAAAATTGGACAAAATACTCCATATGTGGTCTGACTAATGATTTATACAGAGGCAAAGCTATGTCCCTGTCACGAGCCTCTATCCCTCTGTCGATAATCCCATGACTTTATTAGCCTTACAATCGCTGCCTGGCACTGGTTACTAAAGTTAAGCTTACTGTCCACCAGAACCCCCAATTCATTTTCAGCTGTAGTTTTACCTAATGTTTTATTATGTAGGTCATAATTGTACATTTTGTTTTTGCAACCCAAGTACATTACCTTATATTTATCCACATTAAAATTAATTTGCCATGTCTGTGCCATGTCTGTGCCCAAGCCTCCAGCTTCCCCAGATGCCTCTGTAATATTATGTTATCATCCTCTGGTGATCACCTTACCCAGTTTAGTGTCATCTGCAAATATAGAGATTCTCTACAAGGTCATTAATAAACATATTGAAAAAAAGTGAACCCAAAACTAACCCATGTGGTGCCCCACTCTCACCCAACCAGAGTAAGTG